>NC_080800.1:101060050-101386613 GCF_028018385.1 Neofelis nebulosa
GTCATGACCTGAACTGAAACCATGAGTCAGATAGTTAATTGAGCCACTCAGGTGCCCTGTTTATACAACTTC
This sequence comes from Neofelis nebulosa, assembly GCF_028018385.1. Lineage (NCBI taxonomy): Eukaryota > Metazoa > Chordata > Mammalia > Carnivora > Felidae > Neofelis > Neofelis nebulosa. The sequence goes on from NC_080800.1 coordinate 101,060,123, forward strand.
TTGATGCATTCATCAGTTGATGGACATTTGGGCTCTTTCCATAATTTGGCTATTGTTGATAATGCTGCTAAGAACATCGGGGCGCATGTATCCCTTCAAATCAGTTATTTTTGTATCCTGGAGTATTTATTGAATGAAAGGAAGTGACTGGTTTAGAGGATAACAAGGAGAGGTAGCAGGTGGCAGATTACGATGGCATGACATGGAAAGGACCTCGGTTGTCTAAAGGAAAAAGGAGAAGTCAAAGCAAGGAGAAAACCTTCCTATAACCAGTGCTATAAACAGATGAAGAGTTTCTATAAGACAGAGGGCAGAAGTATGAAATAAGTCTGCCTCCTAAAAGCTAGCACTTAGTATCCTGTGGGATGAACCCACATGCTAGAATTCCAACAAAACCTGGCTTCATGTTCTAGCACGTAGCACGTATCAGTGTCCATACTCAGGCAAATTATATTTGGCTTGAGCTTCAACCTCAAGGCCAAATGGCCAAGCACAGACTTCAATAACATATTTAGCATTCTTGAATTCACGTAAGATTATTATCCATGAGTCCATGAAGTTAACCATCACATCTAGTAGGCACACCAGTATCAGTAATAGAAACAAAGCACACCATTCAGACTTATTATCAATATCTGAATATTCACCTATAAAATAGGCGAGCATTCCTGTTGAACCCTGAAGTAAAAATCTTTTGTGTTTTATATACTGAAATTCTCATTAACCAGTTGACGTGTAAATATATACATATTATTGCAATAATAGAATATTGTAATGATTAGTGAAGACTGTAAAAACTATTTTTAAATGCAAAAGCAATTATTAAAGACTTCCAAGTGTTGAAATAAATTGGGAAACAGATTGACAATTAATGCAAATATTAAAAGAGTGCCTGAGCCGCCAGATAAAATTAAAAAGAATATGATATACTTTTGAGTCACCAAATGTTTATAAATATTTATTATTACAAGGGCAAATACTTACATAATAATTATTATAAAATTATTATAAGTATTATAATCATTATAAACACTGAATAATGGATATTAGATTTTCTAATTTGCATCTTTATAAAATTACTTGGTATACTAGTTAAATAAAGTGATATTTAAAACCTCTATTTGATTTAAAGATATTGAACTCCATTTATTCAAAGAAAAAGTCATAATTAAACATTATGCACATCTTAAGAGAAAGAATTAAAAACCGAATATTAATTTTGCCATCTCAAAATTTCATGAGGAAAAGAACCCCAAAATCAAATACCAAACCTCCATGATAAGTTGTCTTTGATCCAGACAGAATAAAGAATACAGAGTAAGGGGGTGCCTGGTGGCTTATTTGGTTAAGCGTCAGACTTGGGCTCAGGTCATGATCTCACGGTTCATGAGTTCAAGCCTTGTGTCAGGCTCTGTGCTGACAGCTCGGAGCCTGGAGCCTGCTTTGGATTCTGTATGACGCTTTCTGCCCCTGCCCCACTTGCACTCTCTCTCTCTCTCTCTCTCTCTCTCTCTCCCTCAAAAATAAATAAACATTTTTTTTTAAAAAAAAGAATACAGAGTAAGAATAAAGAAGGAAGTGTTAGGGGCGCTTGGGTGGCTCAGTTGGTTAAGAGTCACGAGGAGTTCAGGTCATGATCTCACAGTTTGTAGGTTCAAGCTCTGCTTCAGCACAGAGTCTGCTTGGGATTCTCTCTCTCTCTCTCTCTCTCCCTCTCTCTCTCTCTCCCCCACAACCCCCAAATAAATAAACTTTAAAAATAAAAGAAGGAAGTGTTAGAGAAAGATTAGTTACCCTATACCTATCCCTATAACTATCTTACTCTAATATAAACCTCAGTTTAGGGGCACCTGAGTGGCTCAGTCAGTTGAGTGTTCGACTTCTGGTCAGGTTATGATCTCACAGTTGGTGGGTCCAAGCCCCGCATCGAGGTTGCACTGACAGTGCAGAGCCTGCTTCAGGTTCTCTGTGTCCCTCTCTCTCTGTTCCTCCCCCACTCACACACACACACACACCCTCTCGAAATTGAATAAACATTAAAAATGTTTAAGCCTCAAAAAAAAAAAAATGTTTAAGCCTCAGTTTAAATGATTATTTATTTAGGACCACCAGTATGCAGTAAAATGACCCCGGGAATACTCCAGCATCAGACAGTACCAAGAATTTATGATTTCTAAACCACAATGTCAAACACTTTATATGACTGCAAAAATGTATAAAAGACAAATTTTACATTCATCTTTGTGTATCATGAGTTCATTCTATTTTGGTGAAATCTGGTTTTGGTTAAGCTTCATATGGATCATGTAGTGTCATTTGGGTTTTTTTTTTTTAAGTTTATTTATTTATTCTGAGAGAGAGAGAGAGCAGGAGGGGCAGAGCGAGAGGGAGAGAGTGGGATCTCAAGCTCACGAACTGTGAGATCATGACCTGAGCAGAAACCAAGAGTCAGACGTTTAACTGACTGAGCCACCCAGGCACCCCAATTTTTAAATTGGGATATAATTTGTGTACCATAATATTCATCCTTTAAAAGTGTATAAATCAGGGGCGCCTGGGTGCCTCAGTCAGTTAGGCATCCGACTTCGGCTCAGGTTATGTTCTCACGGTTCATGGTTCGAGCCCCGTGTCTGTGCTGACAGCTCAGAGCCTGGAGCCTGCTTTGGATTCTGTGTCTCCCTCTCTCTGGCCCTCCTCTGCTCACACTCTGTCTCTCTCTCTCAAAAATAAGTAAACATTTTAAAAAATTTTAAGTGTATAAATCAATGGTTTGTAGCTTATTTGCAAAATTGTACAATCATCAGCATCACCTAGTTCCAGAACATTTTCATTACCCACAAAAGAAAACCTATTCCCGGGGCACCTGGGTGGCTCAGTCGGTTGAGCGTCCAACTTCAGCTCAGGTCACGATCTCACGGTTTGTGAGTTTGAGCCCCACATTGGGCTCTGTGCTGACAGCTTGGAGTCTGCTTGATATTTTGTTTCTCCCTCTCTCTTTGCCCGTCCCCTGCTCACGCTCTGTCTCTATCTCTGTCTCTCTGTCTCTCTCTCAAAAATAAATAAACATTAAAAACTTAAAAAAAAAAAAAAAAAAGAAAGAAACACCATTCCCATTGCTATTCTTTCTCCATTTCCCTCTACCCTACCCCTGGTAACCACTAGCCTACTTTCTGTCTCTCTGGATTTGCCTACTCTGGATATTTTATATAAATGAAATCAAATAATATGTGGCCTTTTGTGTCTGGCTTCTTTCACTTGGCATAATGCTTTCAGGTTCATCTATTTTGTAGTGTAGATCAGAATTTCATTTCTTTTTATTGCCAAATAATATTCCATTGTTTAGATATACCATATGTATTCATTCATGTATCACTTGAGGTACATTTGAGTTGCTTTCACTTTGGCTCAGGGAAGTTAAATGACTTCAGGACTATTATGGATAATCTTCCTGTGCATATTTGAGTATGAGGTTTTGAGTGGCCATATGTTTTCATTTTTCTTGGATATATACCTAGGAGTAGAGTTGCTGGGTCATATGGTAACTCTTTGCTCAGTCTTTTGAGAAACTGCTAAAACTGTTTGCCAAAGTGCCTGCACAATTTTACATCTTCATAAGAAATGGGCAAAAGACATGAATAGACACTTTTCCAGAGAAGGCATCCAGATGGCCAACAGACACATGAAAAGATGCTCAACGTCACTCATCAACAGGGAAGTACAAATCAAAACCACACTGAGATACCACCCCACGCCAGTCAGAGTGGCTAAAATGAACAGCTCAGGAAACTACAGATGCTGGTGAGGATGTGGAGAAAGGGGATCCCTCTTGCACTGTTGGTGGGAATGCAAACTGCTGCAGCCGCTCTGGAAAACAGTGTGGAGGTGCCTCAAAAAATTCAAAATAGAACTACCCTACGACCCAGCAATAGCACTACTAGGAATTTATCCAAGGGATACAGGAGTGCTGATGGATAGGGGCACATGTACCCCAATGTTTATAGCAGCGCTTTCAACCATAGCCAAACTATGGAAAGAGCCTAAATGTCCATCAACTGATGAATGGATAAAGATATGGTTTATATATACAATGGAATACTACTTGGCAATGAGAAAGAACGAAATAATGTCATTTGCAGCAACGTGGATGGAACTGGAAGGTATTATGCTGAGTGAAATAAGTCAGTCAGAAAAGGACAGATATCATATGTTTTCACTCATATATGGAACTTGAGAATCTTAACAGAAGACCATGGGGGAAGGGAAGGGGAAAAAAATAGTTACAAAGAGAGAGGGAGGGAGGCAAACCATAAGAGACTGTTAAATACAGAGAACAAACAGGGTGGATGGAGGGGGTGGGGGGGCGAGGAAAATGGGTGATGGGCATTGAGGAGGGCACCTGTTGGGATGAGCACTGGGTGTTGTATGTAAGCAATGAACCATGGGAATCTACCCCAAAAACCAAGAGCACACTTTGCACACTGTATGTTAGCCAACTTGACAATAAACTATATTAAAATAAATAAATAAATACACACATAAATACATAAATAAAATAAAATTAAATTAAATTAAGTTAAATTAAATTAAATTAAATTAAAAAATATTATTTGTGGGTAGCTACTGAAACCACACAGGATTTCCACACCTTCTCCTGGAATATTCTACTTAGCCTACTGGCCACCATTTTCTGGGGCCAGATCCAGTAAGTTCACTGCCTACTAGGCCTAGTCCTGATTCCAAGTCCTAGCTTCCTGCTGTCTCCCCACTGACAACCTTCTACTGAGACCCTCGCCATATGCTTCATGTCCAAATCCATGTAATTATGACATATTTTGGATGGCTTCATTATTCAGGTTATAATCACCTATAATTACTTGATGGAAATTAATTATCAGTATCACTTATTCTTGAGTAGGTCTTTAAGGTTCATAAGACACACTGTTTCATTTATTTCTTAACAACATAGCAACAAGTACCATTATTCTTAGTTTAGAGATATAGAAACTAAAAGCTCAGGAAAGTTAAATGATTTGCCTAATAACACAGAGAGCACAACTGAAGAAAAAGATAATCTCTCTTTATCTCCTTGTGATGATTAAACTGAGAGTAATATAATTATTGACAGTATCAGGATTACTGGTAAAACCAGGACCCAAACTTGAACCCCAAATCCTATTCTTCCACTGACTACCTAATACAGGGAGCCCCGCACTTTTCAAAAGTTCACGTTAGGCCACTTGGCTTTTACCAAAGACCTATGTGAGAACCTGTTTTTGCTAACTGAAAGAAACCCAAAGAGGATTTTCATTTCCACGAAAAAAGGTGAAAGGCCAAAATAGTGCCTAGCGTTTTGTTTTGTAGCTAGCCAGCCTCTGTAGAAACACCCTAAGCAGTGAGAGCGGCCCCACCCGACTCCTTCCCTGGGAACAATACTCAGTATCTCCACATCCAGCCAGCAGAGCTTTTAAGTGTGTCTGTGAGCATCTGTGCTTTATCTAGATTTATTTCATGCATCTGTTAGCAAGATGTGTCCTAAGGTATCAGAAACGCCTAAGCGAGGTTATTTTTTGGGTGTGGGTATGCTCAAATTTTTTCCACATACATTAATGGTAATTGCTTGACTTTGGGATAGCAACAGAGGGGAGAAGGTCAGGGGACCCGTAGTGCTTCTCTGCCATAAAATAACTTGTCTGAATTTTATTATGAGGACATTTTCCCAAATTATTTTTGGCAGCCTCCAAGTTCTCCAAAAGCTTTAAAAAAATTTTTTTCTAGCTTGTCTGTGATGTAGCATTGTCTGGCTTCCCTGCCTATCATCAAACTCATTTAATTAATTGTGTTCTAAAAGAATCAGTTTATTCTATATGTGGCAACAGGCAAAGGGACAAAAGCCCAAAACTGTTGTTAATTTTTATAACATCCAACTAATAATTGCTATAGATTCCTCCCTAATACTGTAGTTCTTAATCGGTCTTTTTCTTCAATGTTTGTAACACCTGCATTACCACCCTACCTGGTTCAAATTCAGACACCTCAAGTGTAGTTTTCAAAATTCTCATCAGACTTTCAAATTCACCCTACTCTCAGCCAAAACTTACTTGTGCCTATGAGCCCAACCCTCGGGTCAAACAAGTTTCATCATCACCCTCTTTATACATCATGCTCGCAACCACCTCAACCGTTTTGTTCATGCTGTTCCCTTAAGTGGAAATACCCTTCCTCTTTCCCCCTACAATAGAAAATCTACCTCCTCTTTATGGCTAACACAAATCCTACCTCGTCCATAGAGCTTTCCCCCCACACCTGCAGTCCTCAGTGGCCTCTCTTCAAGTTGCAACCGCACCATGATAGGGAATAAAGAAAACATTCGTGGGAATTGCAATCCATGGGTTAAAAATGGTATCTTTCGGGGCGCCTGGGTGGCTCAGTCGGTTAAACGTCCGACTTCAGCCAGGTCACGATCTCGCGGTCCGTGAGTTCGAGCCCCGCGTCAGGCTCTGGGCTGATGGCTCGGAGCCTGGAGCCTGCTTCCGATTCCATGTCTCCCTCTCTCTCTGCCCCTCCCCTGTTCACGCTCTATCTCTCAATAATAAATAAACACTAAAAAATTTTTTTCAAATGATATCTTTCGGAGAAACCTCAGTTTCATTACTTTCACCAACTCTAACATTCATGATAACTTTAATGAAATCATCAAGATAATCTCTATCCCCTTCCAATGATAAAATTGAGAGCCATATAATCATTTACAGTGAAAAGATCTATTTGAAACCAAACTAACCAAAACCCTTAATTAAGTAGAGTTCTTTTACATACAACTTTTAAAATAACGAGGCAAAGCAAACAAAAAATAAAGCTAATTCGACTTTTAGTTACCTTCCAGGGCGTGTCTCAGCCTCATGCCCAACATCTGTTCCATCCATTCTTGGAAACATTTCACTGATTCCTGAGATGATGAGCCTGCAAATCGACACAAGTAAAGATGCTCACTAGATTCTACTTGCTAAGGCAGGAAAGTAGACTCAGACTAAAAAAATTTCCAAGAACATGAGGAAAACCAAAATAGGATTGTACTTCACCCAGGCAATCAAGACAGACTATTTAAAAGAAAGTGTAAAGTCCTCAAAGACAAGGACCAAGTCTTAATCTTCTTTGTCTCCCTCACATACAGCTGACTCTCAGGAAAGTTGTCCAAATGGAGCATTTCACTAGAAATCCCCCGATCCACAGCTTTTCGACAGACCAATTTGGATGTTTTATTTAAAATTTCCTCAAAGGCTGAAAATATCTGCTGTGAATATTCAATTTAACGGCTTCATTTACATTGATCTTTTAGAGGTCTGCTTTGTTTGTTTTCATAATTTCTTCTTCTTGTCCTCTCTCTTATTGGCAGGCTTTGTTTTCTTTTCCAGAGGCCTACTGAGCATGGCACACTTTCAGTAATGTTCCATTTTCTACTTGTTTTTAAATCAACCATATGTGCCTCCATTAAGAAGTGAAGCTCTGATGATGCTGGTTTCCCTCTTTAAGAGTTCTGTTCTAAAGAAGAATAAGAAACCTCGCTCATAGATCCAGGACTCTCCTAAGAATAGAGATCCTCTATGTTGGTATTTATTAGATGCAATACTGCAAAATGGAACAGTGTGCACCTTCTCCAAAATTTCACCAGGCAGAAGCCCCGGTTTGGAATGCCTTTACATTAATCAGCTTTCCCGGCAGCATAATGATGCTGGAAATTAGGAAAGCAATGGAGGATTCTTAGTCGGATTTAATAGGCTTGGGCACTTTGCTAACACACTGCAGTGGATCAATTGAAGTTAATTATTATACAAGATTAAACCCCAAGTAACTACAGTACATCAAACCAATGCAAAAAGCTCTGGCTCAGGAAGGAGAAAAAACAAACATGAATTCTAGAGGCAAGACTTTTCCATCCCGTTCTTAACTCACTACATTTTGCATATAAACATAATAGACTAATACAATATGAAATAGAGCATATTAAATTCTAAGAGTGAGATATAAACTTCACCTACTGTCTCTATGGAATACTTAACCTGGGGACCTAAAGGAATGGCTGTGAATTTTCTTAACGTTTCTATTTATTTTTGGATAGTTGATTTGTCTTCTACTGCTTGCCCAGATTTACATTTCTACCCACCGGGGACTCAACCTTTTATGATCATTGACCATTGCAAGAAAAAGAAGTATCTGAAGAAGCCACAAAAGCAAATAAATGGGATTTCACATTTATTCACTGCCTGAGTCACTTCAAGGAAGCATGGCTAAGCCTGGAATAGGTGCTTAATAAATAATTCTTGTATGAGAGTTATTTAGGTTCTTTAGGGACCTAACTGGGAGAGACAAAGGAACATACTAGGAAGGAGAAAACAATGACAAGGCACATTTATGCTAATTCATGGTCATTAAGTGATAGTAATATACCTTGTTGGCAGGATGTTTTTTTAAGTATCCACCCATTTCTTCCTGACAGTTCCTTTTTCTTGCCCTTCCCCTCACTGAACAGCTAAACAGTTCCGTGCTCATTTGCTTTGGCAGACAGCAGAAATGGCATAAAGCAGTGGGGAGCAAGAGGCATCTCATCTTGGCATTTGGGTTTCAAAAGCCTAGCAAAGGGCTCACAATGCAAATAATGCTAGCGAAAAAGTAAAAATTTCCCCAACCATCCCCCACCAGACCAGGAAAAGATTTCCTAGGATGAGAGAATTAAGAAAAGGTAGAGAGGAAGCAATGAGAATATAGATGTCGAGTGTTCCAAGAGAGGGGGCCAGAAATAAAAAGCCACATAGGTTTTTGGTTTCTAAGATATACGGAATTTAGACCCCATTTTCAGATGAAGCCTTTGGGAGACAATAAGATACATGAGGGACAAGTAGCTCTTAAACATGTCTCAGCAGAAGGGGACTTAGCCTCACTGCGCTTTCCTACACCTTGTTGTAGAGCAGGAACAGCTGACTGATTTCTGAGAGCACAAGAGTGACATGGAAGTGGCACTGAAACACAGTCAACCTAGGGGCACCGGGTGGCTCAGTTGGTTAAGCGTCTGACTGGCTCAAGTCGTGATCTCACGGTTCAAGAGTTTGAGCCCTCGGGCTCTCTGTTATCAGCACACAACCTGTTTTGGATCCTTTGTCCACCCCCCTCCCATCTCTTTCTGCCCCTCCCCCACTTGCACTCTCTGTCTCTCAGAAAGAAATAAACATTAAAAAAAACCAATCAACCTAAGGGAGCCTTGAAGAGCAAGGATCATCCCTCCTGGTGGTGTTTATGAACCACTGATGTAGGCTCAGATGAGGCATGGGTATCTCAATAGATACTTACATGGGCAGAAGATATTGAAGATACAACATATCCAATTGAAGATACAACATATCCTCCCAATATCTTGGCACTACGTGAGTTCTCCATCTAGCCCTCAATAACTTAAACACAACCCAAGTCAAGAAGTGTGAAATGCCCAGACTGACTACAATAAAGTTTCCAAACTCTGTTGGAATGAAACTTTCAAGTTGAAATTTATTAGAAAAAGAGTTTCATTTTTTTATACACTTGGGTTTATGGACTGAGATCCATGCCTATATATCTGTAAGCATATATCCAACAAATTACACGCTAAAGAAGTGTTAAAATAGGGATGGACAAGTTATTCAATACACATTGATTCACTGGTCACTATGGCTTTGATTAGGAGGTGGTAAGAAAAATATAATGGCAGGGGTATGTGGTGGAAATTCACAGAGCCTCAACTGAAGTGTTGGAATTTTAAGGTCCGAACACGGTAGTAGACCAGGAGACAGATAAGAAACTGGCATGGAAAGAAAATGACATTCACCTAGTTATTTAACTTTGCATGAAAATACTGGCTCTCAAACTTTAGTGCAAATATGAGCCAACTTTGATGGATTTTTTTTTTCACAATACACACACAATGGCCTCAGTACCAGATTTTGATTCCATGGATATACAGCAAGAGTCAGCACACTTGTGCCATAAAGGTCCAGACAGTAAATGTTTTAGGATTTCCTGGACATGTGGACTCTGTCACAACTATCCAATTCTGCACTGTGGTGCAAAAGCAGCCACAGACTATACATACATGAAAAGATGTATCTGTGTTCCGACAAACTTCTATTTACAAAAATAGGTGGCAGCTTGGATTTGGCCCACAGGCCGCAGTTTTCTGACCCCTGTTCTCAAACAAGTCCTGAAGCCCATAATTTTTTAAAGTTCTACAAGTGATTCAAATCACAATTTTCCAGAAAGCTTCAATTTTTATACAAATACATTACTTATGTGGGGTAACATATTAATATTTTATGTATCCTTATCAAAGTTTTATTTAATTAAAAAAAAACAGGAAATTGGGGCAAAAGATACATGGGTCTCATTTATGAATGGCTACGTAAAAGTTATACAAAAAGCCTAAATTAAATATTATCAGGTAGAAACGTCTAGTATAGAAAAAGAATAAGCTATCATAATTAAGTAGAACTAATGCTGGGAATAGAAAAACATTACATACCCTTGAATCCAATGATTTCATTTCTAGGAATCATACAGATACATGTTAAGAGATTTAGGTAGGAAAAGTATTTACTCACTGCAGCATTGTTTGTAATAGCAACAGAGGGAAAACCATATAAAGGTCTATTAACAGGAGACTGGTTGATATTACGTGCTTAAATATGCATAGAGTGTCTCTAGAAGAGTATACAGGAAACTAGCAACAAGTGGCTTCTTCTAGAGAGAGGAACTGGTTGACTAAGAAATAGGGCTAAAGGGGGGCGCCTGGGTAGTTCACTTGGTTAAGCATCTGACTCTTGATTTTGCCTCAGGTCACGGCCTCATGGTTCGTGAGTTTGAGCCCAGCATCAGGCTCTGTGCTGACAGCGCAGAGCCTGCTTGGGATTCTTGGGATTCTCTCTGCTTGGGATTCTCTCTCTCTCTCCCTCCCTTGCTCTCTGCCCCTCCCCACCACTGTGCATGCGTGCATGCACTCTCCCCCCCACTCTCAAAATAAATAAATAAACATTTTAAAAGTTTTTTTTTTAAATATAAGGCAAAAGGGAGACTTGCTGTATATATTTTGGGGCTTTAGGGGCTTATATAATGTGCAAATGCAACATATTCAAATGAGTAATTATTATAATTTTAAAATTACATTGCAATAATTGAGTCATTTAGCAAACCCTTATTGGCCTCTTACCTCAGGGTAGAGCAATAAACATCGATATCCGGCAGAGGAAACAACCAAGCAAACAATCTGGAAAACGGTGGCTTCAGTGTCCAGGTGCAACCACCAAAAATTGGTTCAATTGTCTTGAGAGAGGAGACAGAAGCATATAATCAGTATTTATTTATATGCCCCCAAAGTGATTCTAATATCTAGAATAACATAGCTAATATATTTGAGAGCTAATTAGTTTAAATAAGTATAGACTGATGGTGAAAAAACCTAGAGAAAATCTTAATTGCATCTGAGAATGCCACATCTCCTGAGGACATAAAAAGTGCATGATGTCATTTTCGGAATAAAGGAGGGATCAAGAAATGAGTGAATGTCATTGACCAGTTCTTCCACCTTCTAGAGTAATCCAGTGAGCATAATTCCTCATCCTGGCCCCAGGCACTCCAGGAGAGCAATAGCTCCAATGCTCCCATCTTATCTACTTTCCTACTTGCACCCAAAGAAGAATGAGAAGAGAACCCCACCCCACACCCACACCCCATAGAAAGGTTCTATTTTTTTCTTTGACTTACTAAGGGACTACTGTAATAAAAATGCTAACTCTGTCTTCCAACACCTTCTGGGTCACTATTGCCTGAGACCCCTAACAAGCTGACTTATATGTGTGCTGAATGAACCCACCCATGAGCAAACATTGAAAGTTCACAATCCAGGGGTGCCTAGGTGGCTCAGTTGGCTGTCTGACTCTTGATTTCTGCTCAGGTCATGATCTTACAGTTGTGGGATCAAGTGCCACGTCAGGCTACACACTGAGTGTGGGGCTTGCTTGGGATTCTCTCTCTCTCTCTCTCTCTCTCTCTCTCTCTCTCTCTCTCTCCCTTTGCCCGGCACATGCATGCACTCTCTCTCTGTCTCTGTCTCTCTGTCTCTGTCTCTCTCTCTAAAATAAAGGAAAAAAAAGTAAATTCACAATGCAGCTAAGGAGACTCAGCAACTTGAGGGAACAGCCAAGATGAACAACCAGGATTTATGGCTTGTTTTCTTTTTTCTTTTCACATTTTTATTTAAATTCTAGTTATTTAACATACTGTGACTGTTATTGAGGCAGACATAATTATAAGGGAAAGAAGAGAGCTTTCAAGGAAAATGGTGAGGACCCTTAAAAAGACATAACTAGAATGCAAAACAGGGGAGTCCAGAAAACATTTTTTTACAGTTTAAAAAATCAGTAATGAAAATGGCAAATAGAATGGCCAATGCTTAAAATTGGAAGATAAAATAAAAGATCTTTTAACACACAGAGAAAAATACATTAAATGGGATTTATTAATGAAAAGATAAGACATATTGAAAGTACTTCCAGAAAACGAACCACTAAATAATAGTTGTATAGGAAGAGAAAAAAAATAGATGGAAATGAATGATCAAAGAAACAAAAAAAACAAAATTTCTGTCAACTAGAAAGACTTTAGATTCCAGATTAAAAGTGATCCCCAGGGACCCCTGGGTAGCCCAGTTGGTTGAGCATCTGACTCTTGATTTGGACTCAGGTCATGATCCCAGGGTCGTGGGATCAAGCCCTGCATTGGGCTCATCATTGAGCATAGAGTCTGTTTGAGATTCTCTCTCTCCCCCCTCTCTCCCCCTCACCCTTTCTCCCTGTCTTTCTCCCTTGCTCATCTTCTCTCTCTCTCTAAAATTAAAAAAAAGGGATCCCCAAATCTCATGACCTGTTAATGAAAAAAAACATGCACACCTAGAAAGCCTATAGAAACATCTAAGCTACAAAAAAAGTAAAATCTTAGAGACACCAAGATAAATAAAACAGGTTGCTAATAACTAAAAGAGAATTTGACTAGCATTAAACTTCTTTTCTTCACCATTGGAAGTTAGAGGACATTGAAGCAATATGTATATATTCTGGAGAGTAAACAGACTTATTCAAAGTAATATTCATATGTGAGAGCAAAAAAAATCATGAACATAAGAAAATTCAGAAAGTATACCACTGTTGGTACAGCCACAGGGAAATCAGTACGGAGGTTCCTCAAAAATTAAAAATAGAAATACCATATGATCCAATAATTTACTATTGGATACTTACCCAAAGAAAACAAAAACACTAATTCAAAAAGATACATGCACCCTATGTTACTGCAGCATTATTTACAGTAGCCAAGATATGGAAGCAACCTAAGTGTCCATCAACAAATGAATGGATAAGGAAGATGCTGTGTGTGTGTGTGTGTGTGTACATACATCCACAATGATAAAAAAAAAGAATGAGATTAAGCCACCTGAGACAACATGAATGGACTAGAGGTCAGACTGTAAAAGACAAATAACATATGATTTCACTCATAAGTGGAATAAAAAAAAGATGAATGAACAAAAAGCAGAATCAGACCTGTAAATACAGAGAACAAACTAATGGTTACCAGAGGGGAGGGAGTGGGGGTGGGCAAAATGAGTGAAGGGGCGTGAGAGATACAGGCTTCCAGTTATGGAATGACTAATTCAAAGGAATAAAAGGCACAGCATAAGGAATACAGTCAATATTGTAATGGCAGTGTAATGGCACTGTGTGTCAACCATACTAAAAAAATATTAAGCCACTAATAGCATACATGATACAAAACTAACAATCATAAGGGGCATCTGGGTGGCTCAGTCATGATCAGTTAAGCATCCAACTCTGGATTTTGGCTCAGGTCATGATCTCACAGTTCCTTTGATCGAGCTCCACACTATTAATGCGGAGCCTGCTTAGGATTCTCTCTCTCCCCCTCTGTCTGCCCCTCTCTCTCAAAGAAATAAACTTTAAAAAAATCATAAAAGGGGGGGGGGAAGTGTACTACTCATATACTCTTTATAAGTAAATTACTCAAAGAAAGAGTGTTTCCAAGTGAAAATTATAGCAGATGAAAGAACTCAAGATGAGGGAAGGTAAAATGTATACAAAAGAGTGGTGAGCCATCCTTTTTGCAAAATGTATTGTTAAAACCTAAATGAATGATAATATGAGCACAAACTGTCGCATAAATGTTAAGAAAGGTGTATTGGACTATAATTTACACTTTGTAAAGTAAAATATATCGTCATATACTGGAAATAAATTATTTTTTTAAACAAAGTTTGGGATTTGGTACAGAAAAGAAGGAGTGAGGCATTTAAACCTTTGTAAGAAATTTCTTTGAACATAGTGGTAAAACATTTTGGGGATTGGAAAACATACCTTATTTGATTCTGTTCTTTTGATAGAAGAATATAGCTTTAAATGCTACAAAAATGTAGAAAAATATCACTAGAGAAATAGAGAATTTATGAATTAACATAGGAAAAGAGAGAAATGTTCTCACTCTGAGAAATCTAGATATGACAAAGGATAAATGAGCAAATAATAACAAGAATAGTAAGTAATAAACATAAAATAAGAAAAAAGGAAAAACTTAAACATATCAATTATCCCTCAAAATGGAAATGGATTGAACTCCCTTTAAAAAGATAGAAAGAAAGAAAGAAAGAAAGAAAGAAAGAAAGAAAGAAAGAAAGAAAGAAAGAAAGAGGAAGGGAGGGAAGGAAGGAAGGAAGGAAAAGAAATTGCAAATTAAATTAAGAAATAAATGTTGAAAATAAAGGAATAAGCAAAAATATATTAGACAAATATTAAAAAGAAAGCAAGAATTGTGATTCTGGTACAAGGAAATGAGAATCAAAGTGAAAAGTATTAAATGGCACAAAGAGAAACATTTGGTCATTGACTTATTTATTGAGCATCTACTATGTGTCAAGCATTGTTCTGGATACAAGGAAAAACCAGTCACCAAACAGAATAAAAGAGCTGCATTTGCAGACCTTGCATTATAGTAGCAGAGGATAGATACTAAACAAAAAAAGTAAATTATTTGGTATATTAGATGTGATAAATGCTGTGGAGAGGAAAAACAAGGAGAGAGCAGTGAGAAATACCTTAGGTGAGGTTAGAGAAGCCTATCTAAGAAGGCAACATTTGAGCAAGGACTTAAAACAGGTGTAATGGTAAAAGATACTAAGATACTAAGAAGATGTAAGATATAACTCACAAGTACTTATGCACCAAACAACATAAGAGCAAACGCTCCCAGAATTACAGAGAGAAAGCAATATAACTATATAAAGTGAAAAATGTTAATAGATGTCTTTCAGAAAAACTAGTAAGGATACGAAGGATTTCTGTCCCCTGCAAGGAAAGAATATGCATTTTCTTCTATGGCTATGGAACATTTGTAAAAATCAGTCATGTACTTGACACAAAGAAACCTTAAGAAATTCATAAAGTTTTAAAAAGCCATATTTCCCTAAGAATGGCACAAAAAATTAGAAACAACAGCAAAAATATAACAGTATCTTAAGGATCTGGAAACTGAGAAATGCTTGGATAAAAAGAAGAAATTAAAATAGAAATCATGACTTATCTAAAATGTATCCCCAAAATGTACTTTTCACTTTGTATTAAAAGCTATGGGCAAGCCAGGAACAGAAGGAAACTGTCTCAGTGTAACAAAAGCCATCTACGACAAACTTGTGGCTAACATCATACTCAATGGTAACAGGCTGAAAGCTTTTCCTTTAAGATCAGGAAACAGGCAAGAAGGCCCGCTTTCACCACTTTCGTTGAGCATAATACTGGTCATGTTAGCCATAGCAAATAGGTTAGTAGAAGTTATTAGGCCATTAGGCTAATTAGGCTATTATTTCTTATTAGAAAAAGAAATAAAAGGCATCCAGATTGGAAAGGAAGAAGTAAAATTATCTCTGTTTGCAAATGACATGATCTTACGTATACAAAACCTTAAAGTTCCCATGAAGGGAAAAACTACTTGAGCTAATAAATGAATGCAGCAAAGGAGCCGGACACAAAGTCAACACACAAAAATCAGTTGCATTTCAACATACTAACAATAAATGATCTGAAAAGGAAATTAAGAAAACAATTCCATTTACAATAGCATCAGAAAATAAAATACATAGGAGCATCTGGGTGGCTCAGTCGGTTGAGCATCTGACTCTAGATTTCAGCTCAGGTCATTATCTCCTGGTTTGTGAGTTTGAGCCCCTACTGGGCTCTGCACTGGCAGTGTGGAGCCTGCTTGGGATTCTCTCTCTCTCTCTCTCTCTCTCTCTCTCTCCCTCTCTCTCTTTCTCTCTCTCTCTCTCCCCCCCACCAGCTCTCTCTCTCACTCTCTCTCTCTCTAAGTAAATAAATAAAAGCTTAACAAAAGAAAGAAAAGAAAATACTTAGAAATTAATTTAACTAAGGAAGTGAAAGGCTAATATGATGAAAACCATAAAACATTGTAAAGTAGACATAAATAAATGGAAGGATGTCCCCATGTTTGTGTACTGGAAGACTTAATATGGTTAAGATGTCAATATGACCCAAAGCAATCTACAGATTCAGTGCAATCTATATCAAAATCTCAACGACATCTTTTTGCAGAAAGAGAAAAATTGATCCTAAAATTTACATGAAATCTCAAGGTACCTGGAATAACCAAAGCAATCTTTTTTTTAACAGTTGGTCAAAAATGGGGACGCCTGGGTGGCTCGGTCGGTTAGGCATCTGACTTCAGCTCAGGTCATGATCTCACAGTCCGTGGGTTCAAGCCCCGCATCGGGCTCTGTGCTGACGGCTCGGAGCCCGGAGCCCGCTTCGGATTCTGCATCTCCTTCCCTCTCTGTCCCTCCCCTGCTTGTACTCTGGCTCTATTTCTCAAAAATAATTAAATGTTAAAAAAAATTTTCAAAAACCAGTTGGTCAAAAATGATACCATTTTTACATAAATATGTGTATATAGAGATACATACAAAATCAGTGGAAAATGTACACAAGGGTACACCCATGAACAGTAATTTCATATGGGTGATGACAGCAGTACTTTGGAAACTATTAATTGGCTTTATAGAGGTATCATTTACATACAATCAGATACACCCATTTTAAGTATACAGTTCAAATTTTGACAGTTTATACACATTGGTATTCACCACCATAATCAAGAGAAAACATTTGCATCTCCCCCCAAAAGTTTCTTCTCACCCCTTTTAATCAATTCTACCTCCCACAACTTCCAGCCCCATTCACTGATCTGCTCTTTTGCAGAAGTACTCTGCATTTCTAAATTTTGCTTATCTGTGTATTGTAATATTCTCTAGTGAACATACATCTCTTTTTTTAATACAGAAAAAACGTGTTTTAAAATTTAAAAATAATTTTAAAACTATGTTAAAAACAGGAAACAAATGCTAAAAAATTCATCTATGAGATAAAATTATTTCAAAATTGATTTATATATTTCTTCCCCATAACATATGCACCAAAGGGTAGGATTTCCATTGTCCTGCTTTGTTCCCTGACTCTAAAGGACCTTCCCCCACCCCCCACTCACCCACACTCCAGTCACTAAGCTGACTCAAAGTTGCTCAGACCAACCCTGTCCCCAAAGTCAACAGCTCCCCACCCTTTCATGAATCAGTAACCTCCAGGGGTTATGACAATCTTCTCACCCAAAATGGAAAAAGGGGAGACAGCCCTCTTTTCAGAAGGTTGTAGCTATATGATTAATATAACATTGTGTGTCAACTATACTCAAATAAAAATAAGAAATAAAATAAAATAAATTGTCATGAATTTCATATATCTATAACCAAAGCGATCTCGAAGAAGAACAAAATTGGAGGACTCACACCTCCTGATTTTAAAACTTACTACAAAGCCTCAGAGATGAAAACAGTGTGGTACTGGCATAAACACAGGTTTCAAATCAACAAAATAGAGTAGAGAGACCAGACATAAACCTTTGCATATATAGCCAAGTGATTTTTTTGGCAAGGGTTTCAAGACCATTCAATGGGGGAAGGACAGTCTTTTCAGCAAATAGTAATGGATGTTCACATGCAAAAGAATGAACTTGGACCCTTACCTAACACCATACACAATAATCACTTAAAAATGGATCAAAGACTTAAAAGTAAGAGCTAGAACTATGAAACTCTTAGAAGAAAATGTGGAGCAAAAGCTTCATGACATTGACTTTGGCAATGATTTCTTGGATAGGACACCAAAGGCACACACAAACTGGATTTCATAAAAACTAAAAACTTTTGTGCATCAAAGGAACTATGAACAAAGTAAACACGCAACCTACAGAATGTGAAAGTCTTTGTAAACCATATATCTAATGAGGGATTAATATTCAGCATATGTGGAGAACTCCTAAAACTCAATGACTGAAAAACAACAACCCAGTTCAAAAATGGACAAAGGACTTAAACAAATATTTCTCCCATGATATCTCCCATGATAAAATAATGTCAAGCACACGAAAAGATGTTCAACATCACTAATTATTAGGGAAATACAAATCATAACCACAGTGAGGTACTACCTCACATCCATTAGGATAGTTACTATCAACAAAACCAAAAAAAGAAAGAAAGAAAAGGGTGGTTCAGTCAGTTAAGCGTCTGACTCTTGATTTTGGCTCAGGTCACGATCCCACGGTTCATGGGATCAAGCACTACATAGGGGTCTGTGCCGGCAGCACAGAGCCTGCTTGGGATTCTCTCTCTCCCTCACTCTCTGCCCCTCCCCTGCTTGTGCTGTCTCTGTCTCTCTCAAAGCAAATAAACATTTTTTTCATTAAAAATAAAATTATCGTATGATCCAGCAAATACACCCAAAAATTACTGAAGGCAAGGTTTTGGAGAGGTATCTCCACAACAGTGTTCATAGCAACGTTATTCACAATAGCCAAAAGGTAGAAACAACCCAAGTGTCCATCAACAAGTAAATGGACAAAGAAAAGGAGGTATAAATGTATAAACATACAATGGACTATTATTCACACTTAAAAAGGAGGGAAATTCTGACACATGCCACAATATGGATGAACCTTGAAGACATTATGCTAAGTGAAGTAAGCATATCACAAAGACAAATACTGTACAATTCCACTTTTATAAGGTACACAGAGTACTCAAATACATATGCACAGAAAGTAGAGTGGTGGTTGCCAGAGGCTGGGGGAAGGGATTGGAGACTTATAGTTTAATGAGTACAAATTTTCAGTTTTGCAAGATAAAAAGAGTTCTGGAGATAGATGGTGGCGATGGCTGCATAATGATATGAATGTACTTAATACCAATGAAGTACACACTTCAAAACGGTTAAGGTGGTAAATTGTACGTTATGTGTATTTTACCAGAGTGAAAAAATCTGAAAGATAAAAAAGAACACCAAATAACTATGGGATGTGTATAGAAGATGGGAAACTTCCCAATTTAATTTATAATTTTATAACCTAAATATAAAGCATTATAAACATGCAAAAAAAAGAAAACAAGGTGATTTATTCATATAAATATAAAAATTATAAATAAAATAGCAAAAAAAAATCCAGCAGTTCATGAAAGATATTAGGAAATCTAACAACGTAATTTGTGTTAAAAAATTTAAAAGAGGGACCGCTGGCTGACTCAGTAGAGCATACATATCTTGATCTTTGGGTCATGAGTTTAAGCCCCACGTTAGGCATGGAGCCTACTTAAAAAAAAAAAAAAACTTAAAAAGAGAAAATCCAATAACAAATATATCAACAAATAATAATTAACATATTAAATTCTGGGGGCACCTGGGTAGTTCAGTCGGTTGAGCGTCCAACTCTTGATTTCCGCCCAGGTCACAATCCCAGGGTCATGGAACCAGCCCTGCCTTGAGCCCATGCTAAGCATGGAGCCTGCTTAAGACTCTCTCTCTCTCTCTCTCTCTCTCTGCCCCTTTCCCCTACTCGTGCTGTCTCTCTAAAATTAAAAAAAAAAAATCAAAATAAGATATTAAATTCTGTAACTATTCCTGATAAAAACTCCAAAAAATAAAAAAAGTAGAGGTTATGTGGTGTTTCAGAGCAAAAACACTGGAACCTAACTACGTGGGTTTGAATCTCAGCTCCATTACTTCCTAGCTGGAAGTTAACTTTAAAGTGGGAATGATAATAATAGCTGTTTTATGGCTTAATGTATGTATGACACTTAGATGCACACTTGCTCTTCAGAAAGGCAGTTTGATATAGTAGCTGCGTGGATTCAAATCCAAGCTCACCGCTGCGAGCCATGTGACTTTTGGAAAGTTACTTAACCTTCTGTACCTCCGTTTTCCCTTTGTCTACAAAGAGGAATAATAATAAAGCTACATCCGTAAACTGGGAATAATAATAAATTATAGATTTTACAGATTTTTATGAAGATTAAATTAAAGCTAGAAGCACTTAGGCCACTGCCTGGCACATGCTAGGAATTGCTATGGCAACATTCAGCCTTCTGGGGTTACCTCTCCACGGCTCTGATCTCTCTGGCAACCTGCTCACAAATTCCAACCACTTTAGTTGGTCCCAGAATTGTGATCTCTGCCTCTTCTGCCTACCATTCTCTACTTGGGTTCTGCCATCCTGGGAAACACAGCCAGGGAGAACATTTCCCCCTGGGTAGAAGTTGGACCTGAATCATATACTTCCTGTCTCTCTCAAGGATTGCAGTCCCACCTGGATTACTGTCACATACCTGTCAATAGTTGTTTTACGTATTATAGATCTAAAAAATTTCCAAGCTGTGTATGAAAATCTATAATCTCATTTAATCCTCATGATAGCCACAGGAGATATATATGTCCTAATTACAGAGGAGGAAACTGAATAAGGGAGAGATTAAATAACCTATCCGTGGTTATGAAGCTCGTAAGTGGTGGAGTCAAAATTTGAAACTTGACACTTTTATTCTGGAGCTCAGGCTCTCAACCAGTACACTATACTGCCAACCTGGAAACATTTATTAAAATTAAAATGTGCATAGCTTTTGACTCAGCAATCTCACTTCTGAGAATTTATCCATCAGACATAAATGCACTAGTATATCAAGATATATATGTAAATGTGTTTATTGCAGAATTTGTAATACTTCTAAAAATACTGAAGCCAGTCTAAATCTGATAAGAGACTCTATAAGGGAACGGTTGAATAATTAAAGCGCCTTTGTACATACCATGGAATATTACACGACTATTAAATGAGATTAATATGTATCGAATTGAGGATGTGCAGGACATATTAAAAATGAAAAGCGGGGCGCCTGGGTGGCGCAGTCGGTTAGGCGTCCGACTTCAGCCAGGTCACGATCTCGCGGTCCGTGAGTTCGAGCCCCGCGTCAGGCTCTGGGCTGATGGCTCGGAGCCTGGAGCCTGTTTCCGATTCTGTGTCTCCCTCTCTCTCTGCCCCTCCCCCGTTCATGCTCTGTCTCTCTCTGTCCCAAAAAATGAATAAAAAACGTTGAAAAAAAAAATTTAAAAAAAAAAAAAATGAAAAGCAAATTCCAGAATAATATGCATAGTGTGACTCAGAAATGACTCAGCTAATTTATGGCTCCCGCATAGACCTCTCTCCGGAACTTCAGGCTTCCCACTCAACGTTGCCTCTTAAAGTCTCAAAAGCAGTGCAAACGCAATATGTCCAAATCTGAACTTGGAGTTATCTCCAAACCAAATTGTTTCCAGTGTCCTCTTTCCTAGTTAATGCATCGTCATACGTCCGGATGTGTGAGCCGGAAGCCCAGGACTTGTGCCTTTGACATCTCCCTCCCACTCGTGTCGTCTTCCCCCCAGCGCACGTTTCCCACACTACACACGTGTCCCGCTCATCATCAAGCTCTGTTGATTTTATATCTGCAATCTATTTTCATTGTTTCCAATGCCGCCACTCCCAGGCAAATCGCTAGTGTCTCTCACTTGGATTGCTGCAGTATTCTCTAATCCAAACACAGGTAGCCTCTCCATATCAACTCTAGCCCTCTTTAATTCATCCTCTATCCTGCATTGTGAGAGCAAAAAACTGTCAATTTGGAAAGCTTTTGCCCTCAGCTCTTGATCAGACAAAAACAATGCAGCATTATCATAATCACAGTCTAAAGAATTCAATTGCCTTTTGTTGTGAAAAGTAACAAAAGCTTTAGCATCTGGAAACATTTTGAGTTACCCATGGCCTCCCCTAATACACTGCCCCCTGCGCCACCACAGGAAATGTAACAACAAAGGGCATTTTAAATTCTTCCCAAAGAGATATCCTTTCCCAGGGGAGGAGGGGTATTGAAAGACTTTCTTTCCAGGGAACTCCTCTAGCAACTATGCCCCGTTTATTCTCTCTCCATTTTGGCTACCACCTCATAAATTCTGCAGTGGAAAAAAATTCTTCGCGCATTCTACTCACCTTGTATAAATGTATATAGCCTTAAAGACCCTAAGAACTCAAAGGCCTCCTCCACTTAGCATGGGCTTCTGACCTGGTTTCTAATTCCAAGTTCTTCTGATTAGAGCCCCAGTATTCCTGCCGGGCTCAGCTCCCTCCCCTGGATCTCCAACCATCGGCAAGGATGCTGCTACCAATTCACGGAGCTCCCAAATGCACCTGTCTGCTGAGCCTTGAGGACCCACTGCCATGTGTCACATCTATCTTTCTGACACACTAACACAACAAGGTACACTGTAGTGTTGACCGTCGCTTGAATCCTACTGAGACAGCTGTACCTTCAAGCCAAACCCAGGTTCCGCATCCTGGAAAGTTCCCTCAATGACTGCCCTTTCTCCTTGGGTGGGTTTCATGCCAGGTCTCGGGACTTGACAGTAGTTCCAGATGGGACGCATTTGTCATGACTCTTTGAAATACTGGGGAGCTCTGGAGATGTGGGCAAGATGGCAACAACACTTCTCACTTGACCAGTTCAAGCTCTATAAAGGAGTCTCATTTAACCTTTACAGAACTTCCCACCTTCTGATGCACTCAAAACATTAACGATAATTCAATATGTATAACGTTATTTTGCATTTGTGTGATTTTCACTTCTTCCAAGCATTTTCAAGTTGTTATTCTTATTTGCACCTGCTATTTTATTGGATTTCATAGGCATTTTAGAAGATCAGTAAAGTAAGTATTAAGTGAATTATAAACCTTTAATTTTTTTTTTAATTTTTTTTAACGTTTTATTTATTTTTGAGACAGGGAGAGACAGAGCATGAACAGGGGAGGGTCAGAGAGAGGGAGACACAGAATCTGAAACAGGCTCCAGGCTCCGAGCTGTCAGCACAGAGCCCGATGCGGGGCTCGAACTCATGGACCGCGAGATCGTGACCTGAGCGGAAGCCGGCCGCTTAACCAACTGAGCCACCCAGGCACCCCGAATTATAAACCTTTTAAGGGCAAGGACTGACTCATGCCATTTGAATCCTCCCTGGTATCCAGTAGGGTGATTCTATACAAAGTGAGTGCTCAGTGATTAACTACCAACTTAATATTCTCTCTCCATTTCATAGATTCAGAAAGCCATGCTCAGAGACGTTAAGCAACACATCTAAAGTCCCACAGCCAATCGCTTCTCGGCCTTTTGGCTAAGATCAAGTGTAGTATCTGTTCTTATAAGTTTAAAGTCCCACAGCCAGTTAGTTCCACTCCTCATTCCAGGCCCAGTGCCCACTCCAGTAGACGAATTGTTCTCAGACTATGCTCCATGGAAATTCTGACTTGTGCAGGGAATATGCAGGTGAGGCCGAGTAGAGAGCACACGGCTGCTCCAATCAGAGCATCTTCACAGTCATCCGTTTTAGATTTTGAGGTTTTGTGTCAGATTTTACTTGAATCAATTATTGTGCTACTATTTTTTTCTTAAGAAAAAGCAGTCATGGGGCGCCTGGGTGGCTCAGTCAGTTAAGTGTCCGACTCTTGATTTGCAGCTCAGGTCATGAACTCAGGGTCGTGCGATTAAGCCCCTCATCAGGCTCCGTGCTCAGAGTGCGGAGCCTGCTTGGGTCATGATCTCACAGTTTGTGACATCGAGCCCTGCATCAGGCTCCATGCTGACAGCGTGGAGCCTGCTTGGGATTCTCTCTGTCTCCCTCTCTCTCTGCCTCACTCTCTCTCACCTTCTCAAAATAAATGAATAAACATTGAAAAAATAAAAGAATGCAGCAGCCCTGCCCTCGGGATAGGGACTCCACACCCCTAGAAAAGTACTCGTGAAAAATGTCTCCGCATCCCTGATAGACACTCAGAATGTGCAAATGTGTTTAGGCCATAAATAGTTAATAAAAGTTACCGTTGAGGGTTTCAGGATGATTACAGCTACTATTTTGGAGTTCAACCACCTAGCATGTTTTGTTGCCTTAGTTACTACGAAGCATCTTAAGCTCAAGAGGGAAAGAGAGAAAAGAAGTATGCTCATGAGTGGGGGCTGTGTAACAGTGAAGTATGGATATTGGCATAAGGGGCACTCCAAAACCAAGTGCAGACGACACGAATAGGCAATTCACAAAATAAGAATGGCCAGAGAGCATATAAGAAATGCTCGTTCTGTCCATAAAAAACACAAGCAAAAACAATGTGATTTTTTTATTGAGAAAATTAGCAAATGCTAAAAAGAAATGGGTAACAGCCAGAATTAGTGAGATCCAGGGAAATGTACACTCTTGCATATTGCTTGTAAGAGCATAAATTGATAAAACTTTTCTGGAGGAAAATTCAACAATAAGTGGCGAAAGTCTTAACAGTTTGCATATCATTTTTAATGTTTATTTTTGAGAGAGAGTGAGCAGGGGAGGGGCAGAGAGACATGGGGACAGTGGATCTGACGTGGGTTCTATGCTGACAGCAGCAAGCCCGATGCGGGACTCGAACTCACAAACTGTGAGATGGTGACCTGAGCCAAAGTCAGAGGCTCAACCAACTGAGCCACCAACGTGCCCCACAGTTTGCATGTCTTTTGACTCTGCAACACCATATAGGAATTTATTCTGTAAAAAGAATCATAAATGAAGACAAAGATGGATGTTAATTGGGCTTCACTACAGCATAGTTTTCCATAGTGAGATATTAGAAACTGTTGAAATAGCAATATTAAGGGATTGACTAAATAAATTATTTTATATCTATACACGCAGCTATTAAAAAGCAAATTACAGAAGATTTAATGGCATGGAAAATGTTTAAAGACATATTTTCAAAACATAGTGAGTTAACAATCTGGTTGCAAAATAGTATGTAGAGTATGACATTATATTTACATGTTTATAGTAACCATTAAGACTATTCATAAATATTTTCACATTCTCCTTTAAGGCATGTAGTACGATTGTGCTTCAATCCCTTTGAAGATACATATGGTCATGCAACATAACTGGAATGTGAAATGTGAGGGGAACATTTAAAGGCCAGTGATCAATGTGCCACACGGCTTTTGCCTGCCTTGACAATCGTGGAAGCATGTGTTGAAAAGAGTCTTCTATCAGCCTGGGTCTCCTAAGTGACCATAATGTGCAGAGGTTCCCTGCCCACATAGACTGGATATGTAAAAACCTTTTATTGTATGAAGCCATTGAGATTTGCGGGTGGTTGTTATCACAACATAGCCTAGCCCGTCCTTGCTCATACCATGTGGTGGGCACACGTGTGTGCATGCGTGTGTGTGCATGTTCGCGTGTATTGTGGGCAGAGAGAGAGAAGGGAGGGGAGGAGAAGGAGGGGGAAGACTAGAGAGTTCTACACGGAAAGAATAACAAATGTATGATTTTCATTTTCATACGTTTATATGCCTTCTAAATTGTCAACAATGAATGTAGTTTTTATATTAACAGGAAAAAAACAGTGTTTTTTAAAAAAAATTGTGTAAAATTACCTCTTCCTATTCTCATCTACCTTGTCCCTTCAAAGACTTCTATACCATCCTCCTGAGTCCCTAAGACAGGAGTATGAGCTGTGTGACCCTAGGAAAAGCATGTAGTGTCTCTTGGGTTTCCTCCTACCTCGATGGCTTCCATTTCACAATTTCCTTTCCACACTCTACCTCATCTGCCCAATGTTTCAGTGTTTGTGTACTTTAGAACTTGGTACTGAACCCTTGCCTTTTCTCTGTCTACTCCTTTTCCCTAAGTGAGTTCATCCGGTCCTCTGGCTTTGAATGCCATTTATATACGGCTGACTTCCAAATACGTATTTCTGGCCCAGACCTTTCTTTTGAGCCAGTCTCCTAGCCAATTGCCTACTTTACCATTCCACTTGGATATCTCACGAACATCTCAAACTTACCATGGTTAAGCAGAACCCTTGGATCAACACTTTCACTTCTGCCAAAGCCTCTTCTCTCCACCTACATTGTTACCTCCCTATTCCAAGCTCCCACCATTTGTTGCCCCGAGCATTGCAAAAATCTCCTAATTGGTCTGCGAATTCCATTCCTACCCACCCTTCAACTCACTCTCTGTATAGCAGCAAGAGGGCCCTGAAATGGAGGTCATGTCCCTAACCAACTTACAGCCCTTCAGTGCATTCCTACTACACTGAGAATAAATCTTAAGCCTACACCATGCCCTACCAGCCCCTGCCTTGCTCCCAAACTTCACTTCAAGGACTTCTCCCCTCACTTGTTATATCTGGGTCACACTTGTCTTCTTCCGGGTCCTCAAAGATGCCAAACTCTATCAGTGTCTAGTACTTTGCCTCAGCTCCTCCCTCTGCCTGAAAGCCCTATAACCAAAATAACACAAAAGGAAGTCTTCTTTGGAAAGGCCCTTGCTGAGAAAAGAGAGACAGACAGAAAGTACCAATTTTCTTTAGCTTTTGTGTGTCTACATGTGATGCTTGCAAATGTGGGAGGCCTCTTACGATCACAAGTGAAGTATTATCCATGTGCTAAGGATAGTAGAATAGAAAGATGGAATGTGCCTGGGTCCCTCATAATAATTATATTGTGTATCTGAATTGACCCTGGATGCCTTGCTTCCAGACTTCTTAATCAGTGAGATAATAAACTCCATATTACTTGACCTAATTTTAGTTTGGTTTTCCACTACTGTCTGTTGAAAGTTGATCCTCATCTTCTATTCTCTATTGCAGCATCCTATCGGCTTTCTTTGTTAAGCAAATCCAAATGGATTGTTACTATATCTGTTACTTGTTTGCTTTTTGTTTAACTTCCATGGAACAGAATCTATATCTATGTCTATTGTGTTCACCGGTGTCTACCACAGTATCCAACACATAGTAGGTGCTCAAGGAATATTTGTAAATGAATGACCAAATGTCACATCCACAGGGAGAACCAACTAGCTGGTTTAGATGGTCATGAGTAGGGCAGAGGATATATACAAACTCTAAGAAATAACTGTCCTTTGAAAATGATTTCCCAAAGAATTCTGATGCCTGATGTTTTAAACTTCAGTTTCAAAGGAATGCAGATGGGGAAGATACTAAAATGGAGGGCTCTAGGGGTACCTGGCTGGATCAATAAATAGAACATGTGACTCTTGATCTCAAGGTTGCAAGTTCAAGCCCTACGTTGGGTGTAGAGATTACTTAAAATCTTTAAAATTTTTTTAATGTTTTATTATTTATTATTGAGAGACAGAGAGAGACAGAGCGTGAGCAGGGGAGGGGCAGAGGGAGAGGGAGACACAGAATCTGAAGCAGGCTCCAGGCTCTAAGCTGTCAGCACAGAGCCCGACGCGGGGCTCGAACTCACGAACTGTGAGATCATGACCTGAGCTGAAGTCAGACGCTTAACCAACTGAGCCACCCAGGCGCCCCCAAAATAAAATCTTTTAAAAAATATGAAATGAAATGAAATGAAATGAAATGAAATGAAATGAAATAAATAAAATAAAATAAAATAAAATAAAATAAAATAAAATAAAATAAAATGGAGGGCTCTAAGAGCTCTTGTCCATCCCCCAGGCAATCTATGTTTCATCATCCCAAGAAGACAAGACAAAAGAATCATTCCCAAATCTCTACCACACCAAAGTGAGTTCATGTTCCTGCCTGGAGCAGATCAGGCACATAATCTAGATTATATTACTTCTTTACCCTTTCATCATATTTTGCTGTTATGAAAAGCATTGTTATTTCCTTTTCATAAATTCAAGTAAATCTAAAATAATGACACAATCCCATAGAGCATGTCATCCAGATGATGGCAGAATTCTTATACAGAGGCATTATAGCTTATCCAACTTAGAAAGCCCTGACCAAGGCAGGCCTTAGGTGGTATATTTCAGGTCATAGTGAAACTGTATCTTCTAACCAAACCAACGCCCCTAGTTTGCCAGGGTTCCTGAACTCCCACCATTATCGCTGCTTCACTGAACTAAAGCAGTTATGTCTCCAGAAGTCCCCTATTAAAATGTGAATATTAGCTTCTAGAGAGGCTAATATGTTAATTTTTCAGCATTTATTTTTGAACACAGGGCAAAGTCCTGCGGGAATGGAATACTGTAGAGAACAGGTAAGCTTTAATGAATGTGGACATGGGCGGGAACATAGGCACTAGGAAGCTGGAAGAAGAGAAGAGGTAAAGGAGACAAGAAAAATACCAAAAGAGAATGCTAGTCAAGACGCAAACAGCACCGATTTGCCCCTGAGCCCCCAGCGACCCTCATATTACCTGATCACTTACTTCTCATGGAAATATGAAGGGAGGAAACAATATTTAGCCTCTTATCTGTCTCTTCATCTGTAAAATGGAGGTTGAAACAAAACATAACAGTAGTGATAGCAGCTGTATAAATAGACAGACAGATAAAGAAATGGGCTAATGGAAGAAACAAACTAGAAGACTGCACATTTCAAAGGTCTGGTATCAGCAGGGCTAGTCTGGGAAACTAATCAGGGTTAAGGTGTAATTGACTAGGCCAAACACATTTCCTAGATTGTAGTTTGCCTGATGTCCTGGTTTAATTATTAAGTGTCCTCTTCCACTCTCAAAAGTGTCCCAGTTTGGACAATAAACAATATAGTCACCCTTATGAGAGACTGGTGTCCGTGTCGTGTGGATAGATTAGAGCTGTGCTGAGTTACTAAGCGCCTTCAAGTCTCAAGGCCGTGGAGTGGCCAGAGTCTCTCAACCTCTTGACTCCGGTTCTGAGGAACCACCTGTGCACCATGCTACAAAAATGTTGGGAAGCCATGCACCAAATGCAGGAAGTGCCACCATTTTAGGGCTTCCCGAAGGAGGGGGTGAAGACAAGAATTTCAGAAAGTAAAACAAGGCCAGTGGGGAGGATACTAAGAGGGTGACTTGGAGGCCCTAGAAGCCCCTCAACTCACACTCAAAGGAAGAACTCACTCTTTCTAAACACAGGGCCAGACCTGATCCAGGTATCGGAACAGTTGCCAAACTCTCCATTTCTGCCCATAAAGGAAATAGTGCTTGCTCTAGACAAGATCACTCAGTCCTGGGCTGGGCTCATAATATTCACAGGTGCATCTGGCCACTTACTTGGCCCTCAACTTGTTAGAAACAGATCGGTCTTCGTGCAATGCCAAATCCAGAACAACAATTATGACAACCACAAAGGAAAAAAATGAATAGCCTGTACACAGAGAAAATACATGAAAATAATCCCACTATAGCTGATGTGAAAAGAGAAGAATCATTTGATTATAAACATTGGATTTCAGTTCTCATCTTACAGCACCAGAGAGGAAATTGTTCCAAAATTGATAACTTGTGTTTTCCCTTCCCAAAGTTTGTGTTCCCATTAAAATTGCACTAAATCTTCAGAGACATTGCCTTATGAGCCTAAAACCGATTTCCTCACCTAATTCTCATCTGTTGGTAAATACTTGTAATGTATCTAGGAAATCAAAGACATAATTTCTTTTTCAATATATGCAAAGACATTCGTCTCCTGTGGTTGAGGGGATGAGTTACACACCACAAGGAAACCAGAGGAGAGTGGATGGGGGCTTCTCGGTAGCTCCTTGCCCCTCTGGCACTAGCTTTATTACCCTGCAACAGCACCGATGTGTGGAAAAAAACCCAAGGTTCTGGCCTCTTGGCTGCTGCCAGCAAAAGCCAGCGTTATCTCAATGTACGCTGGGGAGCAGGTGAGGAGAGAAAAATAAAAAAAGATAATCAAAGCCCTCCTGCCACCCCGTCTCCTTGCCTCTAAAGTCTTCCACCGAGAGCCCCAGACTCGACTATTCTATCTTGTGCTGTGTGCATAGAGAGCAGGTAATCAGCAAAATTAATCAAAAACGCATTCATTACCGCAGAGCGGCAGTGGGTGACAGTGACTGCAGCTTTCATTGGCAAGTGGCTTCTGCGCTGGCACAATCCAATCTCCGTGGCTCTTTGGCAAAACCTTTGCATCCCCCTGCCCTCCCCCTCTCTCCCCACCAGCCCAGCTCCTCTTCTCCATTAAACGCGATCTGACTCAGACACTTGACGCTGTTTTCCCCTCCATCACCACGACGTTGCTCTGTAAAAGCTGTTTTCTGTCTAATAAGTCTTCTGGGTAGTTTTAAAAAGGTGTTTCTTCACTTTAAAATACATTTTTTCCTTTGTTTTCAAAGCAGGAAGCCATTTCCTGCCAGGGCTAAACAAACTCAAACGCTGACAGATTCTGCAAATGCACAAGCCTTTCCTGCTTTGTCCAACCCCGCAAAATGGACTCTCTCAGAGCCCCCCCAGAACCCAAAGCAGCTCAGGGGAAACTGTGCCAAAATATGCTGCGGGGTCTGGAGCTAATAGCAACAATAGCTAACGTTACTGATCATTTATTACGTGCCAGGTGGGATTCTATGCACTTTGCTTACCTTGTCTCATCCTCACAATAGCCTTGTGGGGGTATGTTACTATTATCACCCCCATCGTACTGACGGGGACTGGAGGCCCAAGGAGGTCAATTCACCCGAATCCTAGGTGTAGCCGGGGGACTTTGAACCTGGGAGAGCGGTCCTCGCTCTAAACCACCCACCATGGTTCTGATGGAGGAAGACAAGTGCACCACTCTACACATTTCCCCGTCCCCTCTCAGACTATGGAGTTAACCCTTCCAGGGCATGGGATGAGCATTCGGTAGATAACTATTTTCCAGGAGACACAAACAGTACTTCCTCCATCCCCTGAAAAAAAATCAATCTGCTTTAGCTAAGATAGAGAGAGAGATGTCAAAAAACAAAATAAGACTCTCTCCCAAGTCTTTGTTACTCCAGTCTGCAATGCTGCTTGAGTGGCCCCTGACTTTGTGCAAAATTAGAGGCCGCTATCTGCTCCCCGCCCTTTGAGAAAGACGAAGTAGTTGGGATGTGAGGACACACGCACGCATATGGATACACAGTGCGATGTGGAGGCAGGGTGGCCTAGAGGTGTCCTGGATCTCATTTCACCTCCACAACTGAGAGCTGTGTGACCTTGGGCACGTCACATAATCCCTCTTAAAAGTCATAGTTTTACAAGCTATAAAATTGAAATAATAGTACTACCTACCTCATGAGGACTATGAGGATTAGATGAGCTAACGTGTTAAACCACTGAGCACACGCTTGGCACATAGTAAGCACTTGATAAATAACAGCTCATATTCTATAATTCCTCTCCCACTGATCTGAAATTTACAACTTCTGTTATACATCCAAGGATTCCGTGAAGAAGTGAATGGTGGAAATTCGAGGCAGGGGAGGGCAGTACTATATATATTTCATTAACACTTCGACTTTGACCCAGATAATCACGCTAATTACTGACCTTGCTTCAGAAGTACACTTTGAAAACATACCAGACTGGAATACTGGGGTTTTGAGGAAGCCAGACATTTCCTGATTTAAGCTTTGGTAACAGAAAGCTTAAAAATAAAAAAATAAAACGGCTGAAAAAAAGATAAACAGTCCCATACTACATCTTGTTATCTAAAGGAGTCTGCCCTCTAAATTATAGGGGACTGTGGGGTTTTTTTAGTACATAAAGGAAACCACAAAAATGACAAAATAGCAGATCTTTTCACTTGAGAAAATGATTTGCTCCAGAGTTCCTTTAAGTGGCAAGCATGTGTCCTGGATTTAAAATAGAATTCAATTTACCTAAATTCATTTTCCACACAAATTTTTGATGCACGCCTATTGCATAAAGCAAGACTTGCCCATATTATAAGATATAGCAGCAAATTGCTGATGTCCATTTCCACTTTGTCGGCATTCGCCACCCAACCTCTTATCACGCTGTGGCTGGCTACAGACACACTCAGCCAATTTCCATGTTCTTAAGAAACAGGAAATGTTATACTAACTCAAACCTTCAACTCTTCTCAGCTGCATCCATTCCTCAATGGTAACACAAGGACTACTTTTTGCCAAGTGCCTTGTGGGCTGTACCAACCACTTATCTAACAGAATCCTGAAAAGAGGTCAGAAAGGATGGGGAAGTTTTGACCGTGAGGGGGCAAGAAGAAAAAGGTTATTTTCCTTATGTCTCCCACCAGATCCAGACGCTTCTCCGTGGCGCTCCTGTCCTAGCCACAAGATATGGCCACTGTTCTCCGAGTTTGCCAAATCTAACCATCCAGATGAAAGGGCATTTGGTTTCCTCATTTTAATCCATCCATTAACTCAGACATTTTTTCTCCCTTGTATTCCTCCTACCTTATGACCCATAATGTTAAAGAGAACACCACTGGATCTTGCTTTTGGCTAAGTCACACATTCATTCATTCTCTTGACAAAAGTTATTTGGCATCAGTTACAGTCCACGCATTTTTTTCTGGGTGCTGGGATTACAGCAATAAGCAAAATGGGTGGAAAAAAAAATCCCCACCCTCCCGGAGCTCACCATCTTAAATAAACCAAGTTAGTAAAATATCTACTTAGAGTGAAGATATAGAATTACATTGTATTCCAATACCAAGGAAGTCAGTTCCCTTAAGCCTCATTCTAGTTAGAAAAGTAATAGTGCTTATAATTTTCAAAAAAATTATTAGTTGGGGAATGTAAGGATTCCATTCATTCATGTACCCATTAATCACACTGTTCCTAATTCCAAAAAGATTTTGAAATAACCTACAGTAAAAGACATAGAAACTTCTTGCTTTAATTTGTTAGCCATGAATCTAACTAAAGCCAAATCAAATAATGTATTGATGGAGAAGTGTTAAGATTTCAAGAGTCAAGATGCTATGGCTTTGCGCTTGGGTAATTTGTCTGCAATTATTAGAAACACCCACAAGGTGGTGGTAATGATACCTTAGTTTATAACCATATCAGAGGAGCAAGCTGATAATACAGGTGTGATTTACCTGAAATGAAGGTACAGTGTACTTCTCCAACCACGAAATTTGGTTCTCAAAACCCTTATGGCAGAATTCATGATTAAAGAGCTTAGGATGTTTTCAAGAAACTTCTTAGGAAGGTTGAGATCTTGACTGAGCTCCTGAAAGCCGTCATTCATTAATTTGTTGAGCACACCTTTCTTGAGAAGCTTCTAGGTACTAAGCTTTATGAAAAGCATGTAAAAAATGAATTTTGTGTTGACAAAATATACAATACAGGAAGCATCCTAAATAAAAGGAAAAGGCAATGACACTTTTCACATTCTAACTTGTTAATAATGGGAACTGCACAATTCCTTTCCGTTTACCATTCTTTGTTTAGTAGATGCTTCTCGGGTCTCTTTCCTTTAAAGTTTGTACGAAATGCTTCTAATCTTGGTTTGCATAAAACATGGGGATAATAACAGTATTTACCTCAAAGGGTGGCTGTAAAGATTCAACGAGACAGTACACTTAAACCATTTAGCAAGTACCCGACATGTGGCAAGAAATACGTGTAAGTCGTCATCCTTGTCATCGCTGTCATGATCGTTGTCCCTGTCGTCATCATCATCATCATGGCGGGGGGGGGGGGAACCTGTTCATCTGTATATACCAGAAATTTCAGTAAAGTCGATTCAGAATTGCAGAGGAGTCACCGCTTCCCCTTTGTTAGCAAAGCACAACAATGTTGGAAACCTTTAACCAAAACTTTAAGGGGGGACGGGATCTTTGTTTGTCATCCCTTTGTCTCGTTTTGTTTGGTTTTGAATTTAAAGGCATTGCCACACAAGGACTTTCTTAGTGGGGTGCCTCTGGCTACAAAATGATCTTCCCCGTAGGGAACTCAATGCGAGTTTAGACAGCAGGGTAGGTAAGATTGTAAGACCACTCTTGGACTGGCCTCCTGCCAAGCTACGGTGATTTTAAGTGATTTTTTTTCACTTCCTTTGTAACACAGAACTTCTCTAGGGACTGGGGCTACCCACTGAGGGAGGCCAGGAGAAGCAGCTAGGAACTGTTTGCGGCCTCCCTAGAGGAAGTCCTTTCGTTTCCTTTAGACTTTGTAGGGCCCTTGGTGAATGAGTTTCTCCCTGGGGCCTGGAGTCCAGAGCCCAGGGAACTGTCGCTCCATACGGCCCATTCTCCTCCAGAGCAGGCACTGCCCTCGGGGGCCTGCTTCCCCAGTGTGACCTGTGCAGTCACACAGGGTCCCCTGCTAGAAGGACCTCGCTTTCACGCTCTGCTGTCTCTGTCCTGAAAGTCTTGACGCTTGAACAAGAGGCCCAGCGTTTTCCTCTTGCCCTGGACCCCACAAACTATATAGCCAAGTCCTCTCTGCCCCGAAGAGTTTCTGAACACTGGGTGGGCCTTGTTCTTAGTTTCTCCCCCTGCTGTTATTTGAGAGTCCACGTCACTCCCCACCCTTGAGTCCCACTAAGTGCAGTGGTTCAGTGGCCCTCAGACTAACCCTGTACTCTGAGGATCATTCTAGAGATGTTCTCCTACCCTTCCGTGTCTCCTACGGCTTCCGTGTCAGGTGAGGGAAGTGACAGGAATTCTGACCTGTCTCAGTTTCTTCACCAGTGAGCTATTGCTCTAGAATGTCTAGAAAAGCAAGAGCAATGGAAACTCTCTGAGAAAGCTCATAGTTCCTCATTTCTTTAACTTAAACTAATCCACTCTACCAATCCTAATGTCACAATATTGAGTGGATTCTATTGATGATCTCTCTGTCTCTCTCTGTCTCTCTCTGTCTCTCTCTCTCTCTCTACAGTGCTTTATATGGAAATGCAGGTAAGATGTATCCCCAATTCACAGCTCAAAACACTGAGGCTCCGAAAGTATAATTTGGAAATTACTGCAATTAGAATCCAGGTTTTCAGATACCTGGTACAATGTGCACATTTCTGAAAAGGTGTGTGTAAACCATTTTGTTTTTTTAAACTCCTATTCTGGGTGAGTACAGAGAATTAGGGTTTCTTCACAGTGGCCCTATTGGCCTCCTGAACGGTATAATCCTTGGTTGCTGGGGGCTGTCCTGTGCCCCCAGGAGGTTTAGCAGAGTCCCTTGTCTCTACTTACTAAGTGTAAGTAGAAATCCCCTGTAACCCCCTACCGCCAGGTGTGCCGATCAAAAAAGTCCCCAGACATTGCACTTGTCCCCTGGGGAGCAAACCACAGCCAACTGATAACCACTTCATGAGAGCACTTCACTATTTAAAGGGAACATGTGGTGAATCCTTTAGTAAACTACAAAACTCTCTCCAAATGTGTATTTCCACGTAGTAGATTTTCTTAAATTAGAAGATACCTTCTTTCAAAGGAGAAAACCACTGATTGTGGCTGTGTGGGGGTAATCACCCAGAAAAATGTGATGCTTTTCTTTTCCCTCAAAATATTATTATGTTCATGGGAGTGATGCCACAAAGATTCAGCAGAATATGCTTGCAGCATACAGATCGGAACAGATGTAACTTTAGCAAATCCAGCAATTCCTCTTTAAGAATTAGCTACAGTCAAGTATCTGAGAAGTCAACTGTTTCCAGTTATCTTTTCATTCCCCTAAATACTCTGAATTCACTTTTAAAGCAGGAAACACAGATCTTCCTCTATCTAAAGGAGTGTTAAAAAAAAAACACCCTATTTCATTTTTTAATGTTTATTTATTTTTGAGAGAGAGAGAGAGAGCCCGCAGGGGAGGGGCAGAGAGGGAGACAGAATCCCAAGCAAGCTCCACACTGTCAGCACAGAACCCAACGTGGGGCTCAAACCCATACACCATGAGATCATGACCTGAGCCAAAATCGAGTCACCCCACTAACTGGGCCACCCAGGCGCCCCCCAACATACCCTCTTCCTAAAGACAGCAAGGGTCAAACCCCAAGCTGACAGATTAGGGAACAGAAATTAAGAAGTAGAAGTGGCAGACAGATAGCAAGTCTTCTATCTGGGCCTTGAAGCAACCCATAATCCACTCCCTGCCTCAGCTGGATGGACCAGACGGTTTAACCCCCAAACCAAGACACTCTTGAGCGAGAAGAGGGGCATTGGTGATGATCGTGCTGGGACAATGCACATCAGCCGAATTGTCCTGGCCAAACCATGATGCCTAGGGTGGTCACCCTAGCCGGAGATCACTCATGGAAACACGCCCGCTGCCAGATGGTTGCTACGTTAGTGAGCCCCAAATCTTAGTAGTTTAAAACAAAATCATTTCTCATTTCTCACCCCTTTGCAGGTTGGCTGTGGTTCAGCTGATCTCATCTGGGCAGCTCGGCCACAGACTGCAATAATTGAGAGGGCTCTGTGTCTCACTTCGGGTCTGTGAGTCAACTGGGCCAGTTCTGCTCCACCCGCCATTCATCCTTCTCAGAACCAGAAAACTATCTGTTATGTGTACTTCTCATGACACCCACAGAGGTGAAGACGGTGAGCAGAAGGCCATGAGGTTCCTTAAGACGTAGGCTGGAACTGGCGTGCTGTCGCCTCTGCCCACATGCCACTGGCCAAAGCAAGTCACACTGCCAAGCCCAAAATTAAGGGGCAGAGAAATATGGTGCTCACAGTGAGGCCCTGATAAAGGTACGAATGCGGGAAGGAGTGAATAATTGGAGCGCTCGTCCAATCTAACATATATGCTTCGCCCGTCCCAACCTCATCACCACCACCCCCACACATACACACACCTCAGAAAGGGGGGGGGGGGTAATCTGTTTGCCCTCATACGATATGACATGATGCTGACTCAGTTCCTGACATACAGTCACGTAATTTTCAGAATCCAGAGTCAGTTTCTAGTTTCATAAGTACTTTGAAAATTGGACAGGTTTCCAGTTGAGTATAAAAACCAACTGGCATCCAGAATTCCTCAATAAAGTTCTCAAATCTGTTAAAGCATGCAACCCATCCCCAGCTAGGGCTGGGGGGCAGGGCCAGTTTTAGGCTGGGGGCTACTTCCCCCAGACTTGCTGGTGCTATTTCACAGTGCCAGCTCCTAACCTTCCCAGAGGGGTAAAAAAGAAAAAAAAAAAGCATACGTTAATAAAAATATCAACAATAACATCTTTGGGAGGTGACCTGGAATAATTCACAATAAATTAACACTTCCCATCAGAGAGATGTTGTAGCTTATAAGAATGTCACTTTGCGAGAAGTGGGAGTCCCAAAGCCATGTGACTTCCATCTGCAGTTTGCAAGCCCATTCAGAGCCCAACAGGGGATAATTACTTGCTAAGATGTACCCATCCCAGCAGAATATATTTGCTATGATTCAATTCTCTCACAGCATGAAGGAGACTCTGGTCTGGTGGATAAAGCCCTAGAGGGATAAAAAAAAAAAAAAAATCTCCATTCCCCACCACTTGGCTGTGTGACCTTGAATTGTTCACTAAACCTCTCTGATTCCTCAGTTTCACAGTCTACGGGAGTAACGCCCCAGACCTCCGCTTACCCAGAGAAGAACATGAAAAAAGAGTCACTGGATCCCTATCTGAAAAGATCTGGAACCCTATTTGCCTCTACCCCTAGGAAAAGGAACTGTTTCTATGTTCGTTTCTCACCCTGGACACTCAATATAAAATTACTTTTTTAGGAGCAGAATTAAATATCAGGCAGATGCATCACGAACTGAATTTAGGGGGATGAGTTACTAAAGTAACAGAAGGATCTCACCACGGAGCAGCCTACCTCTAAGGGACCGGAGACGAGACCATTCAGCAAGTTGCAATGGGCCTGTGGACATTTCAAGAGTGAAATGATTACCACTCCCAATTCTCAGGGAGCAGACCTTTGGGAAGATAGGGATTTTAGTGGCTATTGTGGTTGTTTCCCAACTCCGTGTCTCCCTATCCCACTGTGTGTCAATCATGTGGTTTGGAGAGGGGTAGGGAAGAAGTGACCCTATGGATAGGGTATAATCTGATGTCCCCTTGCCATAGTGAGTGGCTCAGGTAGTTCAGGTCTAAGGATGACATTACTTGACCCAGGATTCAAGCATGAATGTTCATGTGATTCCTTTAGAACCAATGATATAACATGTGATGCAGATGTGAAGACAAGACATGCCACAGACATTTTGCCATCATATGGTGGGCAAAGAAGGAGAAAGGAAAATAAATTAGGCCTTTGATACAATTTTTGAACTACTGAAGCTAATCAAGTCTCAAGCAGTCTTACCTATGTCCCTTCCAGATCTGTAAATCAACGCATCTCCCCTATCATTTATATTAGTTTTAGTGGGTTTTGTCTTAGCTGAAGCATGAACATCTTAACTGATATAGGAACTGAGTCAAGGGCATGGTCACCAGCCCTGAGAATACCTAAAGGAGGCAATGTGAAAGTGCTTAGTCCAGAGAGAAAAAGTTGGAATGAGGTACTAAAAGGGAAGGATCATCTCCAAGTCATTGTGCCCCCAAATAGCTCCTAGAGATATCTTCAGGGAAAAAAAAAAAAAAAAAAAAAAAAAAAAAAATGAGTTCTAAACACCCTCCCCATCTATAAAAAGCAAGCGGGGTGCCTGGGTGGCTCAGTCGGTTAAGTGTCTGACTTTGGCTCAGGTCATGAACTTGCAGTTTGTGAGTTCAAGCCCCGCATCAGGCTCTGTGCTGACAGCTCAGAGCCTGGAGCCTGCTTCGGATTCTGTGTCTCCCTCTCTCTCTGCCCCTCCCCCGTTCATGCTCTGTCTCTCTCACTCTCAAAAATGAATAAATGTTAAAAAAAATTTTAAATAAAAAGCAAGCCAATCTGAAAACGATTTAAGATAAACAATTGCTTCTATGGCCATGCTCACCTGGTGTGACTATCTTGTCCTGGAAGTTGCTATGGATCCATTTCTGGGCATATCAAACCCAAGTTCATAAGACTTCTCCTCTGAGATACACATAAACTCCCATCAGAAGCAGTTCCAACTAGGCCTGTGCCTAGAATTTCAGCTCCTCAGGGCTGTGGATTCATTCAGCAACACCAAGGTTGGCATCTACATAGAGGACTTCTGGAAGGGCGGTATCATAGAAAAGATTGAAGGATAGAGAAGTTAGATGGAAGACCCAAGCTTTCTTAGATGTCAAACCCAACCTGAGTCTCCAGATATGACTGGACTCTATTCTTCCCAAGAATCCAGGAATGAAAATGTAAGAGACAGCCATAAAGAATTGGGAGTCCCTAAAGTAGTTCCTTGATGAGAATTGTAGGCTGAAGGTTAGACAGTTTTTCCTCACCCTAAGATAATCCTGACTCATGGAATCATAGGACCATAGAACATGAGAGTGGGAAGTCTTTAGAAATCACCTTGCTCTATCTTCCGGTGTGATGGCATGGGACTGAATCTGGGAGAAGGAAAGTACCTTTTTTCAGATATTTGAACACCTTCCTCTGTACTTGGTACCTGGTGCTTAACTATTTTCACAGCACTTACCATGTTACATTGTCCTTGCCACTGAATACATATGCTCCTTCTCTGAACTTGAAATTCATTGAAAGCAGAAATTGTCTTGCTTCCTTATATCCCTGGTGCCTCCCAGAATCTGTCAGATAGCAGGTGGTCAAACGTTTGTTCAAGAAATCAAAGTTTCAAGTCAAATAGTGAGGAAGTTATCTTTCTATTAGGCAAAGGATATAGAATCTTGCTTTCATTACTTTTAAAGGGTATGGCAGTTTCCTTCCAATGAATCACAATGATTTTTGTCATTATTTTCCTTATTTACAAGGTATCAAGCTAACGAGTATGAGGATCATTGTATAGTTAGATCTTTTCTCCAAAGTTCACTGGCCGACATTCTTTCTGCTTCTCCAAGAGCCCTATCCCAAGCCTGAAACGAACCGAAACCTCATGAAGAGGAGTACTATTTTCACTTTCATATTGTAAATTTTAAAACTTCGTATTTTCCTTCTGCCTCAACATCCCCACAAACCGTCTGTGAGGACCCCACCCAGGTGACTGGGTGCCTCACTGTGACAAGGCTGGCCCGGGCCACAAGTTCCCCTAATTGCCCTCCCCTGACTGTGACCTACTGTCATTCAAATGTACCAATGAAATCACCTCGTGCATGCCTTTTGTTTGTATGCTCCAACCTGATAAAGGCACTTGCCCAAGGGGCAATCTCTCTCTCTCTCTCTCTCTTTGTCTCTCTCTCTGTCTCTCTCTCTCTCCTCTGCATTTGCTTGGCTGAGCACACACATTTGCTGCTCCCTCACCCTGTGTGGCCTCCCTTCATGGCGTACAGTGACTCAGTTTCTCTAAAACTTGTGAGGGTAATAAACTTTATTTTCCTGTGCCTCCCCTGTGTCCTCTCTTGCAGCTACACCTGACTAACCATTTCACGAAAGAACACAACCTCTCAGTAAGAACTGCCATGAATTATTTTCTTGCCAGGTAATTCCAAACCCAGCAGAGATACCTCTTAACCAGAGAGAGAGAAAGAGAGAGAGAGGGAGAGAGGGCGCTGGATTTGGGGCTGAGTTGGCAACTTCCGGCGGCTGTGATGCTTGCTACTACAATCTCTAGCTCCTCATCGGAAAAACAAAGATGAAGTGCAAAAAGCATCTCACCGCTTCCTTCCGTGAGGGATCGAATGCAAAAGAATTTGCATGTATTATACGGACTTTCCAAGCAACAGCAATAGGCCTAGTTCACCACTGTGTCCCTGCTGGCTCAGATGGGACTAATCCAACTCTGCCAACAGCTGCAACTGACAGCTAAAAGTTAAAAAAGTGGCAGCAGATGAAAGAAAGGAAAACAGGTAGTGGGCAGGGGAGACTGAAAGCAGGAAGGATAGGTGCCCATTTACAGTGATGAATGCAATGGAGGATTTTCAAGTGCACAGGCATTGAAATGCCTTTCTTCCTCTCATCTCTTGTTACTCATCCACCCCGTTACTCTTCAAGCCAAATGACAGTGAAGAAGGCCACAGATCTCTTCCTCTTCACCTCTTCTCTTGGCTAGCCAAACATGGATGGGGACCTGTTTGCTTTCAGGAGGGAAATGAGGTGTGCTGAAGGCTACTCCCTCCATCTGAAATGTAGTGTCTCCCCACCTGAAATCACAACTGAAACTCCTCCTTAGTTATCCCTCCGGGTCAAGGCATTGAAGGCTTCGATTAAAATGCAACTATGTTATCTAAAAGGAAGAACATATAGTGCCTGGCACAGAGTAGAGGTTCTCTAAACGTCATTTTTAATATTAAGTTGTCACTGCCTGCCATGAGAACGTTAGTAAAGATTCATCTACCAGATTCTCTCCTGTCTCCTAGGGCTCTTAAGGAGCCCTGATGGGAAGTATTTGATGGAACACAGGCCAAGACTCGGTAGCAGAGTCTGAGGTTTGGGGGATGGGGGAGAAAGGGGAGGCTGACAACAGAAGGCACTTTTGGGGAGAAAGGGCACTTTTAAAGGGTGAGAAGGGGGGAAGGGCATCTGGAAATTAACATTTATTGATTCTTCTATGAATCAGGCACTGAATTAGATGTTTTAGCACCCACTATTTTACTTAATCCTTATTTAATCCACGACCACTTCATAGGGAAAGTAACAGTAATATTCCCACTTTGCAGATGCGAAAACTGGAGTTGAGATTAAGAAAGTCGCTCAAGGTCACACACTGCCTGTATGTAATAGAATATACACTTGAACTTAGACCTGTCTCCTATGCCTATATCCCTGAGCCATGCTGTCGGTCCCCACACTCGTCAAGGGGTGGCTAACCTCGTCTCTGCTGCCTCCTTTGGTCTAATGCTCCAATCACTTGCAAGTTCAGTCTCCTGTCATGCCCAAGTTTCTCCCTCATTTTTAGCAACGGACTATGCAAATGGAGACGAAAGATTCTTAGGAGTGGTGGGGCAGAAAGAGATTTTGCATTCTCAGAAGGGATAGAAGGTTGGCAAGAGCCTAGAACCATTTTTCTGGTTGCCTGAGGGTTTGGAAACTTTCTTTACTCTTTTTTTTTTTTAATGTTTATTTCTGAGAGAGAGAGAAAAAAAAAATCAGTGGGGGGTGGGGGGCAGGCAGAGAAAGAGGAAGACAGAGGATCCAAAGCGGGCTCTGCACTGTCAGCACAGAGCCCTATGCAGGCCTCAAACTCACCACTTGGGATCATGACCTGAACGGGAGTCAGACGCTGAACCAACTGAGCCACCCAGGTGCCCCTAGAAAATCGCTATTCCAGGCTCCAACCTGTGTTATGCCAAACCCAAAGTTCCAGAGTAACTGGTGGACCAGTTGGGCCCCTGCCCCATGTATACCAGTTTGCTGTACATTGGCAGGAGAGTTCATTTTCCACATAGAGCAGGAGGAGAGGATATGAAAAGGAGAGCAGCTGGCATGGAAAGGAATAACACTTGTCTCTTCCAGAGAAGCTGGGGTAGGAAGGAAAGACATAGAAGATAAGGAAGCTTCTTTCCTCCCACCACTGGAGAAAGGGGTTAGGGAGAAGAGTCTAAGACGTTCATGCACAATATCTTGTGGAGGGGACCATCCCCCAAAAGAGGTCCAGGCCTGCTGCCTGACTTGGAAGGTTCTTTCCTCCCCTTAGAGCAAGGAATAAAAGAGGACTGGGGAAGAATTGATAGCCTCTGGGGTCACGGGGCAGGGGCCCAGGCGGCTTTGTCCAGAGGCTACAGCAAGGGAGCAAAGTAGCTGGGGACAGTTTCTCCCAACCTTAACTTTCAATCCCCACCCTTACCCTAGCTCATTCCCACACCTCTCTCCTCCTTTGGCCGGTGGGACTGAGCGTCCTTTTCATTAACCTTTTAGTTACCACTCCACGCACACACTTTTCTACAACCCCCAAAGCAGTCAGCCCCACACTGCCCATCACTGCCCTCTCCCCGCCGCAATCCCAGCTCTGCACTTGGGCAAGGGGAGATACTCGCCTCTCAGGGCCGTGGGAGTGGAAGGGGGGTTGTTCACTCGCCCTCGGAGCTCTGCTGTAAAAACTGAGCGGCAGGGACCAGGCATGCGCAGCAAATTCGGGCGCATTGTGATGGGAACTGCCTCTCCGAGTCTCTACAAAGACTCCGGAGTAACCACTAACGGCCCCCCCAAGACCCCCCTTCTTAAAGACAGACACACAAACGCAGAGGCAATGCAGCTTTTCTTTCTTTTTTTTTTGAAGGGCCAGTTGCCGCTTGAAAGGCTAGTTCCACGTGAAGACTAGTGGATTTCAATCGATCCCATCTCCGGTGTTGACAAACGCCAGCGCCGAGGCTTTGCAGTCCGGGGCTGCAGTTTGCAGTGGAGCTAAGCGGTGTGCGGCTTTAATTCCACGTCAGATCAACTTTGATCAATATCCCCCTACCGGCCCAATTGGAAGAGCCCAATTCACCGGCGCTGAGCCTTT
Organism: Neofelis nebulosa; assembly: GCF_028018385.1. Taxonomy (NCBI): domain Eukaryota; kingdom Metazoa; phylum Chordata; class Mammalia; order Carnivora; family Felidae; genus Neofelis; species Neofelis nebulosa. Next base: position 101,103,812 of record NC_080800.1, read on the forward strand.
TCGCTCTTTCCTTCTTTTTTCCCCTCTTTAGACCCACCATCTTCTGGGGGAAGAAAAGTCTCGGATTTTCTTTAGAATTTCTTTTCTTTCTCTCTCTCTCTTTTGTTTCTTTGGGTTTTGTTTTGTTTTGTTTCTCGGTGTTCTGTCTTTTTTGTTTTGTTTGGTGTTTTAGGTTTTTATTCTCTCTCTGCCTCTCATTCTCTCTCTCTCTCTCTCTCTCTCTCTCTCTGTCTCGTAGTGATAGGGAGAGAGATCGCTTTGGCGAACAGAGCTTGCAGCCAATGAACCCGCCTTCCAGATTGGTGTGAAGACAGAAGTGAGGTGGGGGGCGGGGAGGGGGTGTGAGAGAGCCTGTGAGCGAGAGGGAGCAAGAAAGGGAGAGAGAGCGAGATTCAGAGAGAGAGAGAGAGAGAGAGAGAGGAGGCGGTGGAGGAGGAGGACTAGTGTGGGGTGGAAAGGAAGAGTGAGCGAGAGCAAGTTGAGGGGAGGGGGTGTAAGAGCCGGCGAATTCTTTTTCTTTTTCTATTATTATTTTGACGACTCCTGAGTTGCGCCCATGCTCTTGTCAGCTCCGTTTTAGGCGTAGCATGGCCAGGCAGAAGAAAATGGGGCAAAACGTGCTCCGGGCGGTCTTCCTTTTAGTCCTGGGGCTTTTGGGTCATTCTCACGGAGGATTCCCCAACACCATCAGCATCGGTAAGCGAGAGCAAGCCGCCGGCCGGGCCGGGCTCCCCTGCACGGAGCCCTGGCGGGGCTGCCGCGGCCGCGGGTCCCGGTCCTGCACGGCCCGGGGAGGGGACCGGGGCCGGGGACCGGACAGGATCGGAGGGCACCTGAGCCCCCGGAGAGCCGGCGGGTGTGAGGAGTGGCGGGGACGGGAGAGGGGTCTCCTGGGGCTGGGGGTGGGAGCGGTGGGCTGCCGCGTTTTGCGAGCCGAGCGGAGCAGGGGAGGCACGCAGGAGGCCGGGAGGCTGCAAAGGGGCCAAGAGTCGCGGCTTTTCGGCTGGCTGCTCTGGACTTTGCCATGGCGTGCGTGCCGCGGCTGGAAGTTGTCCCAGGGTGATGCCGCCTGTCTGGCCGCGCCAGGGCGCCCCGTCCCGCCTGTCCGCCTCCCGGAGACCGACCGGCGCTGGGGGAGCTGGAAGCCCACCCTGGAGCGCCCGGACCCCGGGCGGCCGCCGGGGCCGGTGGCGGATGGGGTAGGAGGCGGGGGGCTAAGGCGAGGAGCGGGCGGCGAAGTCACGCAGACCACGAATTCATGAATTGCCGCTGTGTCTGGCTGGAGCCCGGCTCCTGGGCGCTGGGAGAGAGTTCTCTCGGCTTCTGTCTTGGATTTACAAGTCCGGAAGTTAGAATTGTTGCCATTACTGAACCAGACCCCTGTATTGTCCTGGGGGAGGGGGGGGAATGGCTATGGGGAACAGGACGGGGCAGCACGGGGAATGGAATTGTTTTTCTGCCCAATCCTTCCCGTTGCACCAGGAAAAGATGAACCAGCTTGTGGAGATGGGCGTCGGGGTAGGAGGTGGGGCGGGGGGGAGAGAAGTGGAGAGGAAGCTACTGCCCGAGAAAAAACCAAGTCCCGATGTTGGTTCCGTCGTCCGACTCCAAAGCAGCCCCTTCTCCCGTCTGTCCCCTTTCCCCCTTCTCCCAGCCTCTTCTTTTCCTCTTCAAGTCAGGAGGAAAACCAGGTTTCTCTTGGCCAAAATTTGAGTTCACAAGAGTCTAGAAAGACACACAGGTTGAAAATCAATAATCACCGCACAGCCCGGTACCATTGAGAGATATCGCCTGTCTGTAGCGCTCCCCAATTTCTAACCGGTCCTGGGGGGGGGGGGTGCACAAGCCAAATCTCGGTTCCTTTTGCTTATAGGTGGACTTTTCATGAGAAACACGGTGCAGGAGCACAGCGCTTTCCGCTTTGCCGTGCAGTTATACAACACCAACCAGAACACCACGGAGAAGCCCTTCCATTTGAATTACCACGTAGATCACTTGGATTCTTCCAATAGTTTTTCTGTGACTAATGCTTGTAAGTAGATCTGCTTTTCCTCCCTTTGGGACCTTGGGGACCGCATTTGTATTTTGCTTGTGGGACTTGGGGTCTGCGTGTGTGCTGGGGGTGGTGGTGATTGCCTCAGTAGACCTTGTACGGGCCCTAGTCAATCCAGGTTTCATGCGACCTAAATCAACTCCATAGGATCCTGCTGAGGGACTTGAGGTAGGGCACAAAACTCTGTTGTGAATACTGTCAGATGCGAAAGTTTTATCCCCCCCCCCCCCCCCCCCCCGCAAACTGGCGTTCCCTCCCCCACACCCTCCCCCTTCCCTCTTTAGGCTGGAAAAATAAAGAAAGAAAAAATAGCATGGCTGTTCAGGGAGATTTCTTCAGATGGGATAAAAATAAAAAGAAACCTCTTGATTGAGTTAATTCAGGATGTACATTACTTGACTGATAAAGCTAGAGCCTGGCTGTAGGAACGAGCTGAATTTGACAATCGCCTAATATTTAGGAGCCAAATATGAGAAATTCTGCAAACAAGTGACCTTGAGGCACAGATCAGGCTGGGTTCCCTGGCCTCTTTCTGTCCTATAATATCACCTCTCTTACTGTGAGAGCTCTGATAGGAACTGATAAGACAACAAACTCATTACAAGTGATGAACGCCTGGCAAACGGAGGGGAAGGGAGAAGACAGTGCTCAGCTTACTATTTGGAAAGCTACTTCTGTCTCCTCTAGTGTTGTTCACCCCCTGATTCTTAAGGCCCACACAGTTCTTAGAGCAAAAGGTGGAGGGGGCATACAGCTGAAAACCTGAATATGAAAAGGGAGGAATTTCATCAGCCCCAAAGCTGTTTCTGAAATATCTAGCTGTGCTCTGTGATTGTCCCTCTGGAAAGGGGACATTTTGAGAGGCAAAACCATGGGATCCCAAATGACCAATAGCCTGTTGGACACAGTTTTTTTCTTGAATGGAATGTTTTATGGGAAAGACTGATGGTTCTTCATCTAAGCTGATTTTACAAAGTTTTCACAACAGTGAGGCTGATGATGGCATAAATATGTTTTGCTTTTATGGCTGGCGTAGTTTGGCATTTGGAATTTTTGAATTTTATTTTAAGAGAGAAGTGGTATTTGGTTGGTTGGGTGAAACTTTGTATATAACTTCCTTCAAATTCTTGTGTCTCAAAGGATGTGTCGCTTCCAAAAACTGTTGTAAGGGTCACCAAGGGCACAGGTTCCTTGGGTTTGAAGACTTAGGTCAAGGGGATGGGGTGAGGTACTTTCAAGAAATGTGACACTTATCAGCTTTAAGAAAATTTTAGCTGAAGGTACAGATCCTTATATGAACATGTTCTGAGATACTCTGTATTTGACATTCATTGGCTTTCCGACATTGACAAAAATAGGAACTTATTAATTCCAGCTAAGTGTGAAAGTTACAAAATGTCTGTCTATACTTTGCATCTTATTTCAGTAATCCCAGCCTGTCGCTACAGCACTTACAACACACATCTGACTCTTAATCCTGCAGCACTGTGATCTTGTCAAGAGGCTGAATCTCAAATGCAGCTTCCTAAGTATCAATTAGAACAGATTTAAAGCCAAATACATAAAACTAGCAGGATTTACTATTAATAATGAATAATATTTACTTCAACTCACTTTAGTGTCTTTCCACTGATGAGGACTGGGATAAGAGTGCCAATTGACTTCTTAGGAATGATTGATTTCCAAGGTTTTTGGTCCTGTTTTTCTATGGTCCAATCAGATTGACACCCACCTGCCAAAGGCCATGGAACCCTACCAGGGAGCAATAATGAAGTGATCCTTGCCCTGTGAACAGCTCGGTTTGAGAACAATCTAGGCACTAAGTCATTCATATTCATATCAGTGTCGAGGTGCATTGATGTCTTAACCTCCCAGGCAATAAAGGAACAACCATGGGGTAGGAAAAGAAACAGAGTGACCCCCGTAGCCCCCAAATCCACAGCACTTCCGTTTATAAGCTTACAAGGCTAGGTTATGTGGGATAGTGGGTGTGGCTCACTGGACAACAAGAAAGACAAAACAAAACAGTGACCTTGCTCTTAGTTATGCCAAATACACATATATGCACACAAAGACACACACACACAGGAGAAATATCCAGAAACCAGTGATGTGTACCCAGCTGCCTGTTGCACTCTCAGACTTTACAGCTCAGAAGACAGAGGAGGAAAGCTACCATCTTCTCTGGTCCCTGAAACAGTTCCTCTCTGAATGTCACAATCATTGAATGGGGGCCAGATCTCAAAGCTGTCTCCGGGCAGCTGCTGCCTAGAAGCTTAGTATGAGAAAGAGGACTAGTCCAACCACAGGCAGATAGTCTCTGAATGCTGAAAACAAGCATTTCAAGGGGCCTTGGAATCCCTGGAGGTGTATCTCATTTCCCCCCCCACCCCCCCCACCCCCGCCCTGGCCTGTGGCCTTAATTGTTCTTTTTCTCATGGAAATAGACATACTGGCATAACAATACTAGTTCAGTATCGGGGCCTGGCAGGGACCCCAGGTTCCAGTCTTCCAACTGACCGCACTATTGTACGGAGGAGAAACCCCTAGCTTTTTTATCCTGCCCCTTCCTGGAGACCTAGGAAGAATTCAAGTAAATCCCTGATGAGTCCAAATCTGGTCAGTCACCTCTCCTATCTGGTTCACTATGGAACAGGATGGCAAAAATTAAAGGAACTTGTCCCTGTCCCCATTCAGAATTCCTAGTTTCAGCCTATCCTAGCACTAGAATTGATTTCTTCCCATGATAGTCCCTTCATCCCCAATCGTTGGTCAGGCACACACTTTCCAGGGTAGAGGTATGCAGGTAAACAAACACTGAGAGAATAAACAAAGGGTAATGTTTTCTGGATGTGTCCCTCCTCTCCTCTCTCCCTCTGCATCCCCTCCCCCAATGTTTCCAGGAGGCTTCCTAGCAATGAGTCCCAGGCATCAGTTAAAGACTATTCTTCACCAGTAACCAATTTTTTTTTGCACCACCCCCAAGAGGTTTACTTAAGACAGACTCCAACTTCGCTCTATGTCTTAAGAGGCCAATAAAAGCCTCTTTGGCTTTGAAGGGTGGTTCATTTGGGGTCTCAGTTCAGAGGTGAATTGAAGTGTATACAAAAGCCTCCTCTGTTTTGGAGAACATGTTCCCATTTCATAGGAATTCATCGAGTTTGCAGTCTTATTTTTCAGTTTAGCTAGATGACCCCAGAAAGAGGGATGGTGTGAAAATCATGATTTGAGGATACGTGCATTCAAACGCACAAACAGGGGCACCCTCACACCCAATCAGTATATATGAAAAGAGATGTGCACACACATTGTGAGTTACATGTCTGTTCTTTAAAAACCAAATTTGATCGTTCTAGGGCTTTGGGGGATGTGGTAATACCAAGGGAGGGCCATGTCTCATTTGCGTAGCTTTGCTGCCCCGGTTCCTCGGAACCGCCCCCGATTCCCTTGAAGTCCCCTCCTGTGTCTTGCTGCTGTGCACTTGTGGTGTGCTCCACACGACATCGCCCCAGCCTCTGCAGTGTCAGCTCATTAGCACACAGATCTCATATTCCCTCTCCGCACTGTCATTGCAAAAATTGCTGTTGTACACCTTTACAGCCAACAAATGTGCTCGTGGATTACGCACTGTTTGCAAGAAGCAAGGAAAAGGCAAATGTAACCTTAAAGGTTATTCACCACGGAATTGTGCTCTAAACGCATTGGCTTAAATAAAAATCTGTTGATGGAGGCGCAATAGTGATAGTGGGACTTGGGAGCGCAGGCTCTAATGGAGCCCCAGGCAAAATCCCTTTGGCTGCCTAAATCTAACTCATCAGCTGCAAATTTTTATTCCATTAATTTTTTCTCCCCAAGCCCTGTGAAATATACCTGCTGAGAGCATGCTCCTTTCATAACTGAGCGCATTTCGCTACCAAGTGTACTTAGCTGAGACAGGTTTCCGTCTCTTTGCCCACAGAGTCACAATCTAATTATCTAATTATTCTAATTGCCAGGATCCATTTAACTGTTTAGGTCCGTTTGGGAAGGCAACGTGTCCCCTATCTGATTCTCTGCTCTTTGGCGGGGTCTGTTTTGTTTTCGTGTTGGTCTTTTTCACGTATTCTCTGGAACCAGGGCGAAGACCTGCTCCAGTCCTCAAACAGATCTTCATTATACTAACCAATGTCGACCGCTCCAGCTCTACCTCCCATCCCTAGTTCCCCCTCTTTGCTGCTGTCCCTGTCCTCTGTCTGCTGGCCAGTCTTCAGTAAGCTCACTGGCTTAGCTCACCTCTCCGCCCCTCTGGCCAGCTGGCTTAGCCCACTGAAGCACGGAGAGGTCGCCTCCGTGGTGCCAGTCAGACTTAAGTCACCTTCTCACAAGGTTTATTATGGGTTTTTTTTAAATCTATTTTTTATGTGGAGAGGAGGGAGGAAGGTGATGCTGTTCATTTGGGCCATAAAAATAGATGGCAATCAGCAGGCTGTAAAGGTGAGTTTCCAGCAAAGTGTACCACCTCCCCTAGAAGGCAGCTTCCTGTTGATCTACTAAATGGGGGCGGGGGACGGACAGGAAGCGTTTAAGAGGAAAGAACAAAGAAAACTATTGTTCTCTCTCTGCGCTCACAGCCAAAGGAGCCACGGTTTTTCTTCCTCTCAGCAAATTGAACTTTTTTCCTTAAAATGAAAACTAGTTTTCCACATCCCCCCACTTCGGCCTCTAGCTGAGGTTTCTTTAAACCTGCATCTCCATCCCCAGCTCCCCAAGATTGAATGAGAATAGTGGGGGGCTGGTTGGGATTTTTATTCTCTGTTTTTGGCTCCTGATGTATTTGTTTCAAGATGTCATTATTATGGGTAGGCAGAGGTGATTGGCTGCTTTTATTTTAAGGGACTGGAAAATAAATGAAGCCACCCAAGCGTTGTTATCAGTCTTCTTTTGTGGATAAGAGATTTGTCATTCTTATATGGTGGGTTAAAGGATTAAAAGACAGCATGGATTTTCAGAGAGGGCCAGAATTTTAGAAGATAGAATTTGTAACTTTGGGGGAGAGCGTAAACATGCTTGTCCAGATGACTTAACTTTGAACTTCTTAGCCTGAGACTACAGAGCTATCTGAAGGGCCTTTCACACAACTTTCTGTCTTCTCTGAGGGTCGGGAATATATCTACCTACTTTTACCTGGTCCGTTACAGTAAATCCCGTGTTGAGTTTCTTCCTCTGGCTTTGATACTTTGGATCTGATTAGACAAAATGTCCGCAGGAGGGTGCAGTTAAAACCCTAGGTGGGGGCGCTGGGTGTTCTTCAGCAAGAGCGTAGGAGTTGTGCAGACACAAAAGGAACCCCCTGCTCGGGAAGTGTCTGGGCTCCAGACGTAGAGCTACAAATAGCCTCAGCCTGTGTGTGGGATGAGCCTTGAGCTAGGGCAGCAACCCCCACCCTCCGAAAAGGGGTTAGTACTTAGCAAAAGGTGAACACAAGACCGAATTTGTCCTGTTTCACACTTCTGCCTTTTCTTCTCTTGCCATAATTTCCCCATCCTGCTCTGTGTGCCTAGCCCACACCATTTTGCCAGTCCCCGGGTGGGCCCTGATTCTGGCATCCCATCCCCAGTAAACTTAACTAGCGACTGTTCTCCGCTCCGGACTTTTCCAGACCCAATGCTCCTTCTCTGTCAGAATATCTCTGTTCTTGATCCATCCTGTTGAGGGCCTGTACTCTAGGGGTGACAGCATTTTATCTAATACAGGAATCTAGCTGAAAGTGGCTGATAAGGGGTTAGTATACCTAACGGGGAATATTTGCCGCAAAACCAGAGACTATGGGAACCATAATGCCTCAGTTTCGAGGAACGAAAGATACTCACATGGGCGTGTTTCTGGACATGATGCACGGGGTGGCTGTTCACTCTACCCAAAGCAAAGATCAGCTGGCCCTGGTCATGGAAGACCTATGTGCAGACTTGCACATAGTAGGTTCGGTGTAAGTACACCCATGGCACGGGGCAGGTGCAGCTTCAGCATGTTGAACTTGGCCTTGGGGAGCAGCCACGGTTGGTAAGGATTCGTTTTATTAAAGAAATAAATATATACAGCCTTTTTCATGTCAACCATACCTCAATTAAATGGTCTGAAAAAGGGTAAACTTTTTATATGTACTACCAAAAGAAAAAAAAAGGAGGCTGCTGTAGAATCCAAAGGTGCCTGTGTGGGCACTGCCAGGAGATGTGCCCGCATGAAACAGAGGTCCGAGGAGGGGAGAGAGGTGGTGAGGAGGCCGAAAAGTCTCATCCTGCAAGTTGCCTTTCCCTGGGATGGCACGTGGAATGCCATGATTACACAGCAGCATCCCCCTCACAGACGCGAAGTGGTAGCTCTGGAGGGAGGTGGAGAGGAAACACAGCGGGTAATGACCCCTTAACCCTGTGACACACGGTTCGGTCTAGAACAGCACTTCTCAACCTTCCGTGTATGCACCAGTCACCTGGGAATCTTGTTAAAATGAAGCTCCTGACTCAGTAGTAGGTCCCCGGTAGGGTCCAAGAATTCGCATTTCTAGCAGACTCCGAGGGAATGCCAATGCTGCCAGGACTCAAACCACTCTGAGTAAAAAGAGACCAGAGCAGGGAGACTGTGATTACCCAAGGAAAAAGGGTCTGGCAGACAAGCTCTTACTCAGATCTGTTCCTCTTTGCCTTCCAAAGAAGGTTCTGTAAGGGACGCAGCTGGCCCATTCTGGCTCTGGGATGTCCCTATCATACTCCCAACAACCCTGTGTCCGTTTCAGCCATGTCTATAGGCGGCAGGATTAGATGTCTGATGAGAGCGTCTACATAGAGTTGCTTTTTGTGGGGATTTGGAAGACACTGGAAGGCAGGCTGAGAGAGGAGGCAGCTCATGAGCCAGGATGACAGAGTCTTGGCTCCTTGCCACACCCCAAAGTGTCCCTTTTAAGAAGCAACCTGCCCGAGAGAGTTAAGGTTGGCATGGAGTTACAACTGCCTTTCCACTTTGCTTCTCTGGGTCTGCTCTTCAGCTGTCTGACTTCCCTTCAACGGGGTGAGAATCCAGAAGTACACCACAACCCGAATTCTGCCCGGTTCCCTAACAACTTGAAAACTCGACTTCATTTTTGAGGCTGGTGCCAAGACCACATGGCGAGGTAGAGGGCAGGAAAGGGAAGTGATGTCACTTTCCAACATATCTAAGCTGAGGGCTGTTCCAGGGAAGTCACAGGAAGCTTACTCAGTGTCATTTGAAGACTGCCAAATTTTACCCCAAATATTGCCCCCCTTCAGCAGTCTGCCATTAGTCTGAAATTCCACAAACTCATTCATTTGCATCACCGCACTTAGGCCTGTGCAAGCATGCTAACTGAAAGTGAATGACTTAAATCCTTATCAGCCATTAGTATTTCAACCAGAATTCTTTGATCAGGTTACCACCTATTATTACCTGGAAGAATCCTTAGAGGAGGTTTTCCGAGACAGGTAAGTGGACCAAAACAAGACTCCTTCCCAAGAAAGTGGGGCATCAAATGGATGGTGGGCATTCAGGGGGCACTGAGATAGTCTTGAAGATGAGGAAGAGTCCCTCAAATACACTTCACCTATTTTGCAACATTTGACTTTCTCCATGGATAAATTCTGGTAGCTTACTCCCTAAGATTTTTTAGTTGCCTTTGACCCTTCAAGTCGCACCCTTTTGATAGTGGTGGGTCTGTCGTCTCTTTCACGAATGGTTGTTTGCTGCAACAGATGATCTCAGCCTCTAGATTCCCCACAATTACTGTGGGATATTTTCGGAAGTAAAACCAGTTTGTGATGAGGGATGGTGAGGATTTTAAAAACCCTTTTAAAAATGCTGCAATCAAAAATAGTTCCCTTTCAATTATCCATGATTGGCTGATCTACCTTGCCAATTACTCATTGCAACGGGGGCCTCATTCTTGCAGCTGCCCAGAAAGGGATCAGGCTACCAGCAATGAATGAGACAGGAAGGGATCCGAACCCAGCTTGCAGAGGAGTAATTGTGCCCACGTGGGTGTGGGTCTCTGAGTGGGTGAACACCTTTATACATGTAAGGTAGAAAGGCTGCCAACATCCACAGTCAGCCAGAACCTGTTACAGAGTCTCAAATATTCTTCTATTTCACGATTTCCAAAGCTACTTGTTGGCTAGCTGAAAACAGTATTTCTTGAGTTGGACCACTTGCATCAGAATCACCAGAGATGCTTTTTAAACATACGGTTTGCTAGGTCACATTCCAGATGTTTTAAATTAGAAAATATGAGGATAGGCCTTTTTTAAAAAAACAAAACGAAACAAAACAAAACACAAGCTCTATGGGTGATCCTAAAGGACACTCAGTTTGGGAATCACTAGTTTAATTGGCCCTCGTAGCATAAACAGAGACCTATGGATTCAGATAGCACATTTGTTGAGGACCCACTAAGCACCAGGCTCTTAGGTTCAGGCACGTTCACATACGTTACTTCTGTGAGTAAGTGAGGGGCTGTTGGCCCACGCAAGCGTTAGCGAGAGGCTCTTGGGTTGGAAATCCAAACTTGAAAGGACTCCAACTAGCCTCAAGTCACGGTCTCTGAGGTAAACAAAGCAAAACTGCTCTTTGCAATGGTTTTCTTTTTGACAGTGCTGCTTCTCTTCTTTGCTTGTTAGCTCACGACTGGTCCTTAGCCGTGCCAGAAGCTAGATGTCATGGCAGATGCCAGCCCGTGTGTTCACAAGCAGATGTACCGCGGTTTATATGTTATTCATTGTGCTATCCTTGCTATCAACAAATCTAAAACCAGGGCTATCATTACACTAATAATAATAACTATCATTCACGGAACCCATACCATGTAGACCACATGGCATTAAGCCTTCTACCTGCCTGACCTCATGGAATCATCACGACATTGCTAGAAAGGAGATACTCTCACCTTCATTTTAGCGAAGAGGAATCAGGTGGTTCACAGTCTACATAAGCAACTGGCTTCAGGTGACACAGGTAGCTAATTAGTGAAGCCAGGATTCTAGCTGAGGTATTTCTGCCTCTGGAGCCTGGACTCCATTTCAGCTGGGGTGGGAACCTCAGACGATTACAGGGGCCAGGTGGATGGCACAAATGTGTAAATTGGGCCAGGTGTGGCATGGTGGGGCCTGTGGCAATCTGGACAGTCCATGTCCCTACCTGAAGACACTCCTATCCAATTTTTAAAAAAACTGGGGACCAGCAAAACTGGGCGAAGGTGAGTCTCTGCCCCCTGCACTACACTATCCCCCTTCCTCTAGCTCCAAAGTTACTCGTTGAGGGAAGTTCTATTAACTCCTAGTTAAAAGTACTGAGAAAACCAGGAGCACCTGGGTGGCTCAGTTAAGCGTCCAAATTAGCTCAGGTCATGATCTCAGTGCGTGAGTTCAAGCCCCACAGCGGGCTCTGTGCCGATGGCTCAGAGCCCGGAGCCTGCTTCGTTCTGTGTCTCCCTCTCTCTCTCTCTGCCCCTCCCCCACTCGCTCATGCGCTCTCTCTCTCTCTCTCTCTCTCTCAAAAATAAACAAGACATTAAAATTTTTTTTAAAAAGGTACTGAGAAATCCAGAAAATCTCTTTCTCACAAAAAACCTAGTTGACCATCTCCTCTTAGCGTGACGTCAAGATACCTCAATATGCCAGAACTTTCTCTCTTCTGTGCACATACTTATGGTCCTATGTGCATGTACTGTATATCCAGTGGCCTTTCACGGTTGACCAACCTTGACTAACCTTCCTCCGGGCAATGCTGAGGCCTGCAGCAAGAGCAGAAAGCTCACACAGGGTCATTGCCAAGTGCTCCGCCGGTCAGGAGGTGCTATAGGGGAAACGGCTTAGATTCTGCCAATGCAAATCCCAGATCCACAAACGGGAGGTCACCGGGTCAAGTGGGGCTCTGCCAACAATCACCCAGCGTAGGAGCTTCCCATACACCCCAAGACAGAGGCTTGCTAACTTTAGACCTGGGTCCAAACTAGAGACGTATAGTTCGTTGCGTGGAGCCGTAAATTGACCTAAGCCAATCAGGTCACTCAAATCATTAGGTATGTTCTGTCAGATATCAGTAGCTTGCAGTAGTTAGAGCGAGTGCTATAGGTCTTCTCCCCATAACCTCACTATCAGATTTAAAAGTAAGCCTCAGACAAAATTCTGTTTCTCATTAAAATAATAGCAGGCAGGCATAAAAATAATTGGACAGCCTCTTCCGTAGGCTCAGTCAAGTCCAGCTGCCTCTCCTGTTAGGTGCTCCAACAGCACCTTGCATGGAGGTTCACCTGGGGCAGACAAACAATATTCTAGTGGTGGGTTGCAGGTACCCAAGAATCCTCATTAGCGGCTGCCCCCAGGACTACTTATGAATTAAGTCCAGGGTACCATTTGTAAGGAAGAACACTATAGAGCTTGTTAGATTCTTATGTCTTCTTTCTGCTGGTTTGGGAACACCTCTGCCATATTTCTAGCCGATCAACATATATTGAACACCACTGAGGTCACCAATGAGAAATTTAAAGTTAATTTTAAAAGCCTCTGGTGTTCATTAGAGACAAAGATACCCGAAGTGCTTGTAGAACTACTTCTTGACTGGAATTTTCAAATGCTAGATAACCACACCTGCACTGTGTATTTTCCGGTAAGAGTAACTGACCCCCTTAAGGGTGTAGATTCAGACTAAATAGCCCACATCTACACCACACAATTGATGTTGTAGTCTTATAGAGTAAATTACAGAAAACCTAACATTTGAGATACCATATTTCTTATGGCCCTTGGAAAGGAGTGTATGCTGTAGGGGGATTAGCAGTGTAGCTCTCAGGTTGTGGTTTTTATCATTGGTAAAATGGGGAGGTTCTTCTGGATGATCTCTAAGGAGGCTTCCATTTTTGACATCCTCTCATTCAGTCTTGTCTAATTTCTAGAAATTAGTCACAGTCTTCTAGTCACAGTCTCACTGACATTTCTTACCTAGGAAAGATCATCCAGAATGAAGCCCCTCAAATTCTTTGTCTACATCTAGAAATTTCTCTTTATATTGATCTATTTTCTGGCTTTACAGGACTACCATAAAACTATTAAATCCTTGAACCCAAACCAATAGAACCAAAACCAGTGCTCCTAGCCAGTGGTGGCCTTTCCTTGCTTACCATCTCACCTCTTCCACTTACTAGCTGTGAGACCTTGGGGCAAGTTCACTTAACTCCGCTGTGCCTCAGATTTCCCAGTTATAAAATGGGGGTAGTAATAGTCTTCACCTCATAGGGTTGTGGAGAGTGTCAAAATGAGACACTTTGTAAGTCCACATAAAGTACTTCAAATAGTGCCTGGCATATACTGGATATTATTATTATCAACATAATCATGAGTTTAAAATCCTTTGAGCTTTTAGTCCTGAAAACAGAAACCTCTTATGACCTCGTGTCCCTTGACGGACCAGATTTCCTTCCTGAACAGCCACCCCAGTCTGAGACTTTCTATAGTGCTCAGCTCTTCCCAGAACCCAAAATTCTGTTTTCCTGCCATGAAAGCCATCACAGCACCCCTTCAGATCACTAGCCCCCCACCGTGACCCGCTGCATCCCTCCACCATGCATCCGGACTTGCCCGTCCAGTGTGTCTCTGGGGAACGACACCTACTCAGATGCTCTGTGGTCAAAGAACTCAGAGATGCATTTTTCTGCATAATCTACAGACTAAGGGTCCAAGGGAAGACCTGGAGTCTTTTTTCCCAAACGAATGGGATTCTTTGCCTCCAAGTCCATCTACTTCCAATCACAAAGATGAGTCATCCTTTCTGCTCTTTTGTGACGGCGCGTTGTGCGCATAGGACACAAGTAGTCCCCCTGACTTTCCAAAGGCCCAGGAGGCATCCGTGAGACTCTCAGAAGGAAACACATGGGCCACTCTCCCAGGGGGCTGGCGCTTCAGCCAGGCCCTAAAGCTTCTCTTAGACACGGGGCTGCCCGCTGAGGGATTCAAGGAAAAGCAGCAAGGAACTGCTCAGGGCCTTCTTGGAGGGAGCCCCTTCATATCCTTGGGCACTGTTGGCCCATCGTTGGGTGAGATTTCTCCAAGGGTCTTAGAGACCAGAGCCCCAGGAACTGAGGAGAGAGGCCCTCCATACAGCCCTTTCTTTTCTAAAGCGGGCAGCGTCCTGGCACGCATGCATCATATTCCTCTTGCCATAGTCCTTCCTACTTCCTGGTGACACTTAGCATTTGCTAATCCTTTTAGCCTAATCCTTTTAGTCCCTTGCCATCCAGATGATGACAGCTCAGTGGTGACCCACTTCTGGCACATCTCTGAGTCTAGTCAGCCCTTTGAGTAAAGATCACTCAAAGCCCTTTGCGTCCACTTTGCGCAAGGGTTCCTCAGGGTGCCCTTTGACCCCTTTGACCTCCTGGTTCCTGTCAATCCCAACTTTTACTGTCCCCAGTTCTTCCCTCTACTGCCTGTAGATCTGTAAACCATGACGATAAAAAAACAACAACGGGAAAGTTGAGCTTGCCCCTGGGTAAAGAGACCCAGAGTTACCAAGCTCTTCCTACACTCCCTGCCGGCCCTTGGGTTTCACAAAACTCTCTGGAGCAAGGGGTTGCTGTTTCTCCCACTTTGTTTGGGAGCGACCAGAGGACAAAGAATGACTCCAAACTGGAATGCCTGCATTCGAATCTCACTCTGTCTCTTACTAGTTATATGACCTTGGTAAAATTACTTACCCTTTCTGAACCTCACTTTCCTCATCTGTGAAATGAAGATGAATGTAACAGTAACTGCCTTATAAAATTATTGGGAAGATTAACTGAGATCATCCATGTGAAACATTTAATGTGATGCCTGGCATCTAGTAAGTGTTCAATACGTGGTAGCTGTTATTAACATGGAGCACTGCGGGGGTTGGTAAGTGGAAAGGAATAGGATTAGTCAAAACCAAACTGTGGAAGACATTCTTCCCATCTGTGGCCGTCCCTAAAGCCCTCCATACTCGTGTGCACCATCTGTGGGTCTGGAGCTGAAACCAGGCCTGATAGGGTCACTTTTGACTACTCACAGTGCTGCCTCAGGCATAGGGATTTGCTTTGGGGCAAAGCACAGGAGAAAGAGTTGACCTGATGTCCCCAAAGCCAGCGCGTACACAGCATTAGGTGCCATCATGCCATCATTGCGTCGAATCATCCAGAAGGACATGACCCGTTCTGATTTTTTTTTTTTTATCTGAACTAGATATGCTTGGGGAAAAGCAGCATGGATAGTAATATGATAACCTTGGCACTCGCTGGCTTGAAGGAAAGAACAACCTTTTGTCAAATGTAAAGTCTATTTTAGTGTGTTGAGAGTGGGAGAGTGGAAAAGTGGCTCCTGGAATCTCCACTTAGACGAGGAAGAATGTGGTGCCAGTTGAGCTCTCCCAGCTGTGATTTTTCTGAGTTCTTTTAATTAAGGGTGATGTGTGGATGGAAGTTTAGAGCATATCAGTTTGAGAGGCTGGATTTTCTTCTTTTGATGTTGCTTGCCTAAGTCAGACCAAAAATAGCAAAGGAAGGAGATATGGAAAAGGTTAAAAGAGAAATTTTGCTAATGTGATTTTCCAGCCTTTCAGCCTCCGTGCTCTCCAGAGCAAAGGTTAACTAGCTAATTCCACAAGCACCGACTCACTAGAAAGGATCCTGCTGAGGACCACAAGGCATCGCAGTCCTCTTCCTATCCTCTCTTCCTTTGTAATCTGAGGCTGATCTACCAGCATGGTGCCTCCGGCAGGCCCAAACCTGGGTGATGACCAAAAGCAATTTTTTCCCTTTATACCTCAGGGTGCCCTTGCCCTGCCTGCATCACCTCCCCTTCTCATTTCCTCTTCAAGCCAACTAACTGCTATGTGGCCTCGAGGCAGCACTGATCTTTTTTTCCCTGTCAGATGAGGAAACTGAGGAACAGAGACGCTAAGTGACTTTCTCAAGGTCACACAGCCAGCGGCTGGCTAAGCTGAGATTATAGTGTAGGTCTTCTAACTCTGGCACTTCTCTGGTCTGTCTTCCCAACATAATGCTTTCTCTTTTAACTTTCACCGCCACATAATGGTGTTATGTATGCAAATAACGACAGCCTTGTCTTTTTCAAATAGGTGGCAGAGAGGAAGGATAAACCCACCGCAAGCGAATCAGAAATGCAGGAAAGCATGAGTTTCGGGGGGCACGCTTAAGGGCATCTTCTATTTAGTGCCTCCAATGTTAAGCTGTCATTTTACCACCCTCCGATTTATAGTCAGGAATGAGCAAAATGAAGTCTTGCAGTCCCGTTATAGATCACGGACTGTTGGAGATAGATCAGGTAGTTCTAGTCCAACTACCTCATTTTGTGGATGAGGAACGTGAGGTCAAGAAAGGAGAAGAGATTTGCCAAAGGTGATGCATGGCAGCTCCCTAGTGGTGGAAGCCAGCTAGGGGTCTAGACTGCCAGATTCCCAGTGTGGGGTCTTTGCCACCACGTTTTGCAACCTTACTGGCAGAGTGTTCTACTAAACCAACACCATTAAGTTTTATCACATTACCCTTTGCTGGTGTCTTTTTGCTCTAATTGTTTTATGTAAACAAGTCATATTAGCCCAACTAGATTTTTAAAGCATAAGGACATTTTTTTATGCTTATAGAAGTTAAAATTGAAAATTAATTCATGCTCACTGTAGAAAAGAAAAAAAGCCTCAAGAATATTGATAAGAAAAACCACCCAAGTAAAGTAAAAAACCACTCTGGGGCGCCTGGGTGGCTCCGTTGGTTGAGCGTCCGACTTCGGCTCAGGGCATGATCTCGCGGTTGGTGGGGTTGAGCCCCGCGTCGGGCTCTGTGCTGACAGCTCGGAGACTGGAGCCTGCTTCGGGCTCTGTGTCTCCCTCTCTCTCTGCCCTTCCCCCGGTCATACTCTGTCCCTCTTTCTCTCAAAAACAAATAAATCTTGGGGCGCCTGGGTGGCGCAGTCGGTTAAGCGTCCAACTTCAGCCAGGTCACGATCTCGCGGTCCGTGAGTTCGAGCCCCGCGTCAGGCTCTGGGCTGACGGCTCGGAGCCTGGAGCCTGTTTCCGATTCTGTGTCTCCCTCTCTCTCTGCCCCTCCCCCGTTCATGCTCTGTCTCTCTCTGTCCCAAAAATAAATAAAAAACGTTGAAAAAAAATTAAAAAAAAAAAAACAAATAAATATTAAAAATTTTTGTAAAAAGGAAAAAAATCACCCCAAACTTGGGTTTTACCATATATAGAGATTTGTATCCTGCCTTTTTACTTTGTATTACATTTTTCCAGACTCCTTAAATGTTCTCCAACAATTTGTTTTTTTGATGTCTATAAATTTTTGTGTCATACAGTGTCATTTTATGGCATATATATGCCGTGATTTATATAACCGTTACCCAGTCTTATGCATATAGCTGGATACCCAATTCACTGAGCTTTACAATTGCACCTCGGTCTCCTGTAATATCTCCGTCCTAGCCCAGGTCTGAACACACAGCAAATACTTAATAAATACTTGCTGACTGATTAGTTGCCTTGACCTTTCTGGAGGCATCATTATTCCTCCATCAGGTGGGACAGCCAAGAGTGAGAACTTGACCTTGCATCCTCTTTAAGGTACGTGTTAAATAGCTCAAGACAGGCTGTATAGCAACGGTGCTTATGCTCAGAAGTCAGAGTCTGGGCACAAGTCTTGGACCTGTCACTTCCTGGTTGCATAGCCAAGGGCGAGGAACTTAATCCCTCCAAGCCTCAGTTTTGCTGTCTGATAAATGGGGGAAATAGTAGCTCCCACCCCGTAAGTGGTGGTAGAAAGTGATAAAATATGAAGAAAGCACTTGGTAGATGGTAAGGACTCAACAAATGTTAGTTGCCCTTAGGAGCATTCTATCTGTCAGAGGAATAAAGCAGCAGACTTGGAGTCAGAATGCCTGGGTTCTTGTTCTATCTCTGCGTCTGTCCAGCCCTCTGATCTCGCGGAAGTCAGTTCACGCGTCCAGGTCTTAGTTTCTTCATCAACAAAATGGGGCTGATAATCCCTGAGCTGTGTACCTTACAGGGATTTTAAGAACATCAAATGAGAGGACAAATGTGGAAGTGTCTTGAAAACTATGACGTATGACCGCTAAGTATGTCAGGTCACGTGTCACGTGTGATTGGTGGTGGTGGGACTGGAGATGCAGAAGGGGTGAGAGACCAGGAGGAGCACTCCGAGCCTGGGGAGGGGTTTCCCAAAGGAGACCCGCCACTGGAATAGGGACTGTTAGAGACACTCGGGACCCTAGAGATCATCTAGCCCAATGACTTAACGTTACACGTGAGAGAGAGTTTCAGAGAAGAGAGAGCCTGATGGCACTGAGCCAGTGGCAGAAACGAGACTAGAACCCAGTCTCCCGATTTCCTGAGCAGAGTCCTAAAGCAATCGCCGCAGCTCTTTCTTTATTGACCTTTGTCTCAAAGGGGGTCAGGAAAAAATGTGGTTATTTGGGGAATCCATGCAGGTAGGAGATGATTAGCTGGAGTTTTGTTGCAAGGACAAGCCACATCTGGCATAGCTCTGCTAGATCTTTAAATGCCAACCTCATCCAGGTAAGGGACAGTAAAGGGGAAGGAAGGTGATGGGGGAGGGGGGTCTCAGTCAGGTGAGGTGAGTGTGCCGTTCGGCTTGGCCAGATTCCCGAGGGACTTGTGTTGTTCCCAGCAATGACCGCCGCGGCAGATGGCCTTTCTTTGATTGTTAATATTTATCTTCGCGGTCAGTCCTCAGTTGTGTGTTTTTGGAAAACTTGGTAAAGCAGATGAAATTGCCAGTTGCTTGCAAATACAATTGCCAATTGTTTGAATGAAGGAAATTGATTACAGCCAGAGGACTATTCATTTCCCCCCGGGCATGCATACAGCACTGCACCCCCTGAATTATGTCCCTCCAGGTACTCGGTAAATATATGTGTTGGCTACTTTCATCTTTACGCTATTTTAGCTGAGATGAGAGCACATAAACACTTCCATCTGACAACCTTTTCAAGTTCCACACCACAGAAGGTTATTTTAAAAAGAAACAAGAAAGGGGTTTTTCAATAGCAGACTCCAAAGGTGACTAAAAATGCTATCCAACAAGGCAGCCCGTTAAGAAATGTAGTGTGAAATGTGTCAATATGATAAACCCGAAAGAGGTCTCACTATTCTTAGCTTCCGAACTCTGGCCACCTTCCCCAGCCACCATCACCCCAGCCCGGACAGAGGTCCATCAAGGATCACCCCGTACCCCAATCGCAAAGTGCCCCCCTCCCTCCCTTCAGCTGAAGGAGACCCCGTTGCCAGAGGCAACTCACCGTCACCCTGCCCTCGGCACAGCTCCTGCAGCGAGGGTCTCCCTGCCTTGGCTGGGAAGCGCTGAGGGAAAGGAAGAGAAAGCTGTTAGAAAGTTCTCTCACTGGTTGCTGGGCCCAAAATGAAGCCGCGGGGGCCAGCCAAAATCGGGCCTCTTGCGTCTGCAGTAAGTGGCCATGGTCTGAAATCAGCAAGATGGATGGAAAGGTGAAATGACCTTGTTCACCAAGCCCTGTTAATGTAGAACAAGGGGCTCCCCCCAGAAGCTGTAGAGGAACGAACCAGTTTCGGGCAAGTCAAAGGCAGGCCTCCTTCATGCACTGGGAAGTAAACACATGGAGCCCTCAGCCCAGAGCTGGTGGCAGCTGAGAATGTAAATACAGCCAGATAAGTTTCAGTCCCTTCTTGCTGTCTGGGGACATCTTTTAATCTCTGAGCTCAAAATCGGTGAGGACAACTAGGTCCTCTGACAGCCTCAGTGAAGGAGTCCTGAAGACATGGTCTTAGGATTGTGGTTGTATGTTCCAGTGAAGCTGGGGGGAAAAAAAGAGGGGATGTTTAGGGTTGGTTGGCTCAAACTGAGTTGCTGAAATCTCTGGTTTGTTCACAGTTAAATTCTTCCACGCGTATAAGGAAGGCGATGTGTTATGGAAGATAGAAGCCGCTACTAACTAGCCATATGACGGCCCCTCCCTAGGCCTCCCCTTTCCTCTTTGTGCAATCAAGGCATTAGAACTAGGTGACCCCAAAGGTCCTTTCTAGCTTCAAATTGGTTTAATTCAAATGATATCACAAAGTTCCCTTGGGGAGTTTGGGGGTGCTATGCATCTTCCCTTGCTGTCCCCTGCTCAGGAGCTCAGGGCTTTCAGAGGATGCCCCAGACGCCACCAAGATGGCTCAAGACCAAGCTTCCACGGCAGAGCCCATGCTCTGGAATTATATTTCGAGGTCAGTTCCTCTACTCCCCAAGCCCTCAGCTGCCATGTAAGGAAGTAGAACTGGTTCTATATAGGCGATTGGTTTTGTTCAGTGCAGTAGGCAAGTTTGGGCTCCAAAGATTAGAGGCAGCGTTGTGTGGGCCTTAAGGGTTGAGTTGACCTGGGTTATAACACGGATTCTGCCACTTCCAGCTGTGTGACCTCCACCAAGTTACCAAAACACTCTGTGTTTTGGTGTCTTTCTGTGGAATGACGGTCACAAGTGTGCCTCCCTGCCAGAGTGACTGAGGATCGATTGGGAGAATTCACGTGGAATACTCAGCATAATGCCCGGCACACACTAAATGCTGCCACCAATGGGCATACGTCTCTCCTGTTCACTAAATAGTTGAGCTGAAAATCAAAACCACTAAATCGATTGATTTTGAGCTAATGATCAAGACGTAACTTTTAAGCAGTAGCAAATTATTCAGCTTCTCAGCCCCCACGACCCCTGCCCCCATTTTGGTCCCTATAACAGCACATTCACAATTTAGTGGGGGCATTCTGGAAACTACACAGGCCAACAGGAGAGTGATTTCTGGTGGCATTTGGGTTACCCTCCAAATCATACCAACTTAGATGGATGCTACTTTCATTGCCCTGTGGAGCCAGCCCAGCCTGTAGGGATCCTGTAGGGAGGCAGACAGAGTGGCGGGATCCAGAAGGTGACTCCTTGATATGGCTCATCCGCTCATAGTGCTGAACAATATGCCCCCCTCCTGTTTGAGGTGTCACGTCGAACTGTGAGGCAAGAAAGAGGCCACTACAGCTGGCCCATGTCCTCCGCGGTTGGGGGCCTGGGGGGAGAACAAAGAGAGAGGCTCAGTGTATGCAGCTGGAAGATGGCAGGTTGAGCCCAAACCCACTTTCAAGATAGGAGATAAAATAACAAGATGAAGTGGAGATAGAACAGCATCAAAGTTGATGAAGTTGCAAGAAAGGTTACTAAAGGACCATTACTTTACTCCTCAAGCCCCGTGTTCTGCTGGGTGTGTGTGTGTGTGCGTGTGTGTGTTTGGGGGCTGGTGGGGAGATGGGAACAGATAGCATGGAGAATCAGCTTCTCTTAATGCAATTCCAGTTGACCAGACTGTCAGCTCTGACTTGGGGACCCCATAGCTCATCTTACACGGGCTACCTAAGGATAGTTCCTTTCCGTAGGCTTTTCTGAGAAGCCCTCGATCTTTGGAGGAAAGACCCCAGTAATTAATTGGGACACGTGCATGAACATAAACATGCCTTCAGAGTTTAATGGATCAAGGAAGGATGTAAAGAGAGATCTTTCCCGCAGAAAGGTGCCGGGTCCAGTATGAAGGAGGGTGACAGAGACGGCGACCTGCGCTGACTGGTGGCACTCCACCAGCATGCATCGATGAAGGCGGGTGTAGTATCCACTAAACAGTAAGGGACGCAAGGCAGATATTATCACTATACCCATTTCATGGCTGACAGAACTGAGGCCCAGAGACCTTCATGTGTTGTTCCCAGTAAGCGGCAGGGGTAGGACCCAAATCTGCCTCCTGATCCTGAGCTCTTTCCATTCACCATGCCAACTCCATGTAGCTGGCACTGTAGTGGAATGAGTGGTTGCGCGGAAGCTAATTTTCCAGATACTTGAAGCACACACCTCTCAGCAGTACAAGTGCTATTTTTATTTTAACTGTTTTTGAAGAAAAACTTTCTACAATGCATCCCACACCTCCACGCCTTATTATGCAGAGAATACAGATTACTGTGCTTTTAATCTTCTATTTTCATAGCTTTCTATCTCTTCTCTCACTGTGAGGCTGACAACGTTCAATACTCCCTAGGTTACTGAAGATAGCGTATTAGAAATGGGGTGCTTCTAGAAGCAGGCAGACTGAAATGTGGCAGTTGCCACAAGGGAACAGCATGCAGAATCGGCAGCTATGAAGGTACAACAATCCAGGGCTATTTAGCACGGGGACAAAGAGGCCCGAGAGGCCAGATAGCCTCACGGACGACACAGCCAGCCCTGGGACTGGAGTTCCCGATAAAGACCCAGAACCCCCCAATAGAAAATTGAATTGTGTTGATTTAATTGCACTGGTTTCCCATGGGGAGCTTGTGATGGGGAGAGAGAGGTCCTTCCCAGCCGGGAGGAGTATATTTTTCACTGGTATTGTTTAGAATTGCCTGTCCACGGTGGCCATAAAAGGCAGGCTTTTTGACAGTTTATTATGGCCCTTAAATTCTATACATACAATGCACCCTCTTCTTGTTTGCTCCCCGGGCAGACCCCTCCCCCGCTGCCTCGGTGTGCTACTGCTCTGCCGGGTTTAAAAAGGCAGGGAGGGGGGTTTCCATTTTGGAAAGATTTCCATCTCAAATGGCTCAAGAGTGCGCGCATTGAAAGGGGCCAATCTGCACTGATCTGGAAAAATGCATCCCATGTGATAAAAAAATCTCTTCGCGCAAACCCAC
Source organism: Neofelis nebulosa (assembly GCF_028018385.1). NCBI lineage: Eukaryota > Metazoa > Chordata > Mammalia > Carnivora > Felidae > Neofelis > Neofelis nebulosa. The sequence goes on from NC_080800.1 coordinate 101,126,630, forward strand.
CACAGATCGCCATCCTATTGGCTTGCCGCAATTGCTTGGATCTTTCCAAGTTCCAATCAGAGGGGGCTCCGTTTGGCCCTCTCCATCTCTGTCTCCTCTGACCCGGCAAAGTTTCCCATCTTTCATCCTGTCACTCAGCTAATGGTGTGTGTCCCTCTTGCATACATTCCAGAGTCACTGGCTTCTTTTGCTAGTGGAGTCGTCAGCGAGATGCTAGGCAGATGGCTCACTGGCTGCCGTTCTTGTCCCCTCGCTGCAGCAATCTGTTGTTCTAAATCAAAATGTTAATGAAAAATAAAAGAACACAGTGCCAATGTCTGTCTGATTTAAATTAATATAGAGTCATACCTTTTGAGGCAGGCACAAGGTTCTCCGTACAGGCTACCCATACATATTGGGTTTTTTTTTTCTCTCTCTAATTAAAATGAAGCACCTTCATCTATGGGAGTCTCTCTTGGTACCCCCAACCTGTTCTTTTTAATAATAACAAAGGCCTAACAAACAGTCAATTTCAGTGTTCCAGGGAAAGGCGCCTCACCTGGAGGAACATAATTTCGAGAGATATTATATGTGATGTCTAATTATAAACATGCTTTGATTAGATGCTGTTTTCAGTACTGGAATGACATGTTTACTAAATGCTTCGAGTGCAGCTCCAACTTAGGCACGTAGTTCTTGAAATCTCTTTCAATCCATTTGTTTTAAAACTGCTGGCAAGATCACCGCTAATTTGCTACTTTCGTTACAAGGGCCCTTTGCTTTCCGTGCACTCAGCACAGGACTCATTTCTGCCGCAGCAACAGGAGAAAGTGTGTGTGTCTGCAAGATCGTGTATGCAAGACAAATGTCACCTTCAGCTTAGAGAGGAATGGACCACTGTTATGTTAACATACCTGGTCGAGGGAGAAATTACCTCAATAGTTTCATTTGCCCCAAACTCCAGAAGCCAAAAGAACTGCGGCGTCAAACAACCGCCTGTGATTCTTCCTGTGATTCTGTTTGGTCGATTTGTAGATTCTGCTGAGGATCACTTTGGGAATAATGAGCGCCATCGCGGTGCTTCCTACCTCCCGGGCATCCTGCTAAGTGATTTACATCTATTTACTCTTTCGATCATCCAAAGAGCCCTACGACTTAGGTCTGTTTCACAGATGAGGAAGCTGAGGCCTAGAGAGGTTTAGTAACTTGCCCAGGGCTACACAATTAGTAAGTGTCGCGGCTGAAGATGAACACAGTTAGCCTGGCCCCAGAGCCTTCGCTTTTCACCACAATTCCATGCTAGACTATGCTGGAAGAGCCACACATCCCAAGCTCCTTGGAAGTAAGCTATTGTTTCCTTGCGGGTCTGTGGGAGGTTTTCTTTGCCCAAACTGCCGTGCAGGTTAGAATTAGTCTTCTACTTCAGCAGGGCTTGCTGCTTGCCAAATGCGTGTACTGTTTGCATGTGTCACTGCCATGGACTACGATGAATCAGGCAAATCGGGCTGAAGCAGAAAGCCTGGATTTCCAGGTGGGAGGTGGGGTGCTAGTCATTGGATCAGTCCCTTCCGTGCTGGGCACCAGTCCACCCAATGGTGCTGACGAGAGAAGGCCCAAAGAGATAAGGGCCCCGAAGCCCCCATTTGCACCCGTTGACCAGGTAGGGACCCTGCTGGGACACACCCTTCCGTCACCCTGCTTCGGGCTCAGCGCTTCCCTCGACCTATGGGCAGAGCCACCACACAAACTAAACACCATTGAAGTCCAGCCTTTCTCCTGCTGCTCGGAAGCCAGTTCAATTGGAAACAGTAAAAGCTTGTTCTAATTAAATATATACATTCCAAGCCCAGGGATTTACCGGGGTATCAAGTCGTTCAAGAGAAAAGGTCCCTAGTGGGAAAGGATTGAGTGGAGAGGCCGTTGTTTCCCCCACTTTGGTGGTTGTCGTTTTCTGGCCTTGCCGGGGTCTAAATGAAAATATGAGTTTGGGAAAGGATTATTACCAGACAGCGAGGTATGTTAAACAGAACTCTGGGCTGGGAGCCAGGAGTCCTGGGTTCCAGCTCTGGCTCTGTCTCTAACAGACATGACCTCTCTGGGTCTCAGGTAGACCCTTTCTAAAATGAAAGGGCTGGAGTGAATAGACTCTGAGGGCTTTTCCAGCATTAAATCTGATCTGATTTTAGCTCCCCACACATACTGTTAATGAAAGAGGATTCTCCCCAGGGCAACAAGGATACTCGGAGGATGATTTGACCAAATGAAGCGACGATTTGAGCTATTTTGGGGTGTTTCTGAGCAACCAACTCGGACCACTGGAGTCAGAAAGTAGATTTCTTTTTGGTCTGGTCTCTCCCAGTTGATAAGGCTAGATAATTGCTCACCCCTCTGAGTCATCGAATCATGGGCTTATTGAATCCCTGGGATGGAAAGGACCTTAAAGGTCATCTCTTCCCATCTCCCTTCAGGGCTGGGCTCCCCTTTGTCCAAACATAGCCAGTCGAAGCATGGGATTAGTGCCAGCTTTATATATAAGCAGAAGAGACGTCGTTCACTTGGCTGGAAGTCACCGGTGCTGGGATGGGTCCTCTGACCCTCGCCCCCAAATAGCTCTTCCTCTTGCCCACTGATGCCAGAAGCCCCTGTAACAGAAGGCCTAGACTTTAATTCTACATTGAAAATACACAAGATACACCTCCCTCTGGCAGAGGTGGCACTGTCTAAATTCATACCATGATGCACGTGACTCACACAGCAGATCCTATCAGGAAAGCGGATTTTAATAGGAAAGGGAGCTGAGAGGGGCACCTGGGTGGCTCGTCGGTTAAGCGTCCGACTTCGGCTCAGGTCATGATCTCGCGGTCCGTGAGTTCGAGCCCCGCATCGGGCTCTGTGCTGACAGCTCAGAGCCTGGAGCCTGTTTCCGATTCTGTGTCTCCCTCTCTCTCTGGCCCTCCCCCGTTCATGCTGTCTCTCTCTCTGTCCCAAAAATAAATAAAAAACGTTGAAAAAAAAAAACTGAGAAGGAACTGAGGGTTGATAGGGGGTGGGAGGGAGGGGAGGGTGGGGGATGGGTATTGAGGAGGGCACCTTTTGGGATGAGCACTGGGTGTTGTATGGAAACCAATTTGACAATAAATTTCATATATTGGAAAAAAAATAAAGATTAAAAAAATAAATAAATAAATAAATAAATAAATAATAAAATTGGGGGGCGCCTGGGTGGCTCAGTCAGTTAAGCGGCCGACTTCGGCTCAGGTCACGATCTCGCGGTCCGTGAGTTCGAGCCCCGCGTCGGGCTCTGTGCTGACAGCTCAGAGCCTGGAGCCTGTTTCAGATTCTGTGTCTCCCTCTCTCTCTGCTCCTCTCCTGTTCATGCTCTGTCTCTCTCTGTCTCAAAAATAAATAAACGTTAAAAAAATTAAAAAAAAAAAAAAAAGGAAAGGGAGCTGAGAGCTACAGAATTCTTGAAAAGGGTGAACCAGGCTTTAGTGACAGGGAAAAGTTATATAGAATGGGAATGGAGGGGAGGGTGAAGCACCGAATATGGTAGCCTAATAGAATGGGTAGCAACTTGGAGCCAGACTTGGGTAGGTATCTCAGCTCTGCCGCTTAACGGCTGTATCACCATGTTGCAGTCTCTTAACCTCTCTGAGTCTGTTTTCCCAACTGTAACATGGGGATAATAGTATCCACTACACATGGATGTCACTGAGAATTAAAGGAGATAATCACCCAAAGCCTTAATTGCAGTATACTTGAGTTAAATGTGCGTTCAGCCCTGAATCCGCTGTGTTGCCCTAGACTGATGGCCTTTGATGCCCCTGTCCTTGACTGCGCCTCTGTGGCGCTCACACATATGAGTGGTGTTGATGCACAGGTCTGCAGCCCCCAGTAAAACTTTCAAGCGGTCTTAACCATTCGTGGAGCTGGCTGAATATCTGATTCAAGCACCAGCCAGAACATCAACTATTACGCAACTGAAATACCAACCTAGACCTTGATCCGGATTTACAACCACAGAGGGACCAGCTCTATGTTCATAATTTGAGAGGAACCACATTTTCAAGCCCGTCCAACTTATCCCAGTTAGTAGGAATTCAGAGTGGTTTCCTAATTAATTAGCTGCAACTAGGAGTAGATCTACTCAGTGGCTTTCTTGAAACAATGTCCCCAACATATATTTCGATCTTACTATGAGAGAAAAGAGTTAACAAATGAAATGTCATGGTTTTAGGATGAGTTTTAGGTTTAGGGAAAAGTACAAACTAAGCCCATAGGCTTGTCAAAGAGAATTATAGGAAGGTTGTGGCTGGCCTCTGGTCATAACTGCCAGATAGCCCTCAGGTCTCCACCACTTAAATTTTGGCCTGTGCCCTTCCTTCTACACCATTAGCTTGAGTGAATGTGGTCGGGTTTGGGGTTCCGTCTTACTGTGTTCCTTCTTTGGGAGGTAGTGCTGGTTGTGAGGGGCTAATCAACTCTACAATGTATCGTTTTCTACCATAGAAACACGGTAAGTTTCAGGCTTAGTGTTCATTTTCTACCTTTTCAAAACATGCTCAAAGCTCCGTATGAAAACAGCATCGCTCTTTCACACTGCCATATTCTTTAGCCATCTCCCTCCTTTTGCTTTCTCAATTCTTCTAATATGAGTTGCCTCCATTTTCGATCCCACAGTCTGCTTCTATTCTCTGATCTACCAAGACTTCTCCTTGGAGATCACTGATGGGCTCCTTCTTGCCAAATCCAAGGGCAGTTTTCCCGTTGTTCATCCTCAACGTTTTCAAGATGACATACTGGTTTTATCTTAAGCTCTTGAGGTTCTCTTTCCTTAGCTTCTATGACACTGCACCTTCCAGATTTTTTGCTGATTTTTACCTATTCCCTGTGTGACATCAGGAGAGTCAGTTCTGTCTTCTGGGCTTGAGTAAAATGAGGGGTTTAAACAGGATGATATCTAGAGTGTCTTCCATTTCTAACGTTGTGTGGCTCTGAGAATCAATGATATATACCCAAGATCCTTTATTTGACTACGACATGTTGTAATGTTTTTAATATTGAAGGTTTTGTAGCTACTCCTGCCTGTTTCAGTGTTCTAGTAATTGATATGCATGTACAAACTTCATAAAGCTGGGCCTTTGCTGATTTATACATATTTAATCTGTGTTTGCTTTCCGTCTTTATCTGAGAATACATATGTTTGGCATGCTTGGATACTACACTGTGCCTTTCTTGAAAATGGATACAAGGTACATTCTAGGACAATATCCTGTTGCTTAGGCTTAATATTAGTCTTTCAAAAATGTATACAGGTCAGAAATAATTCACCTTGTTTCATTTGATTTGGATATTTAGAAAATTAAACAATTTTGTAAGCAAAGTGACGGCATTTTCATCAACCATAAGAATTCCCCCACGTCATCAACAAAGAGCTACAAATAAAACATAGTTTAATACTGAATTCATACATCACACAGAAACAGACAGTGGGGGGTATTAAACTCTGAGTCTCCACGTAACATCACTTGAAGACAATCAAGAGGGACTACTATTACAATACAATTTCTGCTGATATTTTTTTCCTTCACACACAATTCAGGTGCTATACAGGACACCTTCTAGAGAGTTGCCCGAGACCCCAGGGCAAAAGACTGACAATCCATGCCTTTCAAAGCCATCTTCTCAAATCCTTTGAATAAGAAGTTGCCCTTTCCCTAATGAAAAGGAAGTGATGCAATGCCTGAATCCAGGGGGCACACAATAAATATATGTTGGTAGTGAGGAGGTCAAAGGAAGCCAACTTTGAGTGTACAAGGTAGAAAATGCCTGCCCCTGCTCAGGAAGCCAGTTAAGAGTAAGGATAAGGATCCCCAAGCTATTCCCAGAGCAAGCCACATTAAAAAAAAGCAGCTGACGTTTTGTGTTTTCTTTTTAATCGCCAAATAATATCTGAATTTGAAAGACCTTGCACACAAAGGCGTTCTCTTGATCCATGGAACACAAACCCGTCAGTGTCTCATCAAGGCGTGATATTCTTCCATCAAACCTCCTCTACCCGGAGAAATTCAGTGACTTGCCCAGAGCTGGAAGAGTCTGTGGCTGAGTCAACAGGCCCCTAAATCTCTGTCGAAAATTCAAAAACTGTTCATGTACATAGAACAGGACAACAGCTGGCTGCCACTCTTACTTCTCCCATGCTGCTTCTTTCTTTCCCCCTCCCTCCCCTCGTCTCGCCCACACACGTGCACTGCGTACCACTTGAGTGTTCAGAAATCTGCCTGGTGGGCTGATTTTTATTGTATCACGTAGTTTTGTTATCAAGTGTTGTCAGGGACTGGAACACTCACATTAATAGACTTGGGTATTCAAGTTACTAGAGAGCCGCCAAATTCTCCACGTAAGGTTTGCCGGTTGTTAAGAGTTAGAAGAAATAAAATGTACTCGTGACTAACAACGCCCTGCACATAAAGTTCTCTTTTCGTTGATGATTCAGCACTGCCCTAGAAGGACTTCATGTAGTTCAGCGAAAAGTACCATCTGAGGAATGACAGGACCATGGGAGCCTGTTGTAGGTAAAACAACTGATCCTAAGGTCTCGGGGCAAAGAAACAACCTAGATTATTTTCAAAGTGAGTAAACGTTGCCCAGATTGTTCCATAAAAAGCATTAAAAAATTGTATCTTGAGATTGCAGACCACCCTGTCTCTCCTTTACTTTCAAATAAGAAACCCCAACCCCCTGCTCTTAAAAGGAATAATGTGATATCTCATTTTGGCACTCGGAGAGTTTCCTTCTCTAGAACCATCGTTACCTTTTGGGCCTTTAAGCCATTATCCTGAGAGGTCATTTTCACTATGTTGCTTTGTCATAACTTCAGACTTAAAATACATTGGACAAAAATGCCAACTTATTTTTCAAGAGCTCCAGGTGGTACGGTGCCAGCGACAAAGGGTTTGCTATTTCGTGCCCAAAGTTATATTTATGCTTCTGGCACAAATTAATAATTACTTATAACATTTTATAAAAATAAGAGATCACCACGACAGTCTCCCATCCAGAGCAAACACCGCTGTGTTAGCACGCGGAGTTTTTGCCGTGTCAAGGAGAGACTGCTGAGTAATACTAAAACAGTAATAATAGCTACTAACATTGACCTCTTCTGCTGTGCCACGCGTTTCGCTAGATGCTTTTACATGTATTTGGTCATTGAAATCCATTCGCTCAACCCATATCACAGCTATCTTTGTTAGCCTCTTACCATTTTACCAGTAAGGACACTGAAGCCTAGAGAAGTGGGGTGTCTACGGACAAATGACTGTTTGCTGAGACAAATGACCTGGGTAGAGGAACACGTTTAGGATTGCATTCGTTGTTTCCTGTGAAGGAGCATTAATATTTAGTGAGCATCTACCATGTGCCAGGAACCGGGCCAAGTGCTTTACATAACTTGCCTCATTTAATACTCCCATCAACCTTATGAGATTGTTATTTTTAAACACACTTTACAGATGAAGGGAAGAGAAGATCAAAGAAGTGAAGGAATTTTCCCCAAGGTCATGCTACCAATGAGGGCAGAGCTGGGATGTTAATTTAGATAGGTTTGACCCTAAAGGTCATGCTCTTTCCACCATAAAGTAAACATCAAACCAGCAAAGGAGGGAGAACACGGTGTAATAATGAATTCCATATTGTGTTTCCTTGGACTAAAACCTTAGTCACAAAAGCCAATCCCAAAGTCAATGCCAACAGTAAATTCTCCATTTCACCTGTACTCAGAGCTGTGAGGGTTACAGCATTCAGATCACTTTTCGCCTTCAGAGCAGTGAATGAGAACTGGCTGAAGCCATTCTCCAGAATTATCTCAGGACAAATAAAGAAAAAATAGACACTGAAAGTCCAAATTATCTAAACTTATTCATATGCAGCAGGACTGCCTCCTCAGAGACGATGAGTTAACGCTTCCATGCCAACAGATCTACCTACACCTTAGTACAGACAGCCAGTGCCTTTACTCTTCGTGGCCTGAAAGCTTTAACCTCCTCTCCAAATAGAAACACTCCATCAGCACTTTGCAGAGAAATCCCTTGGAGTGCTTTTTTAAAATGCAGATACCCAAGCCCAACCCCTGAGAGCAGGACCTATGAATGTGCATTTTAACAAATGCCTCAGTTCACTCATACGTAACGTTTGCGTATTACCGCACAAATCACTAAAACCCTCCTCTCTCAGGCCTTACGAGTTCTGAATTGGGGATGCTCACACACCGATGAGCTGAATTTATTTTCGTCCTATACCAGGAGGGAGAAGGCTCCAGTGAATTAATTAATATTAACAAACTAGTACACGTAAGCTTTAAAGGTACTTTAGAAGCACTTATTGGCAAAGAGGGGATTCAGGTTGGTTGACATCCTTCTGCCTCTCCATTATGGTGGGACACAGGAGCCGGAATGTGTCGGTGCAAAATATCTCAATATCTCTCCTTTAGCCTTTGAAGGTCCCTATATAAAGTTCAGTGTTCATCAAAGAACGTTCTGTAACTGAGTCTTTACCCTAATGAAGACTGATCTTAATTTCCACTTTAGCCCTAAATGATGAAGTTGAACTATATTTCTCTTCTCACAACTGAGTCAAGTCTAAAGCAAGAATAGAAGCCTCTGTAATAAGTAGTAACTGAGTGCTTACTGTGTGCCAGGCACTATTACAGACATAAAATACTGTACTAAATGTCCCATCATGAGATAATTTTGCCTACTGTCGGTACCTCTGGGACATTCACAAGGCACGCGAACCTATTAAGAGCACCAAGAAGGTCTTACAGGAATGAAATCATTTGTTTCTTCACTCACAGTTACCAAAAGCTACGTGGTCCTGTGCCCCTTTTATGCAGAAAATCTCCTGATGCACACTGAGGCTGTGTTGCCGCACAGCTCTGTGTCTCAAAATGTTATTGGCGTCACGATGCCCTCATCTCAGACCTATAGAATCCATCTCTGTGGGAAGGTGGGGCGGGGGGCAGGGGCAGGGGCTTGGCTAATAAGGAATCTGCATTCTTAGTTAACTCTTAAATACCACGCTCGGGCCTACAGCAGAAGAACCCGTGGTTGCTCCAAAGGTGACAACTGAGGGAAATCTTTATTGCTACGTTGGCAGGATTGGCTGAAAATTACACAAATTCCAAAGATGGAAAATATGACATTTCACCATCCGACCGGTCCCCAAAACTGGGCTGTTCACAAGGGAAATGCTTGTCCGTAAGTAACAGGGATCCAGAAATGGTGCACCGAACAAGCCCAACTCAGTGTCCCACAGAGCTCTGCTGCCACTTCAGGGCACAATAGAACATCGGTGGGCAGATCGGTTCTGCCACTTGCTAAGCTGTAGAGTTTAAGGACAGTCCCTTTACTGGTCTCTCAGTTTCCTCATCTGTAAAATGGGAACAGCTATCCCTACCTCAGAGCACCACTGTGACAGCTAAACAAGGCAGTTTATGTAGACAGTTTCTGTTACAAAGAGGAAGCTTAAAAAATGTGAGTTCTTTTCTCCCCTTTCCCGTTCTCCTCTTCCTCTGGTGTCACACTGTGACGTCAGCTTAATTGTGGGGGGGGGGGACAGGAAATTTTCCCATTGGTTTCAGAGCAGCTACACTTTTGCAAGGGGAGCTTTCACGAGTCCCATGTCAGTGATACAAGGTCAAATGCAAGATACGAAAGTACCCACTCGATTCCATTCAGTTAGCTACGAGTCTGCAGGCACCGGGGTACACAGAGATGAACAGATAAAGTCCTGCCCACAAGTTGCTCATGACGCAGAAGTGAAAACACCTTGTGTGCCTATCATGGCATACAGTGGGAACCCTTTTTACTGGGGGCCAGAGACAGGAGCGCAGCTGGCCAGAGACGCAAACCAAACTGATGCAAAGCGCACTAGGGCTGAGTTAAATCAGAGAATCCAAGGACACCCAATGTCATCTTTATCTACCCAGAAAAGCCAGGCACTGACCTAACCCAGGGCTGCAGTTCCAGGGCTGTGTTCCAGCAGCCAGCACAAGCCCGGTCACAGGCTGCTTTGCGCTTCGTGTCTGGTGCTGGAGTACATATAGGACAGAGCCAGGAAGGCAGAGGCGACCCCTGCCCTTTAGGAGGCAAAATAGTGATGAAGGCCAGCCTTTATAGAGCACCTGAAGGCGGTCGAACAGTTAGCACCGAGCAAACAGATAATAATAAATACCGCACTCACTCATATCATTCTCTTCTCAGATTCCTGTTCATTTTTCTCTAAGATTGAAAAACTTAGATCCTCTGCAATCTGTCAAGAGAGTTGGAGATTCTTGCCACCGGTTTTCTTTTTTTTTGTTTTTTTAAACATTGATTTCGCCGGAGCTGCAGGACAATCAGTGGTCAAACTAGCCGGAAGATGGCTTTCGTAACGGGTCTTCCTCCTTTAGCGATTCTTGGGGCTTTGTCTGCTAGAGAGAGAGGTGAGGTTCCAGCAATGCTTGCGTGGAATATTTCTTACTAATGCTCCCATCCGGGCCTCACGCTTCTGTGGTCAGTGGGACAAAGGACAGGCAGCTGTCGCCATGTCCCTCTTCCCAGGCACCTCTTCCCATACCTCATGGGGCTTTTGGGATTGACAAGGGTGACACCACTCAGAGACGGACGGGAGGGGTGGTGGCGGCGGAGAGGCAGAACTAGAGGACGAAGTGGCCACTTGGCCGGCAATCTCTCGCACCTTTCGTTTCACCCTATGCCCAGCCCTTTCCCCCACCGCTGAGGGGAAAACACGGTGTGATTAAAGAAGGCCCTATGAATAGCACAGGTGTCGGTCCTAAATAGGAAACCTGAGTGATGGGGGAAGGGATTAAATTCATCAAACATTCTTTCCCCTGATTTTCTTCCAGAAAGGTCTGTAGGAAGAGACTCGGTTGAGAAGCCATATCTGAAGAGCCATATCTGAATAAATACCTCGGCTTTCCTTTGAGATGGCTTCCACGGTTTAGTCGAAGTGAGGTTTAAAGCTCTGGTCTAGTTTCAGCTGTTCAGCCTAGAATCCACTAGACAGTTGTCCTTCATGCTTAACATCCAACCCCTCACATAGCCTTCAGTACTATCTGATACTGCTAAAGGGCAAAAGGTGCTGACGGTAACCATGGACATTTCCGCAATGCCTTTTTCCCCCCCAGCAGAACAAACAGTGTTCAGATCTTGCAAAGCCAACAAAACCACAGCATAGGTCAGCTGCAAACTCCCCCTCATCAGAGACCTCCCTGAGCCAGCAAAGTCAAGGCCATGAGCTCCGGGCCCACAGAAGGTCGCTAGAGAGGACAATGAGTCTGCAGGATGAGTCAGGAGAATTGAGGAAGCCCAGCCAGTCCCCAGAGCCGGGCCTCTCATAAGACAGCCAAGGAAAAAGCTCTGGAAGAACCTGGAACATCCTGATAGTGGAGGAGAGGGTGAAAGGAAGAAGTGACAGGAAGCAAACTACCTGCCCTCAGCATTGGCAAAAGAAGAAAGGAGGCCAGATTTCTTTTCGACGGGTTCCTATCCCACTTCAAACATGTTCAAATATGTTTCCCCTTCCCAAAGCGCCCGAGCCCCCCATGCCGATGCCAGTTGACTAGGCATTTCCTACAACTCTCAGGTCACTCGCTCCCGCAACAGGCCCACCTTCCTCGGCCCTTCCCCAGTATCCCACTGCCTTTCAAAGCAGTATCATGTTCCCTCCGCACTGCTCTGACTTTTCACTTCATGAGAACTGATCTAGGCCAGGGCACCAATGGCTATTCATGAGTTAGCGTGGTTCCCACCAGGGTCACATACTGGTAATTAAACAGCTGTCTCTGAGCAACAGAATACCTTCACTCCAAAGAGTATATGTAGTAAAAGGGCTTCCAGTGAAGTGGGGACCTCAAGCAGAGCGGTCCTGGAGGGGCCCTGCATTCAATTCCATGTGAAAGAGTCCCCACCTACCTCCCTGTTTATGCATAAGCCAGCCCGGCAGATATCCACCTGATCAAAAGCCTAGACCAAATCAGGGCCAGGAATATCAAGATCCATCCTTCTAGGGGTCCCAAAACACAAGAAGCTCATCTGAGCTATTTCCGACAGATTGCAAACTGCTAATTTGTGATATCATTGCTTAGGGGGAAAAAGCAAATACAGGAGTTAAGAGAATTTGTCCTATTATCAAATCGCGAGGAAGAACATTTTTAAGGCAACCCCCAGTGTGACAAAAACAGTCCACTTAGAAGTTTTGAAATCCCAAGGATCTAAATAAGACAGCATAGACCCTGGCAGGCCTGCCCGTGGCATTAGCCTGTGCGCCCGACAGCTGGGAGTGAGGAGTGGGGGCTTTGCTGGAAGGAAACAGGTGGTAGTCGGTAGTAGAGGCCTTTGCTAAGATGGCTGGGATGAGCTAAACCCCCGGCAGTTAGGTTATCCATTTTGTTAGAGGCCGTAGACTATTGAGGACTCGATAGTCTGAGTCCTGAGTTACAGCTGAGTTTTCGGAAGAAAAGCATATAGTACAGAATTCTGAGTTCCAGAGTATCTAAGAAAACATCCAGTGATGCTGATTCCTAATGAGCATTACTGTCTAATAATGAGACTTCTCTGGGCGAAGAGTGCTGTGATCTCCGATCGCTCGTTGCAGGGGACTTCCATGAGCAGCAGTCCAAGAACATTCAGGTGTTTTGTCTGATTGCCGTCTCCTTTTCCACAGCTCAGTCTCCCCACGCCCCTGCCTTTGGGACCCACTTCCTCCTGGCAGCTTAGGGCTCCCCGTGGCCAACTCACTCCAGGCTGTTCATGATGCCTCCGTAGTCTCCAGGACTTTCTCTCCCACCTCCCTCCCATCCCAGAGTTCTATCCTGAGACCTTCCTCCTGAGGGCCCTGTTGCCTACTTTCCAGAGAGACACCTGGGGGCTAATGAGTTGTTATGTGTTAAAGTGGTCATGGCTGATAATGAGTTAACTGTTACTCCTTCTAATTATAGCAGGCTGGTTGAGAAGGAATGAATTTCTTTTATTTTTTTTTAATGTTTATTTATTTTTGAGAGAGAGAGAGAGAGAGAGAGACAGAGGGAACTAGCGGGGGAGGGGCAGAGAGAGAGGGAGACAGAAAATCTGAAGCAGGCTCCAAGCTATAAACCCGACATGAGGCTGCAACTCAAGAACCTTGAGATCATGACTGAGCTGAAGTCGGACACTCAACTGACTGAGCCAACCAGGAGCCCCTAAAATGTTTATTTTTGAGAGAGAGCAAGCAAGGAAAGGGCAGAGAGAGAGGGAAACAGAGGATACAACGCAGGCTCTGGGCTGACAGCAGTGAGCCCCGTGCGGGGCTCGAACTCACGAATTGTGAGATCATGACTGAGCTGAAGTTGGATGCCCAACTGACTGAGCCACCCAGGCGCCCCAACAAGAAATGAGTTTCTAATGAGAGCATTTCAGGCCGGTGGAGATGGTACTTGGGGACAAGGACACCATTTGACACACCTCCCATCACACAGTGGAAATGGCTGCCTTCCTTGCCCTAAACACAGGACAGAGGAAGTGCTGTGGCTGCTTCAGGGGATGAAAACAATCCGCTTGATTCACAAATGACCTATTAATGTTGCCAAGAATCCAGGCACAGGCAGGTGTCCATTCCTAACAGGCGGTGTATTTCACCCCTGATTTTTGCTCTCTTGCGTGTCTGCCTTTTTTTTTTTTTTTACCTGAGTCCACCTGAAGCAAAATAAGGTTGCTAAATTGGTATTGCATTTTCTTCCTGAGCCATCTAAAAATGTTTTTTCCTTACTAATATTTTAAAATGAGCCTACCCCTAATCCTCATCCTTCACCTTCTGTTAAGGCTCCAGAAGTAGACCTCATTTTAACCAACAACTGCACTACCGGCAAGATGTGTATAGAGGAAGCGCAGTACCAGGAAACACGCATCACTGAATGATCTATAATGTAAGGAATTCCAAATCATCCGATCCATTCATTCAATAAAAAGCACAAGGCTAATCTTTGGCCGACAGCACACACCTGTTGTGAAAATGGTACTTACTCCCATACCAGCTGGTAAACAGCGACTACAACCTTGCCTTGACTCCCTCAGACCCTACTCTGAGATCCCCAGACCTCCACAAGATCCGATGACTAATATGTAATGTCTGGCATGGCAAAGGGTCTTCAGGTCCTTGCTCCAGGACCATAGCCAGAACCTATTCTGATTTTGGTTTCGTGTGCCTTGCCATATGCGTATCATCCATGAGGCCGAAGCTACTGGGTACTAGGTACTGGGGTTGACCCTGAATGTACACCGTAGTCACTTTGCTTACAGCTCTAGTAGTGACACCGAGGTTTGTCTTCGTCTACTCTGCCACATGCGTTCCCATGGAGCAGAGCATCCACGACCTTCAAAAGACGGACGACTTGAGCCATTTCCAAAATAGCACTTGGCAGGCAGCCTAGACTCCGATGGGCACAGCAGACACAGACTGTGGGCATGATGGGCCAGCCCCCTGTCACATCACCTCAGGGGATCCTCAGCCCCGTGGGACTCACTAGAAAATCCTTTACATTTGAAAAGCAGAAATTATCTAGTCCACCTGAGCACCCCCCGGGAGCGGGTCTGTATTCTCAGTCTCATGCTTCAAGTGCTGAGTTTAGAACAAAAGCCTCCATTCAAGGTCATATGATGAGTCAGCTACTGAGTGGCGAGTGAAAGGAGAGGGAGAACAGCCAACCCACAACAGGGTTAACTTGAGCTGCCTCCACCTATGAGAAAGGCCTGGCCAAACCTTTCATGTGCTTTATTTATAGATAGCTTGAGGAATGGCCCGGGAAGGATGTTAATGCACATAGGTGAGGAGGAAGGATGATAGTGATAGGTCTCCCTTTAATCAGCTTTCCCCGCGACCCGGACTTGTGGTAGCTTCGTGACACAGGTGAATGTACACTGAGCTCCTGCTGGCTGTCTTTGTTTGTAACTCAAGAAGGATCTCATTCATTCTGCCTCCGACAGAAGCTCACCCTTTTCTCCCAGTGCGCCTTGGCTGCTGTTAACCTCACGCCAATATAAGCGGTCAGCTTCCCATTAATTCTGACTGCTGGGCCCTAACTAATGAGTTAATGCTGTCCGTCATTACAACTGCAAAAGGCTGGCTTGTGATAAAGGGAAGCGGAGAGAGCCCTCTATCTGAACTGTTTGTTTTGTTTTGCTTTTGTTTTGTTGCTAAGGTCTGGGTTCTAGCCTTGATGCTGCTGACTCCCTGGGGAACATTAAGGGACGCATGTTCTCCCTCTCTCATTTCGTTTCCCTCATTTGTAAACTAGGGATAACACTACCATGTGCCTCCTGGGTTGGCTTAGGAAGAAAATATTATAGACAAGAAAATTCTGTAAACATTCCAATACCCTCCAAACATGCAAGGAAATAGGACTGGCTTCAGAAATACTCAAGGGGTATATGGAAACGAACATTTATCAAATGCCTGCTGTGTACCCAGCACATTCGCGTCCATTAATTTATCTTGACAACAATGCTATGAAATAGATGTTAGTTGTTGCACGTAAAATAGGGATAAAAATGACAATGTGTCGGCATATGCAAATTCTAATTTGATTTTAGAAACAAGTAGATTTGATCTTACAGAAAAACAGGCTTGCACACACACAGATACAATCCAAATTACAAATGACAATGACACAACACGTCAGTTTAGCATCAAACGCGCATCTCTAAGGTAAAGTTAAAAGCAAACAGGCAAGGGGTGCCTGGGTCGTTCGATGGTTAAGAGTCTGACCTCAGTTCAGGTCATGATCTCGCGGTTCTCTCTCTGCCCCTTGTGGGATTCTCTTTCTCTCTCTCTCTCTCTCTCTCTCTGCCTCTCACTCACTTGCGCTCTCTCTCTCTCTCAAACTAAAAAAAAACCTAAACAAGTGAGGGGTGCCCGGGTGGCTCAGTCAGTTGAGTGTCGAACTTCAACTCAGGTCATGATCTCACAGTTCATGAGTTCAAGCCCCTCATCGGGCTGTCTGCCGTCAGCATGGGGCCCGCTTCAGATTCTGTATCTCCCTCTGTCTCTGCCCCTCCCCCGTGCACTCTCTCCCTCTCTCTCTGTCTCTCTCAAAAATAAACACTTTTTTCAAAGTAAACAGGTGATACTTTCCATAATCTGTCACAGAAGTATAATACAGTTTGTAGAAACTGGAAACACAGTTAGGATAAGGATTATCACCCTGGAAGGAATGCGTGGGTGCTCAAAACGTAGCCACTAAGTCCAAACAACGACCCGTGTGAAAGTGACATAGTATACAGAAGCAGAAACGCGAATTTATATCGGGCTTAAGGTAGCACCACTGTGTGGCCTACCAGGGGAGCCTACAGACCGCCTTGAAGGCAGGACGAGGTAGAAACGCAGGCGGAGATGAAAGAGAGAAACAGAGAAAGGAGGGTTGACTTGTATAGATGTTAAAAGGCAAACACCCCTGTGAGAATGTCCACCACTGCAGACCCGTATTGCCTCCCCCTACCCGTGGCACACTGCTGCTGTAGCCACACCGTGTTCTTTACAGTTAGCAAAGCAGGGATGAGACCCGCCCACCAGTAGACAGCAGAAAGATGGGAGTTGTGAACATTCTTGTCCTCCTCTTGGACAAAGAAAATGGGACTCCGAAAGTTGTTTTCCCGGTCCTGCAGCTAATAACGGGGGAAATGGGGATTCAAGCCAAAGTATATATGACCTTCCCATACCCACGTCGTTTACGAGAAAGGCCACCACTTCCCTAAACCACGTTCCCTCACTCGGAAATGGTGCCAGACCCTTGGGTGATAGTGAGACACTGCTCCTGGCCCTTTCTGACCTAAGCATCCCCTCACCATGACCACCCTGCTGGTAATCCGTGACTAAGTTCTGCAAGCATTCCTACAAGTGCTATCACTGTTTCCCTGTTCAAAGCGAGTAGAACGTATGACCAAGAAACAGAGCTGTTGTCCATTAACAAAACTAACTGACCCTCCCAGGGGATCAAACTCATCCATGGCCATATCCTTCTTTGCTCAGCTTGAAGGCCAAGACCCTCCATGAAGCCTCCTACCCAAATAGTCCCACGGGAGACCTTCCGAATACTTGATGGATTAATAAAGACTATGTGTAATGATAAGAATATGCCCTAGATGTCTTAATTTTATTAGCGTCCTTGGGAAATTTTATCAGAGATTATACACACACAAAAAGGTAAGAAGTTGAGAGGAAACTAATGATTAGCTTCTACCAAGAAGGCCTCCTTTTCCTCCGTCACTAACCCAGTAACACTTGTTCTAGTCCCAAGTCCCTCATCACCAGCCAGAGGAATTAGCACAAGACACGTCCCCTTTTTGAGCCTCCGTTTCCCAATTTTTCAACCAACAGTGTTGAGCTAGATCGGTGGTTCTCATCTCTGACTTCACACTAGAATCAGCTGGGAGCTTTTAAAACTACCAGTGCTGGGGGCACCTGGGTGGCTCAGTCGGTTAAGCGTCCAACTTCAGCTCAGGTCACGATCTCACGGTCCGTGAGTTCGAGCCCCGTGTCGGGCTCTGGGCTGATGGCTCAGAGCCCAGAGCCTGTTTCCAATTCTGGGTCTCCCTCTCTCTCTGCCCCTCCCCCGTTCATGCTCTGTCTCTCTCTGTCTCAAAAATAAAATAAACGTTAAAAAAAAAAAAAATTAAAAAAAAAAAAAAAAACTGCCGGTGCTGGATCGTCCCCTCAGGGTTTCTGATTTCACTGCTGTGGGGTGATGTCGGAGCATTGGTATTTTTTCAAAGCTCCCCAGTGACTCTGATATGCTTCCAGGGTTGAGAAGCACTAGGCTAGATGACCCATAAGGCCACTTTTTTTTTTAATGTTTATTCATTTTTGAAAGACAAAGAGAGACAGAGCACAAGCAGGGGTGGGGCGGAGAGAGAGGGGGACACAGAATCTGAAGCAGGCTCCAGGCTCCGAGGGTCAGCACAGACCCCGACGCGGGGCTTGAACTCACAAACCACGAGATCATGACCCGAGCCGAAGTTGGACGCTTAACCGACTGAGTCACCCAGGTGCCCCATAAGGCCACTTTTTACTCTGAAAATCACTGTGCTGACTACAGCCGGGTCTCTCTTGATATCTGGGGGGCCCTGCCCATTCTCCACTTTCCTCTCTAATACCACACACCACAGAATCTATCAATGGCATCGTTCAACAACCTACCCTCTCACTTCACCTCATTTACCTATTGGCTTAAAACCCTGTGCAAACACTTGGGCTCCTCAGCACTGCTACTGAGATCTGCTTGTTAATGTTATACTGGTTATTTTGCCATGAAAGAAGCCCCTCCGATCCCAGGATGTGTCCCTAAAGCACTGGCCACCCTGCCCTGCTTCCAGGCTGGGAAAGCCCAACAAGCAAATACGAGCAGCCTGGAGTCCGCCTGCTGGTCTGGAAGGAATCCATAAGCACAATGCACAACTTTCCATTTCACTGGACTTTTTCATGGCACCGAGCCTGCCCATTCCATTCGGCCTTTTGTCAAGAATGTCCTTGACACTTATGGAATTGATTTGTTCTTCCTTTGCTTTAAATAATAAGCCAACAGTTACGCAGGAGTTTTATAAGGTATCGATTTAACATACAAACCACATAATGGCCCTTGAATGCTACAGCAAGCACCAATGCCTCATCGGCCAGGAAGACCAATATAGTGACATCTTGGCGTTTTCATAACCTGTCAAAACATCCCTGAGCTCTGGGCTTGCTGAAGAGCAGACATGCCAAGGATTTAGAAATGTCAAATTAAAATATTCTGGGCTATTTTCAAAAAGACATGAGCCTTTTTAACCACTAGCATTCTATCAACAATGCTTTTTCAGAACACAGGGCTTCTAAAGGAAGGCTCTCTCTCAGATGAACAGTGTGAACACTATACAGGGAACAGAGGGTCCCTCAAGGTCACAAGACAGCTTTATTCTAGAGGCACTCCATCAGAAACATTTGCCTACTCTGTTTGTAGATAGAAAAGGCTGGAAGGCAGAATAAAGGTGAAAGGAAACATAGGGCAGGAACCTTTAATGAAACATGCCCAAATCACCAAGATCCTAAAATACGGATTTGAAAAATTAGAAACTGGCATGGCCTTTTAGCGATATACAGCTTAGGTGCCCTTCAAGGGTGGGAAAGTACAGAGGTGCTTTGTTGTAGACCCTTGGACAAATTGCCAGAAGTGCATGAGATCATTCTTCCCTTTGTTGCCAAATGCCTGGGAAGAGTGGTCATCTATCCACCTTGTCTCTACTTCTGCATCTTCCGTTCTTTCTTCAAATTTGTCCCCTGTAGTCACCACTCTGCTGTTAACTGCCCTCAATAAGACGTCAAGGATCCCCTAATGGCCAAACCCTTTGCTCAGCTCTCAATCCTCATTCTGATTGACACCTCTACATTATCTGACACTGTTGACCATTCTCTCCTTCTTTGACCTCTGTGACACAATCTCTCTCCAGATTCTCCCCCTGTTTCTCTACTTTTATTTTCAGTTGTCTTCTTAGGCTAGTCTTCTTATTTCCAACTCTTAAATGATGGACATTTTTCTTGGCCCTTTTCTCTTCTCACTTTATAAGTGCTCCCATGATATGACTTCTATATGACTCTCAAATCTTTATCTCTTGTCCTTAATGGTCAGTGCTCTTTTGGATAATCTTCACCAGGACCTTCAGTCCACACCCATCTGTTCTTCCTCTTGTATTGTTTTAGTTGTGACAATAACATTTTTTTTTTAGTTGGAGATATAGAGGGAGAGGGGGGAAGGGAGAAGGGCGGGAGGGGTGGAGAGAGAGAGAGGGAGACAGAGAGAGACAGAGAGACAGAGAATCCCAAGCAGGATCCACACCCAGCACAGAGTCTGATGTGGGGCTCGAGCCCGTGACCCTGGAATCATGACCTGAGCCAAAATCAAGAGTCAGACGCTCAACTGACTAAGCCACCCAGGCGTCCCTACAATAACTTTTTTAATTGGTCTCCTCATTTGCAATCTCTTTCTTACCTGTAATTTATTGTTCTCATTATCTCTAGAATTTTCTCTAGAAAACACAGACATATCTGGTTTTGTCACTCTGTGCAAAAACTTTGGGGGTAGGGAGCTTCCCTCTACTTAGAGAATAAATCTAGCACCCCATAATATTCGAAGCATCTAATGAGCTGGCCCTGTTTTACCTTTCTAGTTTTACTTCTGACATTCTGGTCACTCCCCGACACCTCAATCCCACCTCTCCTATGCTCTACCACTCCTTAAATATGCCATGCTAACTCATGGCTCAGTGTCTTGGTTCACACTACCTCCTCTAGCTAGAAGAATCTTCTCTCCTTCCCATTTTCAACTCCTATTTTAAAATGTCGCCTTGCTCAACCATAATGTCGTCTCCTGTGTAAAATCCCCAGCCAGAATTAATTGTAGTCTTCTGTGAACTCTGAACTTTCTACAGACCATAGCTCTAGCACTCATGCACATTGTTTTACAATTAGGTACGGGAGAGTTCTTTAAGGGCCGGGATCCTGCCTCAGCCTTCGTGTTTCATATTTCAGACTCTGGAATTAGACGCACCTGGATCTAAGTAGCAACTCTCGTGCTTACTAGCTGTGTGATCTCGGGCAAGCTCATTAATGTCTCTAAGATTCAATGTTCTCATCTGCAAATCTGGGGTAACGATAGCATTTCAGGAAGAATGAATGAGCTAATGCATGTAAAACACAGTGCCTGACACATAATAAACAATCAATGTTAGCGATAACTGTTTTTCTATGCTACGGGCACATGGTGTTGCAGAGAACAAGTACTCAATAAATGGTTACTGAATAAATTAATCATAGCATGGAAGACTGAAGAATAATTACAAAATGGACAGTTTCTTCCTTTGTGGGATCTTGGGATCCCTGTCAGAGGCATAAAAATTGAGTCGTGTAATGAATTTCTTTCTCTGTAGTCAGATCATTACGGTAGCAGTTGGGGAAACCAAAAGCTTTGTATGTGCATTTTATCTTTTGAACCTGAACCTATTACATCTTTATTCGCACAGCAAATGCAAGTTTTGACGTGTGCATTTCAAACTTCTTTTCCCAGACTTTTTTTCTCAACCTGAACATCTGACAAATAGGATGATTTAATTAATGTGATAATTATTTAATACAGCAAGCAATAACTTTTAAGATGTAATGGTAATTGAGCCCAGCTTGTTTGAAAATACCATTCTCTGAGTCAGGTTCAGCAACACGTGATGAAGCTGGGACCTTAGAGGTTTAACTCATTCCAAACTCCTCTACCAACAAAATTTAAATTAATGGCATTTCTGATTCTTGGCCCCCTTTCACCTATAATCCATCTTAATCTCTTGACCTCCATTTCAGTCATGAAATCCTAAAAGATTACCTTTCATATTCAACCCAGAATAATCTGTTTAATGTCCCTTGATACGGAATATCCTTTAAAAATGCCCAATTCTGGCATGCTTTCAGGAGAAGTTCCACTCTTTGGGAAAAGAGAAACACTGTAGTGTTCTGGTGGTCCCAGAAAAGGTCCGGAGGAAAATATGTCACGTCTACTGTGAATGAGGGTGGAAGCCAGACATTTGAAGTATCATTATTAAAAAAACAATATAAGGAGAATACAGGAAGTTTGGAAGATGAGAGTGAGGGCTCATCCAAACCCCAAACTCTATTATCCACCCAGAATTATTCTTGTATATTTTTCCATTCACTTTCATTTTTGTATATTTTCCCATTCGTTTTCATTTGCCTGCACTTTTTTCAAAGCTTGGCTCTTAAGCATTCTGGGTCCACTAAGAAGATTTTAAGAACTTCAGAAAAACCGTAATTCTAATTGTACAACTGCCAGAAGGTTTTCCCATGGCTTCAGCTTTTCAGAGAAAAAATACACTGAGCGTCCAGATGGCGTAATGACCCACCCTTTTTACTTCAACTTGGACTCTGAAAGAGAAATGGCATGACGAGAGAAGGGGATTCTCTAATGACTGTGACTTCAATCTTCATAATATTAAAAAATAAAAGGGCAGAGAACATTGAAAAATTTCATTCCAATCCAAGAAGAACAATACAATATGCGAACAGTCATGCTTGTATGCCGTTAATCCTTGATTATCCTTTAGAACAGAAAAGAGATGATGCTTTGAGGTGTGTTAAATAATATTTATCTGCAACCTTTAGCTTCCCGTCCCACTTTCCCCACTACTCACGTGCCCACACGCACTGAGGATAATATTTGTTTTAGATTACATTTTGTGTGTTCATGAAAACCTAATGTTGGAGTTAATGAAAGCTTAGGTTTAGGGCCTTTTACCTTTGTTTCTCAAACTGGCCTTCCTTTAAATCTTTAAAAAAATGTTTTTGTTTTTGAGAGAGAGAGAAACAGAGTGCAAGTAGGGGAGGGGCAGAGAGAGAAAGAGAGAGACATAGAATTTGAAGCAGGCTCCAGGCTGTGAGCTGTCAGCACAGAGCCCGACGTGGGGCTCGAACTCATGAAGTGAGATCATGACCTGAGCCGAAGTCAGACGTTCAACGGACTGAGCCACTCAGGCACCCCTAGCCTTCCTTTGTTAAGTCTTCCATACCCTCCTGAAACCCACATCGCTTCCCCCTCCTCTGAACACTTTTCCCCACCTAATTACCTAGGTTGCATGTTTTAATGCTGGATTTCCTAATACCTTATGTTGTTCTTGAATCATTTAATATGTTTGAGGCTTATCTCCTCAACTAGATCGTCAGTTATGTGACAGTTCATACCAAGTGCTATCCTTCTATCTACTCTGGTTTTTGTCATGTAGACCATTAGCTGCTTGAGGCAGGGAGCGTGTTTGGCTCACCTCTGTCTCCCCAGCCCTTACTGTCATGCCCCATAGTGGAGAGACTCAATCGAGTCCATATTGAGTGAAGAGAGAAAGAAATGGCTTAATGAATACACAGGTGAAGAGGCAGCACCCAGGAATGTTACCTGGCCGATTAATGCATTTCACAGCACCTGCCAGCAAGAAGGATGGACCTCAAGTGTTAAGTCAGTCAACAGTTACAATTATCGAGCACCTTCTGTCTGCCGGACACGGATATTCAGGGAGAGAAAGAGAAGGTCGGCCTAGAATTGGAAATCAACAAAGTAGAACACAGTCGCCCAATTGCCTGACTTTTGTCACTGTGATCCGTGTGTAGCACAGCCAACTCTTTTCTCCACCACACGAGGCGAGCTAATTTCGGAGGCAGGATATTTCTGTCTTTTGCATGATTCTCTGAAGTTGAGCTGAATGGTTCAAGCACTGGAATGTGTAATCACCTTTATGATTATGTCTTCTTTGCTCTATTGTCCTCCCTTTCAGCCCGTGGGAAGGTAAGCTGGAGAGACATTCAGTGTTGGGGTGAAGTCACTGAAGCCATAGGGTGTGAGGAAGGCGTGGCTTTCAAGGGGTTTGTACTTTCCCTGTTCATCCTTTGCTTCCCGTGGTAGAGCTGGAGCCTTTTAGCTTCCCCTGCCGTCTCTCTGGCCTCTCTTAGGAAAGATCTGCTTTAGTAACAATAACAGAGCACCAAAAGGAAGAATGGAAATTATCATAACAACATGGGCTCGCTGCCCCAACGTCGTCAGCGTTTCAGCGGTCAGCCTCCTGGAGCTGCCCTATGCTTGTCAATGAAGGGATAAAAAGAATATGGAGGAGACTTTTATGGGGCCATTTCAGCTGTTCATTTTAAATATACCCTCCATCAAATATAGTGAGCTGGGACTTGGAGATCACAGACAGCTGGGTTGCTTGAAAAGGGAAAGGATATTATAGTAAATTGTATTATTGTACATTTACCGAGTCCCGGGGTGTCTGGGAAAGCCTCAAAGGGCCACAGGAGCATTTCCAACCAGTGGCTTGAAACACCACTGTGCTAGGGGTGAGCCCAAAGCTAGCTAATGGGTCCAATGATGAGACCATTATTTTTGTAAGTTGGGAATTTGGTTAGGACTATCACGGACAGTTTTTGAGAGTTGAAGTACTTGGCAGGCGAGCCAGAAATGAATATTTTTTTATGAAGAGATTTAATAACAATATTGAGTTCACTGCCTGGCCTCAGTGATGCCTTCTGGTGTTAAGGATCCATTCAAAAGCAGATGTCTGGATCTGAGGTTTTATGACAATGCCCCACCATGTCCAACATCGTTCACTTTCACTCCTACCCAGCACTTAGGCAAGCACATGTAAAATATATCCAGTCCAAAGGCACGAATCAGGCAATCGTCCTAGCAGAGCTGGGGAAAGAAAGAGGCTCCTCTGGATTTCTAGAGACCGGGGAAAATTAGGATGTCGCTGATGGAGGGAAGTTACAGTTGCCAGAGGAGGAGGGCAGTTCAACACAGAGGTTAGCAAAGTAGTTGGTTTGATTATATAACACATTGTTATGAAATGGGGCACACGGTTCATTGAAGCCTGATCACCACAGGCAACATACTTGTTTAATTCAAAAAGAGGAGTGTCTCACTGAGGGTAAAATGCAGGAAACTCTCTGTTCAGGCAGTCAACTCACCAGGACCTTGCCCATCTCCATGCTGTGTAGTGAAAATTAGCAGTGGGAAAATCTGGGAGCTGAAAGATTCCTTGGAGATTAGAGACTGACCTCTCCTCTTTGCAGGCGTGGAAACTGAGGCCCAGGGGTATACCCAAGGTTGCGTCGTTAGGACTACGGCTCAGGTTCTCTGACTCCCCAAGTGGACACACTTTCCTCTATACCACACTACCTCTCACTGTTTATAATGCCTTCATCATGATGCCCCTAAAATTACAAAAGATCTTATAGTGCCTTCTGAATTATTAGAGAAAATCGTACTCTGTTTCTTCCATTGCCGGTGTGCTATGAATTTCATTGAATTTACTTTTCTGCACATTTGTATCTATGAGAACTCTCCATTAAACACAACTCTCAATTAATCTGAATAGCCTATTCCCTTACCCTGCCAGATAGCATATTGCGTTGGGAAACGGAGTGTGCTCATTCCCTCGGCGGCCCTCCCCTGGCTTACCTAGGGGACCCATGACTCTAACAACTAGACAAAGGAAACCAGAGTAAAGGACAGATGCCAGCTTTCAGAGCAAGGTGTGTGTCTGGGACAATATTTTCCCTTTCCGTTTCCTCCATAGCACTTAGTATAGTTTGGAACACACAGTAATTTCCATAACTGCCCATTGGTTGATCCACAGAGGTCCCAGGTCTTTGATGCTCTACTGAAGATAGAGTAGAGAGAGGGCCATGGGCCTAGTAAGACAAGTCATTATAGTTTCACAGAAGGATCATGCCTTTTGTACTTAAATGGACCTGGCAGTTGAGATGACACCTGTAGGGGCCTAGCATGATGTCTGACAAATAGCAGATACCCATCAAATAGTATTCATGAGTACTGTTATTATGAAAAAAACAAAACAAAACAAAACAAAACGTGTGCCCAGGGGCTCTGGATTACTAATTGGATGCTGAGAGGGAAGTGCCAGATGCATGAAGTTGGGGCAGTGGGGGTTGGGGGGGGGTGTTAAGAAGAAAGCTAAAGAAGTCCCAGTTCTTTAAGGACAACCTGTCATCATTTGCAGCTGAGGTGCTGAAGCTATCTCAAGACCGGATGCAAGGTCTCAGCTAGTCCCCGGTGGGGTGGGTGGGTTTTGGTGCCTGCGAGACTTCTGGTGCCACTTCCAAGTGGGAGAGGCCAGTGCCCTCAGGCTGAACGTTAGCTACTTGAGGGAACCTTATTGGGATGCCCTCCTAATCTTCTCTTGAATACTACCCCATGTTCTGGCATTTTCTTAATTCACCCCGAAGGTCCTAACCAAACCTAACCCACCCTGTGTCCTCTGCTCTCAGGACACTGACATTAGCTAATACAGAAACGATTTTTTTCAGGGGTGTTAATGATCACTGATACCTCATTTATTCCAGCTGCTCCACGTGTCCTACTTTTTTTTTTTTTTTTTTTAATTTTTTTTTCAACGTTTTTTATTTATTTTTTTGGGACAGAGAGAGACAGAGCATGAACGGGGGAGGGGCAGAGAGAGAGGGAGACACAGAATCGGAAACAGGCTCCAGGCTCCGAGCCATCGGCCCAGAGCCTGACGCGGGGCTCGAACTCACGGACCGCGAGATCGTGACCTGGCTGAAGTCGGACGCTTAACCGACTGCGCCACCCAGGCGCCCCCCACGTGTCCTACTTTTATTTGAATGAAACCACCCTGTCAACCCAAAGCAACTTGGTAGAAATTTCTGGCACCTCAGTAGGCGGTAGGGGAGCGATTCAGAGACCTCTAGGAGCATTTTGGTAGTCCTCAAAGCACACTATGTAGTCAACTCTGCTTCAGATCATTCTGGAAATACAACTGGGTACAAATTATAAAAATAACAAAAAATATGGGAAAATTGCCTACTCAACCTATATGTAGGGCCTCCCAGCTGTCACCTTATCTAATTCTGTAGACATTTTGCACACCTACTCTGAACTTGGCGCTGTGCTAGCTGCTGTGGATACAAAGAAGGCTGTGACACATCTTGGGGGCTCTCAGTTCAGCAGTCCAGCTGGGGTCTCTAACGAAACTTCAAGCTGCGTAGCTGATTGACAGAAGAAATAAAACAGCAGAGAAAGCCAGCAGCTGTTTGCTTCTAACCACTTCCCATCAAAGAGTTCCCTCCCTTGTTTAAATACTTCTTTTTGTTTCAAACACAAAGAAGATGAAGATCTCCATGTGAAAGCACCTAATCTTAGAGGTAAAAGCTAAACAAAGAGCCAGAGATCAGAGGAGTGAAGTCTTCAGTGGGCAAATTGCTAGTCTTTTCCCAAACAAACCAACCCTGTCCCCTCCCCCCCCCACCACCACGAGGCCTTTGAAGAGGAATCCACTAATTAAGCCCGTTTTTACCATGACAATTCAAAGCATTAGCATACTGGAGTAGGATACTGGAGATCCCTGGAAACCAATGGCAGCAAACCCTTGGTGATTTAACTGGACTATCCCCCCCACCCTCAACTGATAGAATCAAAATCCTGACTTGAATGGAATGGTAAACTCTTCAAGTCGGAAAGAACCTTAGAGATCATTGAATCCTCATATTTTAGGTAAGGAGACTGAGGCCCAAAGAGATCAAGTGACATGCCTGTGACCACACATCCAGCAAATAGCAAGGCTGGGACCAGAGCCCAGAACTCTTGAATGCTACTTATGTATTCACCTAGTCAGTCAAGTAAATTTCTTGAGCACCTTACTATGTGCCCGGCAGTATGCTAAGTTCGGAGGCAGGGGCTGCACAAGTGGTCTCTCTCTCTGCCCTTATAAAGCTGAGAAAGACCGACATTGGACAAGTGACTGGTTGCTTATAAGTATGATCCGCACTGTGAAGACAAGTACAAGATGCTGTGAGAGCGATCTAGCCTTGTTGAGGGGGTAAGAGGTCTCCCTGAGGAAGTCATGGTTCAGGCTAAGAGACAGGGGATGAGGGCGAGTCCACTAGAAGGATAAAATTGTCTCTGTGGGTGGGGGAAGAGATGTGAAGGGAGAGAACATTCTCGATAGCATATGGCAAAGTGCAGTCAACTCGAAGCAATCCCAGCTCCCCTCTCAGAGTCCAGACATCCTTCACTTTTCTGAAAAATGTTTTTTAATGTTTATTATTTATTTTTGAGAGAGATAGAGACAGAGTGTGAGCAGGGGAGGGGCAGAGAGAGAGGGAGACACGGAATGTGAAGCAGGCTCCAGGCTCTGAGCTGTCAGCACAAAGCCCAGCGTGGGGCTCGAACTCATGAACCGTGATATCATGACCTGAGCCGAAGTCAGACACTCAACCGACTGAGCCACCCAGGCGCCCCTATCCTCCACTTTTTATAAAGCAGCAGGACCTCCAGTATATTTTATTTCTTCAGAAGTATGGGTATGGTGGAAAGAAAGGCATGGTAGCCATCTGGACCTATTAAAATAATTATTAAATCACTTCTCTGATTAAACAGTTATTTTTACTTACCAGTGCCCTACACCGAGGCAGATAATCAGTGTTTCAAGCTTCTGAAAAGGTCACATCTTCATCCTTTGGCAAGGCACCTGAAAAGAAAATAAACCTTTAGGCAAAGAGTAGATTTTAAGGGACGCTCACTGAAATCGAGTCTACAGCTTGAAGTAGAAATCTGGAATGGTGGAATTTTCACACATGTATGCAGAAAAGGATACACACAGCAATATGTCAGCAGGCAGAGACCAGGCCTTACCCCCTTCCAGCTCTCATTAGAGGCGCCTTGTCCACGAGGGCAAGCCACAAAACTATGCAGCAGGTGCTAACCCCGCAAGGGACTTGTGGTCCTGCATCCCGGATGCGGAAGGACAATTCTGAGGCTCTCAGAGGTCCCCATTTCTGCCATGTCACTTTGAATGTGCTTATAATCCAGCCCTCCCCCCACGCATTTCACCTCGGGTTAAAATTAACTGTTAATGTTAAACTGTGATCAGTCACAGGCAGCTCAATAATACTAAAAGCTACCGTTTCGGGCACTCTGGTTTAGATGCATTATATCATTGAACCCTCACAGCAGCCCTTTGACCTGAGCTCCATTCTTGCCATATTGCAGGTGAGAGAGCTGAGCCTCTGAGAAGCTGAACAATCCGGCCAAGGTCACACAGATAATAAATCTCCCGCCCTAAGAATATGAGCGCCCCGAGGGTGGGGATTGTTGTCTGCCTTGCTCACTGCCATATCCCCAACATTGAGAACCGTGATTGACACAGAACGGACTGTTCCCTTTATACCTCATCTCTTTAAGTGCTTATAATCTCTTATCTGGAAACCGTGGTGGGTTCCCAGCTGCTCATCTTCACTGCCATTGCCAGGCTCCCCGAGTTTTGTGACCCTTCCTGACATAACACTTAAGCTTAGGGCCACCCCTTAATGAACAGCCTCCCAAATGTGAGATGGTTCCAGCCTCACATCCCAGCTCTGACATTTGCTGCTATGTGATGCTGGCCAAGTCATGTTACTTGTTTGAGCCTCGAGAAGCCCTTGGAAAATCGCTCGCCTTCCCGGAGCCCCGGTTTCTTGTTTATGTCCCAGGTTCCTTCCGGCTCTCCAGCCTTCATGACTTACACACTGGCACCCCAGATCTCCAGCTTCCCACCCCTAATGGCTTACCTCCCCTTGCTGAAATCCTGCACATAGGTCTGGTGCCTCGAGAATTTGCTGGGACTTCCATGACTAAGGAACCTGCCTGCATTTACCAAATATGCAGAATTCAGTGACTTCTCACCTGTTTTGAAGAGCCATCCCCACTTCTGCCTTTATCCCTACCTAAGTCCTTTTATGCTTAAGATCTAGAAATGAAAAAATGACTAAGATGTCTTCTGCCAGGGAATTTGACGATCAGGGGTTGAAGCCACGAATAGTAAGTATTTGAGGGGAAGTATTAGCTACATAAAGCTGTTAGCTAGTTGAGAGGAGCCGGAAGCCTTCCTGTGAATAATTGCCATGTCCTTCCCTTTTTTCATGTTTTCCTTTCCTAAAAGGAAGGGCTACGCTAAAATTAGGAAAATAACAGCCCCCGTTTTACAGCCAGAAATATTCCGCACATTTTCTTCTTGCTTCCTTCCATTTTCATGAGTAACATCACGAGACCCTAGGAAAATAATGCTGTCCTTATACGTGAAAATGATACTTTTGTCCCAGGCACTCCTTCTTAGGAACTATCATCAGAAGAGTTCTCTCACCTGGGTGCCGGGGGTCTGACCAATGATGCAAGTCCCACTGGTCCTCTTAGCAGCCGGCCTCTGACTTCGGCCTCAGCAGGGCAGAGAATTGCCATCCGCTTCCGCCATTGCCTGGGAGTCTGTCACTTGCACAAACGGCCACAAATACCTTCGTGGTCCTCATGCCACTCCCCAAGGCTTTTTCTACCCTGAAAGGGTTTGTGCTTCCTCTCCTGGAATCCAATTCACAAATGTTTCTGACTCCGGAATACTGATAGTACTATTATAACTAGAGTGGCGAAGCGATACGTAGGGGCAATAATTATCTGCAGGATGGGCCGGTTGAGGGTGAGCTTCTTGGAGGAAATTACATTCCAAGCAGGCAAGCGGCGCCATCCCGGCTCCCTGAAATTGATTGGGTGACAATCCAATTACAACATGTATCTGATCGTTTCATACATTGTGGCAACATAGTGGGATCAGGAGACCCCTCAGTTCAGGACAATGGAATTTTCTCCTCAGTGCTTGGCCCGCTCCTAATGTAATAGCCGCTTAAAACATAAATAAGGCAGGGGCGCCTGGGTGGCGCAGTCGGTTAAGCGTCCGACTTCAGCCAGGTCACGATCTCGCGGTCCGTGAGTTCGAGCAGTCGGTTAAGCGTCCGACTTCAGCCAGGTCACGATCTCGCGGTCCGTGAGTTCGAGCCCCGCGTCCGGCTCTGGGCCGATGGCTCGGAGCCTGGAGCCTGTTTCCGATTCTGTGTCTCCCTCTCTCTCTGCCCCTCCCCCGTTCATGCTCTGTCTCTCTCTGTCCCAAAAAAAAAAGTTGAAAAAAAAAAAAAAACATAAATAAGGCAATGGCAGCTAATGAAATAATAAGTCTGCGTTAAAGGGCAAGGAATTCACTGGCAAATGTGTGAGATCACAGCAACAATACACCAGGAGATAAGGCAAGAGGGCGCAAATGGCAAAATCTCTTCTAGAGACGCATAACTGGATTATAAGCCCAAACAGCAAATATGCGTTGAGGGCCTTATAAAAACGAAGGTTTATTTGCCCTTTAAATGGGCCAATAAAATTAAATCGGCATCCTGTGCTGTGTGCTGAATACCTAATCAAAAATCTGAAACAATAAAAAAAAAAGGGAAAAAGCAAAAGTAGAAAAATCTAACATTCCAAACAGTGTAGAACAATGTAGGAAGAGAGCATACTTCCAAATAACACCTCCTCGTTGCACAGCAGATTCCAGAGCAGCTGCGTCTGCCCCTGGAAGCTGGGGGTCACCAACTGACTTCGCAGTTCCTCAAAAGCAGCGGCTGCTGGGCTCTGGGGTGGCTCCAGAGGAAAGGGAGGAAGGGATAGGGCGGGCAGGGCCAGAAGGCAGGTGACTCTCCACCAAAGAGGGATTCACAAAACTTGGAAAGCTAAAGCAGTCCTTGTGAGGAGGAATGTTTTGTGGTACTCAAATAATGTCTTTTAAAGTCTCTTCCCTGTAATCCTTCCAAAGCTGCTCATGTCGAGATCTTCACAGAAAAAGCACAACAAAAACTTTATAATACATAAGAATACAGTAATCCAAGCTCCGGAAAAAAAAAAAAGAGAAAGCCGGTGCTTTGCTGCTAACTGATGAACATGAAGCACAGTAAAAAAAAAAAAAAAAAAAAAAAAAAAAACTCATCTTCCAAATGATTTCTAATTTTGATGGCCAGACACAGAAATATTTGTTTAATGAGTGACAGCACGTTGATAATACTTTTCTGTATTAGCTGGGTAGGTGCGAAAGAAGGGAAATTGTGTTATCATTCAATTATTTTTTTTGTATCAAATAGATTCACACGCTCTACTCAGAGAAATTATTAATTATGCACAAAAGAGGAATTTTGACTTAGAAATCTCAGATAGAAATTCATTGTGTAGAATGATTCCAGTGGTCAGATAAACAAGCGTAAAGATAGGGACAGAATGAGTCCCAAAGAATACTTTGCAAACATTTTCCAGTCGGGGGTTCTTAGCAAAGGCGGCACTATCTAGAGGTCATCGCTGTGCCTCCAACCAGGAATACATGGAAGCTTCTCTGAATAAATTAAGTGCATCTGCTTTCCAGAGAGAAAGATTCTTCAATTTTCTAAGGGCCGCTCTTAGTTTTTTCAAGCCTCTTACAGACCAAAAGACCCTTTCACGGCTAAGGGAATACGTGCTTTGTTTCCTCTGTGTCTCTCCCAGGCACCTGTCAGAGGACTCTGTGCCTTCAGATGCCATTCTGCCTGGCCAACGCTTCTGTTCAGTGCTTTTGGAGCCGAGACTCCTTCTTAGGGACAGATAAAGACCAACAGGGGAAGGAACATTGGCCGAAGTGGGCGTCTCAAGGGCAAAGGGTAGTTAAGACATAGTCGTAGAGTCACCGTGTCTCTAACATTACTCTGGGAAGCCTGGGCCCCAGAAAGATTGATCTCCAACCAACTTCACAAGAGATGCCTTTGCAAAAGCAAAAAGAGGCAACTGGGCTCCCATTGTGCACAGAGACAAAAATCATGGGGCGCCTGGATGGCTCAGTCGATGAAGCGTCCGACTCTGGATTTCAGCTCAGGTCATGATCTCACGGCTCATGGGATCGAGCCCCACATCGGGCGGGTTCCGTGCTGTCGGAGCCTGCTTGGGATTCTTTCTCTCTCTCCCTCTCTCTATGCCCCTCCTCTGCTCGCATGCTCTGTCTCTCAAAATAAATACATAAACTTAAAAAAAGAAACTCTTAAAAATTAAAAAAAAGAAACAAAAATCACAAGCAATAAAATAAATACTCATAATTGACTAATTACTGGTACAGTTGGCTGCTTTTCCCCCCAGAGAAGGCGTCTTCTATATGATTTCTGGAGCATTTAACCAAGTGCAGCTGTAATTATTATTATTCCTATAATAATAGGGTTTCTACAGATCTTCATATTTTTACATGTTTTATACTCATTATGGCTAATCCACAAAACATCTCTTTAGGATATATAAATACTGTGTTGCCAGTATGCTGGAGAAGAGTGAGAGCTCAGAAAAAAAGGTAAAGTGAAGCTCACAGAGTCAGCAGTGACTTAGAGACAGAACTGGAGAATTCTGCTTTTTCAGTACCTGTTCATGCCATGAGCTCATTAAGTGCTTACAGTATGAACCAGATTACACTGAACGGGACGCAAAACTAATGGCACACATGTCGTGTGCGTCCTGGCTCTCCAAAAGCTTCTCGGCCATAGGTAGAAGTTCACTTTCACACACACGAGGCCAGCGGGCCACAGCCTGGTTGAAGCATGCTATGGTCAAGTGCCCCAAATGGGGGCTTCAGTCCAAGTGCTGCTGACACTCAGACAAAATAGGTCTCGTGGGGGATTCAATGGGCACCAAAAGCTCCATGGAGGAGGGAGCTTCAGCCAGGTGTTGAAAGGTGGGCAAGAATTGGAATGGATGAGAACACAACATGACAAAATGCCAAGCAGTAGGAATGAGTAAGATGTTGAGCACAGAGAGCACAACTTGGTTGGAGCAGAAAGTTGCTCTCTACTGGACAATTGTGGGAGGCAATTTTGGGTAGATCATAAGCCTTAATGATGTCGGACCATGGGGCAGAAAACAAACATGCACTGTTTGCCGAGTACCGACCGCGTATGGCTTTGTGCATTTGTGTTTTCTAACGCGAATTCCAGGCTGAAGGGTTTGGACTATGTGACAGGCAACGGGGAGCCGAGGGTCCAGTCGCTGCATCCCAATACCTAAAATAAGACAGTGTATTCAATCACCTCACTCACATGACCCTGGTCAGCCTCTGAGGATTTAACTAGGGTGTTTCTATGACTAAACATGCAGTTTCTCTCAGGCAATGCCACTGTTATCTGAAAGTATGAAGCTTTTAAGGTTGCGTGGCCCTGCACGAAGAGAATTACAGAGGCCTGGCAATTCCTCTTTTTCTTTGATCCGATGGACAACTCTGACATGGTCGGATGTGCTCACTGGTAGCACATAGTTACAAGTTTAATACGTGACCGAGAAGCAAAGCGCTAGCGGGGGCTACTTATTCTGTCTACGGCTAAAACCACCTTCTACAGGTTCCACGTGTTGACTTAATTCTAGCTATTTGCAGCTACTTTTGGTCAGATTCTTCCCCGTAGAGCAAGTTAGGCCCTTCGGGAGACACAATCTTGCTTTCAAACCACTGAAGGAGCATGTGCAGGGTCGATGCAAGAGGACTCAGCTGTTCTGTGTCGCTGCAAGAAGTTCAGGTAGGAATCCATCCAACTGATGCTCTGCACTAGGGGTTTCTCTTCGCGGCTCGCAAATGGATCGAGTTCTGGAAGAAGACATGCACTCTGGCCGGCACACAGAGTACCGGAGCCGTCCGTTGTAGCGCGTCAGCTGCAGGCTGGAACAGAAGGACTCTAGGTCACCAAACCCAGCCCCACGGCGCGCTCCTATTTTGGTGGGAAGATGCACTGACAGTCGCAACTTGAAAGCCGAGTAACACGTGTTCCCCAATCACTCCCATCTGAGACAGTGGGAACAGAGATTCCTCCAGCTCCCATCCCCATGTGACAATTCAGTGGGACTCCAGCCGGATGGGAGGAAGGCAAGTTCAGATGGGGGCTGGGAGGGTCTAGGGAGGAGGAATGGATTGGGAAAACAGGAAAAGGAGTAAGATGGGACTTCTGCAGAAGGTGATACAGTGGGGACACGCAGGGCTAGGCTTGGGACAGGTTGTAGAGCTACAATGGCGTAGGTGGTAACGAAATACATTTTATTTAAGGACCCAAAACACACATGCATGTATTTGATAACCTAAGCAAAAGTTTTGTGAAACTGTACTTCTTCTTACTACATGGATACACTTTAGCATTTTTCTGTTGTATTTCATCTGCTTTTTAATGCTTATTTACTTTAAGAAAGAAAGAGAAAGAGAGAGAACAAGTGGGGGAGGGGCAGAGAGAGAGGAGAGAGAGGATCCCAAGCAGGCTCCGCACTGGCAGCGTGGAGCCCAACGTGGGGCTCGTACTCACGAAACCGAGATGATGACCTGAGCTGAAATCAAGAGTTGGATGCTTAACTGACTGAAGCCCCCTAAGCACCCCTCATATATTTTTTTTAAAAGCCAGGTCATGACTCACTACATTGACTTTATTAGTGAGCTGTGCCCTTCGATTTGCAGAACACTTACCATAAGGAAAGGGAGGCAGGATTAGTTTTTCCTTTGTCCTTCCCTCATCATAGACCCTGGTGTGCAACAAGTCAGAAGCAAGATTGAAAAACTGGGGTGTAGGATAAGCATGGGGAAGGTGGGTTCCAGGTCATACGGAGGGAGAAGAGAAAAGTGGCAAGGAAAAATGAGGTTTTGCTGGCACTGGGCCAGCTATGAAGGCCCTAGTAGGAGATCATTTGAAAGGGCACTCAAAAGTAGAACTCTACAGTTTCACCACCCAGCATGGTACTTGCTACCGTTCAATAGATGTTTAATGAAAACCATCTGTTGAATTGACACAGAGAAGTTGGAGGCTACCTGAACAGCCTCGTTCACGTCTGATCAAAACACAGTGAAGATCGGAATCTACCTTTAGCAAATAGCAAATACGCCACTTCAGCACAGTCCTCCATACTGTCGTGTTCTTAGAGTTCATCTGGCCAACCAATCCACACTGAAATGGTCATGAATGACAGCAACCGCAGGTTGCCCCTCCAGGCCACATTTGTCACCTACCAGGGGACTTCACCATCCTAGCCAGTAGAGGTGGGTGTTTCAAACCTTGTAGTAGTTAATGGAGAAGACAACTGAAGGCAAGAAGGCTTTCGAGGGGCCCTCAAACCACACTACAAGGCAACTACTTACTCTGCCTACCCATTAGCCGCTTCCATTACCCATTAAACAACACCGTACCCGAAAACAAAAAAGTATGAAAGTTGCTAACGCAAGGCCTAGAACAGAGTAGCAAATAAGTGCTGGATGAATGAGAATCTAGCACAGTTGGTTGGGCAGGCGCGGGAGGCAACTGTAACGGGGCCTACTAGACCAGCACTGTCTGCGATGAGGGACATGTTACCATGTTGCACTTTCCGATGCCTGTGGCACTCAAAGTGTGGACGGCGTCACTGAGAAATTGAATCTTTAATTTTCTTTAACTTCAACTAATTTTAATTCCAATAGCTTCATGTGGCCAGTGGCTACCAGATCAGATGATCTAGACAATCCAGACGGATCTAGACAATCACTACATGTAGGAAACACATTTTGAGTGACTACCTATCTCTTGTTAGCACCCTTGGTAAAAAGCTGGGTGTTTTTCTTTTTCTTTTTTCTTTATTTTTGAGAGACAGACAGAGCATGAGCAGGAGAGGGGCAGAGAGAGGGAGAGAGAGAATCCCAAGCAGGCCGCGTGCTGTCAGCACAGAGCCCGACATGGGGCTCAAACTCACGAACCGGGAGATCATGACTTGAGCCCAAACTAAGAGTCCGACGCTTAACCGGCTGAGCCACCCAGGGGCCCCAAGCTGGGTCTTTTTCTAAACAAACCTCAAGACCTGAAATTCCTCTCTTTCAAGAGATGTCCTTATTTTTTTCAGGCAAAGGAATATGGGAGGACTTAGGGAAGCTGGTTTCAGAGGGTGGTGTTCTCAGATTTGAGCTAGAGCAGCTGTAGACCTAGATCAAACTATCTTTAAAATAGAGGGTACTGGGTCACCTGGGTGGCTCAGTTGGTTAAGCGTCCAACTTCGGCTCAGGTCACGATCTCACGGTTCCTGGGTTCGGGCCCCACATTGGGCTCCGGGCTGACAGCTCAGAGCCTGGAGCCTGCTTTGGACTCTGTCTCCCTCTCTCTCTGCCCCTCCCCTGCTCACGCTCTGTCTCTCTCTCAAAAATAAATAAACATTAAAAAAAATTTAAATAGAGGGTAGCTGGACCCTGCAATGTCCTGAGAGGGCTGCTCAGGTTTGCCTGAATATAAGCTCTGTGCTTGACAAGACAGACACGTCTGAATGGACATCTTTGGCATAAAGTTCTGCACAGACCCTGAACGTCCTCCCACACCTAGAATGAGGAATTATTTTCAAAAATCCAACCACCTGAATTTGAATTAGAAAAAAAAAAAAGTGCTTTTAATTTAAACTTGCCCTTTTTTCCTAG
Source organism: Neofelis nebulosa (assembly GCF_028018385.1). Lineage (NCBI taxonomy): Eukaryota > Metazoa > Chordata > Mammalia > Carnivora > Felidae > Neofelis > Neofelis nebulosa. Next base: position 101,163,499 of record NC_080800.1, read on the forward strand.
AGAACAAATGGATTTTTTGTCCTCCAGGCTGGCAGAACATATTCGAGGGAACTGAGATTGTAGAGATTTTTAACACAGCAGTAAGGTGAACTGTTTCACACAACCAGCAATCCTGGGTATTGTGAGGATGGCTTCTCAATAGTTGTTTCCCATCAGGATTACATTTGGGCAATTTATAAGGCTGCTTACTGTTTCTTTAAACTTTTTTTAGGTTTTTAAAATGTATTTATTTTGAAAGAGAGTGAGAATGAGAGAGAGAGAGAGAGAGAGAGAGAGAGCAGGGCAGGGGCAGAGGGAGAGAAAGAGAGAGAATTCCAAGCAGGTTCCTCACTGTCGGCACAGAGCCCATCGCGGGGCTCGATATCACGAACCATGAGGTCATGACCCGAGCCAAAACCGAGAACTGGACACTCAACTGACTGAGCCACCTAGGTGCCCCAAGACTGCTTACAGTTTCTTTATAGTCTACCAGCAAGCAGGAATGCCGAGGACTACGGACCCCAGGAGCTGAGCAGGCATCAATTATTCCACTTACAAAATAGGTAGGCCATTTGCTTCCTGGCCATAAAGGGCAATGAATCAGCTTTTTGACCTTAGGTAATGACAGACTGTTTGAGTTAAAGGGTAGACTGGAATAGTTTCCCAATTCTTCTGATAGTTCATTCTTTACCAGAAAGCACTTCTCTGTCTCCTTTCAGTGTTCTCTTCTTTTTTCACTTCCTCCCCATAAAACTCAGTGATAAATGATAAAGATACATGATCAAAGATGATGATACCAGGAAAGAAGAAAATCATTCCAGTTACTTTTTTTTTCCTTGAAATGCAGACCTATGAACATGTCTGAAGAACCAAGGTCAGTATTAAGGATCATTTGTATTACCTAAACCCCAAGTGTATTAAAGATACATTTGGAGCAGACTGAAGAACTCTAGCCAGAGTATTTATTACCTAATTGTTGTCATCCTGGAAAGTGTAGGGGCGAAAAATGAAATAGCCTGCCAAATAATTCTGTCCTTGACCCTGTCCTCTTCGGCACTTTTGTCAATAACTTGGATAATGCTACCCAAAGCTGGCTGATCCAATTTGTAGATGACAAATAATTGGGAGTGATAGCTAATAAACTTGTTAACCAAATCAAGATTTAAAAGGCTGGGTCAAAATCATGAGGCTATTTAAAAAGGGTAAAAGGTACCAGAAAAGGTATTTAGCTACAAAAAAAAAAAAAAAAATCAACAGCACATGTCCAAGTTTGGGAGAAGCCTGGCTTGGCAGAATTCTTCCACAAGATACCTAGGATATAAATTTAAGACCACAAAGTAGAAGGAGACCCAATAGAATTGGATAGTAGAAAGGTTAAACAGAAATCAATGCCATCCTAGTGAGATAGATATATAAGATGTCTAATCCAAAACAGAGTCTGCTGCCTTCTGGGTGGGTTCAACCTCACTTGCAGTGCAGCACCCACTCCTTGACACGAAATTCTAAGAGTGACATTTAATGAACTGAAACACGTCAAGAGGAAGATGGTCAGAGTTGAAAGCCTGGGATCTGTGACTTACATCTGACGTGCTAGAGGTGATTAGCCCGCAGAAGAGAAGGCACAGACAGGTAGGATGTATATCTTCAGATGTTTGAAGGCCGGCCATTAGAAGAGGGAACAGATATTTTCCGTGAACTTCAGGAAAAAAAAGAAGGAACCATAGGCGGTGAAAGTGGCAGAGAGGTAGATTTGCGCTGGGTGTAATAAAGAAATTTTGATTAATTAGAGCCACCCCAAAGTAGAATGAACTAGTTTGGGAAGTGGTGAGTTCACCATCATCAGGAGAGCCCAAGGGGAGACGGAATGGCCACCTCTAAATCGAATTACAGAAGAGATTGTTGCACTGTTACGAAGCTAGAGGGGGTGACCTAGGCCATTACGCTCAATATTAAGAATGTGATGCTAAGGAATTCAAACACAGTGGGAAATAAAAGAATATCTTCCCAGCTCACAATGGAGCTACACATTTTATTATGTTTATATGGTTTTGTTTTGAATTCTGAAATCTTTCAAGCGTACATAAGACAAGACAACCATTAATTAACTTTTAAGAATAATTTTTGTTTAGGGCATTGGCTCACCACCCCCCCCCCCCAGCACAGGCGGCAAAATTAAAGAAAAAGAAAATGGGTTTCAAATGGTCTCATGGTATGATATCAAACTTGAAGCTCTTACCTGTCTATGACAAATCTTAGGGCTGATTCAAAGGCATCATAAGAGTGCATCGTTTTCCTGCCTGGCTTTAGAAATTGTTTCATTGACTGCGACTGGATCACTGGATCAATTGGTTTTTCAATTAAGAACTGTGCTAAATCCCGTGTCAAATGAGTTGCGAGTCAAGACGGGTCCCTGACTACTTTAGATGATTCGTAGAGAAACGTGGGTGAAAGTCTCACCTGTTGGGATGAGCACTGGGTGTTGTATGGAAACCAATTTGACAATAAATTTCATATTAAAAAGAGAAGAAAGGCAGACACTGGGGCTAGGAAGAATGATGATTTCTGCTGAGTTATTTGCTGTAGGGATAATGATTGCTGAGAGTCAAGGACCAATACTCCTTCCTCGCTGACACTCAGCAGCTTTTGTAATTTTTCAAAGGAGAGTTTCAGCTGTTATTTCCATTTATTCTCAGCACATCCCTTTGAGGTGGGCAGAGCAGCTGTTAGGTCTGCGGGCTTAAAAATGACAGGCCTGAAGCCTAGTGAGGTAACTGACCCAGGGTCACACAGCAAATTAGAGACTGGACCATATAAAAACCCATTGCAGTGCAAAAGCACTGAGAAATAATTTTAAAAATAACATTAGTAACAGACACCATTGGATCAATCGAGCATAGTCTTGTATGAGAGTCCTAAGCAGTTTGAACATATTGATTTAATAAGTACAACAATGTTACGGGGCAGAAACTTGTTATCCCAATTATTATAGGTATAGAAATGAGGTTTGGAGAGTTTAAGTAACTATCTCAAGGCTGTTCCACCAGTAATTTTGACCTCAAAAATAAACTCCAAATCACTCTACCTCCATTGCCACAACTCAGATCCAAACTACTCTCCTCTCTCACCAAGACTCCGGGGCTAACATTCCAAATGTTCTCCCTGCTTTCATCAATGCCCCTTAAATCCAGTGTCCATACATCAGCTGGACAAATCTTTTGAGAATGTAAATCAGCTCATGCAATACCCATGATCTTTCCAAGATTTCCTCCCATGGTCCTTAGGATAAAGTCTAAGTTCCTTACCAGGGTCCCACAAGGTCTTCCACGGTCGGGTCCCTACCTCCTCCCAGGCTCCTCCTGCACCTTTGTCTTTACTGGCCACACTCCAGCCAGGCGAATCTTCTTTCAGTGCCTCAAATGGGTCAGATGTTGCCCTCCCTTAGAGCCTTAGCAAGTGCTATTCTCTCTGCATGCGATGGTCTTCTACTCTGAGGTGTCAGCTCAAATGGCAGGTCCTCAGTTAACATTTCCCTGAAAGTCACCTTGTCACATGGTCTCAGGGCACCCTAATACCGCCCCTCCTTATACTCACAACATGATGACCATACATTGGTATGGTTCTTTTATTAATATTTGTTGCCAATTCTAGACTTTAAGTGCCATGAGGACAAAGACCCTATCTGTTTTGCTCACTGCTGCATCCCAGCACCTAGGCCTTTTGTGTCACACCGTAGGAACTCAAAATGTTATTTGGTGAATGAAGAAATTAATTGATGAACAAGCAAAAAATTTAAAACTACTGCACTCCAACGCTTAACCGTATTATCGTGATATAAAAGGGCCTAAAAAGCACCCCATTACCCCAACCCACCCCAGCATCTCTCGTGCATTTCTGATGCTGTCATGGAAGGGTGGATTGCACTTACAGTTGCAAAACGAATTTTCCAAAATACATGTGTTCATATGTTAATGCCTGCATTTGCAAGCCGTTATATTCAAGTAGGATCAAATGTTGATAATGAATGTTTTCTTTGCCAGCGTTTAGATACGTGCCATGTAATTGCAAAAATAACTAGTTAGACTGTCGGAAGGCAGTGTACTCCTGAGAGCTGAACAAAATGTTCAAGGGAATTAACCCAAAGATGGTAATTAAACCATGGAATCATCAGCTGGAGAATGGGGCTGATACCTTCTTCTGCCTCTGATACCTTAGAAGCACCCACTGTGGTTACTAGAACCCAAGGCCAAAGGGTGTTTAGTGGGGAGGAAGAGGCTGATCTAGATGAACCCAGGGAAGGTATGAGCTGGCTACTATCCCACACCTAGCCCACCACCCCCAACTTTTATCTAGTTCTCCCTCTCCTACATCCCCAGTTTAAACGCAAATAGCCAATTTAAGAGCAAGACCAGGGAGGTATCTGCTTGTATGGTGGGCTTTGAAGAGTTCAAAATACCCACCCTTCCTGACTTTCTACAACTCCTTTGGGTTGTTCTAGACATGTATGCATTTTCATTAGGTTAAGGTATTGTTCTCTGTAGAGAGTAAGTCATAAGCTAACTCTGCGGTTCTCATATGGGGGGCAGGGAGGGAGGAGGGAACAGGTAGTGATGTTGCCCCACCCCCACCCCGCTTAGGGGATATTTGACAATGTGCTGAGGCATTTTGGGTTTCACACCTTCCGGGTGGTGCCACTGGTATCGAATATCACAGTAGACTCCAGGGCTGCTTATCACAACAAAGAATTATCCAGCACAAAATATCAATAGGCCTGCCGAGGCTGAGAAACCTTGAACTGACTTATTTGTGAAGATTCGTTGCACTTTTTTGAAATTTTTTCAATGTCTTACTATTTGTTTTTCAGAGAGAGAGAGAGACAGAGCGCGAGCCCGGGTAGGGTTGGTGGGTGGGGTGGGGCCAAGGGAGAGAGAGACACAGAGTCTGAAGCAGCCTCCAGGCTCTGAGCTGTCAACACAGAGCCTGATGCGGGGCTCAAACTCACAAGCTGTGAGATCATGACTTGAGCCAAAGCCGGATGCTTAAGCGATTGAGCCACCCAGGCACCCCAATGAAGATTCATTTCTTAGCCCATTACCAGCTCATACATAGGGCAGATTCTTGCAGAAATGGGAGTTGGGGGAGTATATTTGGATAGGACACTTGGGAAAGAAAGAAAGAAGAGTGAGGTGATGGCAGTGCCAGTGATGGACTGGGGGAAAGACAGGCCGGTAACCAGCTGTGAGGAGGGATGAGAACATGGCCTGACGATGAATAGGAAATAAGATACCGCAGAATTGATGGAGCATCTCAAGAAAATGGCACACGGGGATGGGGCAGAGAGAGAAGTCACAGATAACCCTGAAGACCCCAGCTTGGGTGACTGGAAGAAGGGCAGTGCATTAGGAGAAACAGGGACAAGAGAAGCAGATCCACAGGCGGCAGGTGGGAGTAGAGAAATAATACCCTGAGCGTGTGAATATGCAGGCCTCCGGGTGAGGCTATTCTGTGAGCACTCAGAAGCGTGGATCTGGAGGTCAGGAACGTGTCTGAGGCTAGAGACATCTACTTGGAGGGCAGCCACGTGGACATGGCGAGCCAAGACCCCTGCTTGACACACAGCAGGAGCTCCATAAGTGTGTGTTGAATGAAAAAAAAAAATAGATCATTTGGAGTAAGAAGAAAAGAGGGCCCAGGACAAAATCTTTGGACACATCTTCATCGAGGGAGTGGAACAGGAGGAAAGTGAGAAGGAACAGTCAAGTTTAGTGCTCTTAAAACAGAAGTGAGTTTCAAGAGAAAGGATTTGGCCCACAATATCAAATGCTGCTCTGCGGTCAAGTTGAATGATGTCTGTGAATAGAGCTGGGTTTGACAGTGAGCAGGTCACCGTCAAACTTGAGAGAGCAGGTTCGGTGGAATGCTGGGAGCAGCAGCTGGGTCCTCGTCCCATCATTAGTGACGATGGGAAAGAAGGAGTTAGGGGCACCTGAGTGGTGTAGTCAGTTAAGCATCTGACTCTTGATCTCGGCTCAGGTCGTGACCTCATTGTTCGTGAGTTCGAGCCCCACATCGGGCTCTGCGCTGATGCCATGGAGCCTGCTTGGGATTCTGTCTCTCCTTCTCTCTGCCCCTCCCCGGCTTGTGCTCAATCTCTCTCTCTCTCTCTCTCTCTCTCTCTCTCTCTCTCTCTCAAAAGAAATCAACTTTAAGAAATCTTAAAAAAAGGAGTTAGAAAGATGTTTTAAGGAGGTGGCATGGATCAAAGGGGAGGTGGGATCTTTTAGCAAATTTTTCACATGACAGGAAGAAGACAGCATTGAGAGACTAAATGCACAAACTTGAATAGCTAATAGCCATTATGTATCTCCTGAGTACATTAATTGTATTTTTGAGCTTCCTGTAAAACAAAGTTGAGGTCATGTGCAATTGGAGTTCAGTATATCATGTGGAACTCGAGAGCCCCAACAGACAAAGTTCAGTTCAATTTAAGGAAGAGCTCCATAGCTTTCAGAGACACCATGCAAGGGAAGGGTACTTGTAAGTAGTGAGCTCTCTTGTCACTAGAGGTATTCAGGGAGCGGTAATATGACCTCACAGCAGGCGGTTCCTGTACTGAATCAGAAATTAGACTAGATCATTGGTCTCCAAACTTTGAACGTCTCATATCCGTAATATTTTCAGGGGGGAAAAGGGTGAGTGGAGTATAGATCGATGTAGAGTTACCAACTTTTAAATTTTGCTATGTTAAGTGCATTAGTTTTCTACTTACTACTATAACAAATGACCACAAATTTAGCAGCTTAAGATAGCACAGGTTAATTATCTTCCACTTCTGTAGGTCAGCAGTCTGGAAGGGGTCTCACCAGAGAACGTAGTGGGCCTGCATTCCTGTCTGGAGGCTCTCGGAAAGAATCCATTTTCTTGCCTTTCCCAGCTTCTAGACTCTGCCCACATTCCTTAGCTCACAGTCCCTTCCAGCTTCAAAGCTAGCAGTGGCTGGTCAGGTCTTTCTCATACAACATCACTCTGGTACTCTTTTTTTTTTTTTTTTGCCTCGTTCCTCCACGTTTAAGGACCCTTGTGCTTCCCTGAGCCACCCCGATAATCCAGGATAATCTTGCTATTTTAAGGTCAGCTGATTAGCAAGCTTAATTCCATCTGCAGCCTTAATTCCCCTTCAGCATGTAACCTAATTCAAAGATTTGGAGGATTAAGACATGGACATCTTTTGGGAGGACATTATTTGGTCTACCACACAGATAAAATATGCGTGTACGTATGCATGTACACAGCCACACAAACACACACCATTCCTCATTAACATCATCACCATTTCAGAAGAGAAAGGACTACATACAGGAATGGAAATAAAAATGATATAAAGAAAAGGACTGTCATTCCTAAAACAAAACAGTTGTCAACCTTACTTTAATACACACACACACACACACACACACACACACACACACACACATGCATATTTCACCAGGCTGAAAACTCACCATGGACCAACACTACAGCTTTAGAAAGCACCGGACTATATAATCTCATAAGATCCCTCACAGTTCTAAGTTTCTTTGATCCCCTAGAATTCACTGAACTATGGTATTACCTGGAGAACCTTCTTGTGATGTGTCTCCATCGGTCCCTTCACAGCTATATTTTTCTTCTTCCTGCTTGCTTCAAATGTGATCATTAAGTCAGCAAGAGACTTCAGTTTCCTTTTTTCCCCCTGATTCAAAAGGCTATGAAAAGTGTTCTGTAAATGATATGCAATATTGCTATTCTGATCTTTGGGGTAATCAAGTTGTTTGACATTTTTGTAATGATGCCTTTTGGAATATGGGTGGTGTAATTAGCTGCTACATTGTACATTAACAATACCTGTCCCGACCCTATAGACTTGGGGACTATAAATAAAAGCGTGACAGCTGGCTCCAGCCTTGCTTGTCATTCACCATTGAAGAGAACACAGCCGGGAGCTACACTAGAGTCCCCAGGAATCCAGGATGTAGTCAGAAATGGCATCTTAAACAAGAATTTGGTGTTTTGTTAGCAGGAAGAGATGGAGACAGGCACCGTTAGGAAGGAGATGACCAAGGTATTTCCTACTGGGAGGGCACAGAGATCCCAAGAAGAGACAGCATTTTACCAGCACTTGGTGCATTATATGGGGAGGGAAAGATTCAGCAGAAATAGCACATTCTCAAGCCAAAATAGCAGAGTTGCATTCTTAAAGTATTACTCCGCAGGAATTAAAATAGGAAAGAGCACTGAAGAAATGTATAGGGGAAGGGTAAGAGAAGAAAAGCTACGCTCACCTGGTTACTCAGTGTGACACCGAGGGTAGTGGTTTCTGTGGGGAGAGTAACCTGATGGGGTTAACAGGGCAAAGTATGCTTGGAAGAACTGGAAAGAGGAAGGAAACAGAGAAAGAACTGTTTGGTTCCCACGTTATACGTTAGGCACCGTAAACATTTTCCATGTACCATTTCGTTTATTCCTCACCTTATTCCCAAAGCAACATTTAATAACTGAGACATTATATTTTACTCATGTCATTTATTATTGTCTTTCCCCCTCGCTAGTATGTAAATTCCAAGTGGACGGGATCTTTTTATTCTCTCCTGTATCTCCCAGGACCTACAACAGTGCCTGGCACATAATAGGTGCTCAGTAAATATTTGTTGCATGAATAAGTAGCTAGCATTAATTGAGTATCTATTATGTGCCCAGCACTGTAATAGATGGCTTCCCATGACTGAACTCATTTTAACTTTCGCAACCAATACTGAGACAGGCACTATTATTATCCCAATTTTACAGATGAAGAAACTGGGTTGGAGGCAGAGATATTGAGTAATACTGAGTGACTTATCCAGTAAGTGATTGCTTATTTCAACCTAGACAGTCTAACTCCAGAACCTGACTATGTAATCACTGTCTCATACTTAGGCTCATAGAGATAAGTGACTTGCACAAAGTCATGCAGTTTAAGACTGGCAGGGCTGTGGTTGAAACCAAGGTCTGACTGTTCCAGAAACTGTTGCCCTTTCTTCTATACTTCCCTGCTTCAGAAGATTGCCAAGTTAGTGATTTCTTCCATTATCATTTTACCAAGGGCTCACCTTCTGATATAAGCAAGTGGGTGTGGTTCATTAAGGATTCAGATAATGGTAACAGCATTCATCCAAAAGAATCACGGGTCCCAACAGATCACCAATCTGCCACCTGATCTTACTGTTGGTATTTGGGGCCGGAGGCAGATGAGGCATGGGAAACCCTGGTGGAGCCATCTATGCTGAGAGCCAGGCATTGAGGGGAAGTTACTTTCATGCCAGGCAAATCCCGACCCATGCTGTCCTACCTAGGTCCAGAGGTAGGGATGGCAGTTTCTTCCTGTCTTTGTGTCGCAGTTTCTTTATGAGACGGAGGCATCGGTGGGCTCGGTTGAATCAGGAGAGCTTTACTTTATCCCTTCACATATTGGACTTTTCCACATAACACTTCATTTGGAGAAATGATTCCACGTGAAAAACCGTGCTCTAAAAAAATCACTTCACAAAACAGTCTCTGGTTCCTTCTAGCTCAAACCTTCCTGGAATCTAAAAACACGGACACTGTCCTTTGGGTCAGCACAGCATTCCATTCAGCCTTCCTTTCTTTCTACAGCTAGGAATGGGCCCAGGGACATGCTGTGAGAGGCCATTCACAGGTCCCCTGGGCCCCAGCTTCTCTCAGAGGCCGTTAACCCTGTCCTCACGTGGCAGTTGTCTTCCCCATTGGGACTTCCTTTTTTTTCTTACTAAGTTTTTAATTTTCATTCCGGTATAGTTGACGTGCAGTGTTGCGTCAGTTTCAGGCGTACAAGATGGTGATTCGACAGTTCTGTACGTGACTCGGTGCTCATCACGATACGTGTACTCTCGAATCCCTCCCATTGGGCCTTCTACTTACATTACTTGTATATGTTGAGATAGAGCAAAAGTAACTCTGCCCAGTAGTATTTGCAGGACAGCTGTGCCTCTGTTGTTTATATGAAGGGACTAGAACATTTACTGACTTTCTCTTAACATTCTTCTTGTTGATGTCTGCCACCGTGTGTCTCTTGGACCACAGTAGCCTAGTGTTGCCTGAGGGTTACTGCTGATCTGTAATACTCCTAAGTCCTTTGTCTGAGCCACAATTCCACTCCCTCACACCTGCTTACTCACACATTTGTATAAGGCTTTCCTTTGTCTCGTTGTGCTTATCATATACATAGGCTGAAAGACATCACTGGGCACTCCTTCTTGCAGTCTGGTTTTCACATATTCAATATGATTCCCTTTTTATAAAGTTCTAAAACAAGCACAAATCACATTGTATTGCTTCGGGGTGTGTGTCTGCACATTTTAAAGCACCAAGGTGATGATAAACACAAAATTCAGGATAGTAGTTATGGAGGGAGGGCCAGGGGATGTCAAAACAGGGAGATGGAATAGAGGGGGAGACAGGTAAAAATAAGTTGTCACTAATGTCATAGTTCTTGGGTTGGGTGACAGTTTCATGAGTGTTCAGTGTGGGTGTTCATAAATAAATAAATGTCATGAGTAAAATATGACAGGTGCATATATGAACTAGTAATGTTTAATTCTATACCCCGGAGGTTCAAAAACAATGATTAGAAGAGGAATACAAGATTTGTTTTTTATTAGCCAGAATCTCACTTCCATAATATACTTTTATTTTGTTTCCTTCCAATGTGAAGGGCTTTTTTAAAACTCTAAGTGGATCTTAACTATAAGTTTGCCTCTCTTCAAGTTAATTTCCCCCTCAATTATTATCCATAACTTAGATTGGGGTTCTCCTTGTTGGAAATATATTGCGTTTCCCCATGAAACTACTTTGGTCTACGGTTCACGGATCCTCTTCTTATCTTGGGCCTTGCATGCTAGTTGCATGGGTCCAAGAATTACCAACTGCCGCCCGAATGAGGGTCAGTGAAGGGCCATGAGTGCTTGTTGCCAGATAAAATACGTGATTGCTAAATTTGAATTTCAGGTAAACAACAAATAGTTCTTTAGTATTTTTATGAATTTGAGGCATACAGAATCCTCTGTTTCACTTGCTAAATCTGGAAATCCTATCCCATTGGGCCAATAACCACTCTTTAATGTCATTATTGGATTGGGGTCCTAGGGAGTATGAGTTTTGGAGTCAGACTGATTCCAGTTCAAATCCTGGCTCCTCCACTCAAGACAGAACATTTTTGCCTCAGAATTCTTATCTGTTATATAGAAATAATAGCAATATGTCATCAGGTTGTTGGGAATATTAAATAATACTTGTATTGTACTTAGCATAGTGCCTGGTACATACAAAGCTCTCAATGGTTATTATCATTATTGTCAGTTTTATATAGAAGATCATGTGCACCAGCCAAGATCTGACCTCCATTTACAGGATCAGTTTGGGAATCGACCTTCCTTAGCGTCTTCCTTGGTGATGACCAAGGCAAAGTAGCATCTAGCCTCTTCCTCTTTGTTTCTGAATACTTCTTTTGGCCCCATGTCATGAAGTGCCCCAGATTCACTTCTGCAATTGGCTCTCTATTTTTACTATAAAGACCTTTTTTATGTATGTGTTTGGGCGTCACTTAGAATTCCTCAAGTTGCAGGCTATTGTCTTCCCTGCCGGAGATGCTTAGGTGACTGGTAATCACCTTTGAGATGCTGTCCTTAAGCCAATGACTTATGAGTTTGGCTAACAAAGGGGAACAGCTTTGATCAATAATCAGTTTAAATAGAATGCAGGGAAAGCAAGATCCCGCAGATACTGAGAACTCTCTGTTTCTCACAACAGGGTGAAGAAAGAAATTAATTGGTTTTCCACTTGCCTTCCTCCTACTCCAACACCTTCCTTCTTTCTGGTGCCCCGTGCCTTCACTGTTTCTCTCTTCAGGGAGGACTCCAGACCCTTTACGTTCTCTTCTCCGACCCACCCTTCCCTCTCAAAACTTACCTATCTGTTTACACACCCTCCCCAGTGTCTAAGCGGACGTAGGACACATTAATTCATCTTAACGTGCTAACAGCTTAAAAAGATTCTATTTAATCCCCTTCCCAAGCCACAGAGGTTTTTTTCAACACCTGAAAAAGTAAGCCTGACAGTGGCTTCCTAGCAGATAAGGGAGGCCGTGCAGGATTCCTTAAATCACCCGGCATTATCAGCTGCCTGTTCTGTCTGCTTCGCATGAATGGAAGGGAGCCGTAGAGCAGATAATCTAAAGATCATTTCCACTTGGTTGGGGAATGCACCACACGGTGTTGTTGTAGCTGATTTGCTTTGCTAATTATGGTCTACTTAAGCTAATATTGAATTTGGTTCACATTTTTTAAGCTCATCTGGGCCAGAAGAGGGAAGAGGTGCCGGTGTGGCCTACTTTGAAACGAAAAGACATAAAAGCTCTATGTGTGAGCTGATAGATCTAGAAGGTAAATGCAAAAGGAACAAGATAGAACTTTGCCAACTACACCTCCCTCACGTGACTCCTTGGGCACCGAAAGGCCAGTCCTTCCATTGGCCTGCCTAGAATCTGGAATCTTCATCAGTGGCCTACATTAAGGGTCTTCATGATAACGTAACTATGGCTGAAGCATTACGTAACCTAAGAGGAGCAACACGTTTCCTAGCAGACACGTTAGCAACCTGCCTGACGCAATCATCGGTCCATACTGTCCTCTACTGGAGAAAGTACCAAAGGGGTGGGACACCAGACTGATACTGGCACGGGTACACTAAGAGACCACTGGGAAGCTGTGGTGTGAGTACGAGAACACCAAGTGCCTTGTGGGTGAGCTGGGAAGGTTGCTGAAAGAGGGCAAGGCGACCTTCACCTCTTTCCTTCCCAGTTTCTTAGTTTCTTGCTCATGGTAGACATAGACAATATGCAACTCTATCAAATAAATTCTTCCCTTCCTTACTCTTCCGCTGCTGGGCAACTGGCCAAGGGCTTCTGGAGATTTCAGAGACCTTGGTTTTCCCTTGAGGCATGTCATTTAGAGCCAAGACTAACTATACACTGTCTTTCCAACCCTACAAGCTGCAGCAAGGGACTGTGGGGCTATTGAAATGTCTTCCTCTTTTTCTCATTGCAGTCTGCTCCCAGTTCTCAAGAGGGGTGTACGCCATCTTTGGATTCTATGACCAGATGTCAATGAACACTCTGACCTCCTTCTGTGGGGCCCTACACACATCCTTTGTGACGCCCAGCTTCCCCACTGACGCAGATGTGCAGTTTGTCATCCAGATGCGCCCAGCCTTGAAGGGCGCTATTCTGAGTCTGCTGGGTCACTACAAGTGGGAGAAGTTTGTGTACCTCTACGACACAGAAAGAGGTAAGAAGAGGCATCTGCTCTCCTCTTTGAATATTCATGGAACAGTGGTATTCGGCCTTCTTCAACTCCTGTTGGTTCCCTTCTCTTTTAATAAATAAAATTGAATACTCTTTTAAAACTGTATTTAAATTCAAAATGAATTTAAATGAAGGGGCACCTGGGTGGCGCAGTCGGTTGAGCATCCAGCTCTTGATCTCAGCTCAACTTGATCTCGGGGTCGTGAGTTCAAGCCCTGTGTTTAAAAAAAAAAAAAAAAAAGAATTTCAATTAAGACCAAAACATTGATGCGCTGGTAATTTTAGAATCTAGTTTTTCAAACTACATATGTCCTCCCACCCCCGGCCCTGAAAAGGGGTTTGGGACTCTCCTGGATGAGTCACTGTTGTGGAAAAAGAACCCTCTCCCCCCAAAATAATATATGTGGTCTAAAATTCACAAAGTAAAAGCAGCTTTGTCTAAAATAGAAAGAGGCATAAGCTGGAAAGTCTTGGAAAATTAATCCTATCACAGAGTGTGATTATCCCCATTTCATAGATCAGAAACTGAAGCCCGAAGAAATGCGCTTTTTCACTCAACCATTTCACCACAGAGGTGGGGCTGGTGTCAAGGTCTCCTGCTTCTCGGGCTTGTTCTACCAGACCACATCAAGTCTTCAGCTTATAGGGCCTCAACAATTATCTTCTGGAAATACTGAATGGAGAGTAGCTAAACTGGGCTTTGCGAACGGATGTTTTTTTCAAATAGTGAGGTAACATCCTGAGGACATGTTCTATTGAGACAGTCTCAGAAATTAAGGGTCTGATCTTCAGTGGTATACAGTTAGGTGTATTCGTTAATTATCTAAAGCACACACGTTATAATTCAGCTAAGTAGACTCCTCTAAAGCCCAGTTATCTTTGAGGGGCTCCTCAGGAAAACCAAGGGATCCTATTACTGGAAGACTCAAAAAAAAAAAAAAAAAACGTGTGTTTGCCCGTAACTCTGGTTATAGGCTGGGCATGGTTCTTTCTGACTCAGAGAAGGCAGAAGCAAATGGAAGGCCTGTCTGCCCAAGTAGTACCCAGAGAGGTTTTTCTAGGTAACTTAACCTGAAGGACCATTTTGTTTTTGGAAACCCAAAGAACTCTTCACTTCACTCCCATTTTGCTGCATCATCAAATGCTGTAAGGAAATACTAAAGCCTGTATTTGCCTCATGGTACTTACTTCTAAAATATTATCAAATTTCATGAGCCTAAAGCAGGAGACCAAGTTCAAGCTCTGCCATTAACTAGCTCTCTGATGTTGACCAATGCACTGAAGCTCTCTTGGCCTTGTCTCCTCCCCTAAGGTACCCCACTTCTTAATGTAACATTCTATAATTTTGTTGAGATATTATACCAGACACAGGATACTTTGTTTCTGGCTACTAACCCTAGGTTCAGTTAATTAGTCAAGCAATTCTGCAAGTTGTTATCAACACCCAATGGTGTGTTCCAGTCTCATGATAGATGATTATATAATAGAGTTCCAATGGGAGTGGACAGAAAAGGACATTCATGAAACAATCTATGAACAACGTGGGACACTATCAAATTGAATACTACACTACAGACTCTGATTGCTATAAGAATTGTGAAAATGAAGCACTCCAGGAAAGTAGAGTTTTCAGAGAAAGATGGCTAGAGGATTTAGGCTTTAAAGGATGTGTACGTTGTGGACTGCAAGAGAAGAGGGAGATTTATTGCAAAGCAGAAGATAGAGTTCATGTATTTGCTCCTCATCTCCCATGACCCTTCTTTGCCCATTAGCTGTCTGTTGGAGGAAAGGAAACAAAAGTCCATCGAGGTCTGTTCCTTATCCCTGCACCTCTTCGCAAATCACCTCACTAAGTTGTTTGGACAATACTAAGGTCTTAGAGCCAAAAGAAACCTTTCCTACTCCTGTGTGTTGATATTTGTTTTCTCTATAGCCATTTAGCTGGTGAGACTAATCTAGTCTGCTTAAGAAATACTTTCTGTAGGGGCGCCTGGGTGGCGCAATCAGTTGAGTGTCCAACTCTTTATTTTGGCTTAGGTCACGATCCCAGGGTCATTGGATCAAGCCCCACATCAGGCTCTGTGCTGAACGTGGAGCTTGCTTAAGATTCTCTCTCACTCTCCCTCTGCCCCTCTCCCCCCACCTCTAAAATTAAAAAAAGGAAAGACTTTCTATTAACTTTTACACTCATTTCTTCCTTGGAAAGCCTTCTTAAAACACTGAACCATGACCCCATTCAGGTACTTTCAATAACTTTTATTGACCACATTGGGAAGAAACAAAGTAGTCTATTCTTTAAGACTCAACGTAATTATGCCTCAGCCAACTAACAAACCTATTGCTCCTATGTTACCTAATGAGAACTTTCCAATGGAGGCAGCTCCCATTATCCAGTGTTTCCCAAATGTGCCAGAACTATGCTTGGTCTCAGCAACTTCACTTCCACTGCTACCTAGAATTCTCTCCTTCATCTTGATGATGAAAATCCTGCCTATGCTTCCATTTTTCAGAGCCCACCTCAAATTCCACCTCTCCAAGATAGCCTTTTCTGGCTACTCCAGCTCATAGCCATTCATTCATTCATTCATTCAATCGGTGCCAGGGTTACAATCGTGAATAAGATAGACATGATTTCTGCACATATCCTAATGGATAGGACCTAATTTTAAAAAGATTCTCAGTGATACAGGGCACCTGAGTGACTCAGTTAAGCACCCGAGTCTTGATTTCACAGCGCCACGTCAGACTCCACACTGACAGTGTGGGGCCTACTTGGGATTCTCCCTCTCCCCTTCTCTCTGCTCCTCCCCCGCTCATGTGCTCTCTTTCTCTTTCTCTCTCAAAATAAATAAATAAAACTTAAAAATTAAAGAAAAAAGATTTTCAGTGATAGCCTTGTTGAAAAGGGACATTTAAGCTGAGAACTAAAGGATTAGAAGGAGACAGCCATGTGAAGAATAGAGGGAATGAGTTTCAAGCAGTGGGAATAGCAAGTGCAAAGGCCCTGTGGCAGGGAAGAGTTGGGCATGTTTGAAGAACTGAAAGAAGACAAGTGAGGCTAAAGAGTAGTGAGGAGGTTGAGAGTGGCCTGAGATGAGACCATAGAGGTAGACAGGAAGCAGATCATAGCCATGGAGAATGGACAGGAGCCATGGGAAGGAGTATGAATTTTATTTTACCTTCATTGGGAAGTCTTTGGAGGATTCTGAACAGGGGAGTCATGTGATCTAAGTTTCTGTGGGGAGTAGAATGTGGTGCAAGTGTGAAAGAAGGGAAACCAGTTAAAAGGCCATTGTGGTTATTTAGGTGAGAAATGATGGCAGCTTAGGCTAGGCTGCAGATGGAGAAAAGTGGATGGAGTTGAAATACATTTTGGACACAGAATCAACAGAACTTGGAGACAGATTGACTGTGGGATGTGAGGGAGAGGAAGGGTTCATGGATGACTACTAGGCTTTTAGCTTGAGAGACTGGGTAAAATGGTAATGCTGTGTACTGAGGTGACCGGGCAGGAGGAGAGCTGATTTTGAGGAGTGGCGATCTTGCCCACCTCTGAACACCCACAGAACCCTTTTGTCCAGGCCATTCACTTGGCACTTAACATAAGTGCTCTCCGTTGTCGTTTCACTGGGTCTGCTATATACCTTCCCAAGCCCCTCTCTCCAGAGTGAGAAAAAACAATTGGTTAGCCCCTAGATTTATACTTTGTGCCGACACTGGTACATAGCACTGGCCTGGAGACATATTTAGCGTTTTCCCAAATGCCATTATTGATTCATCAGGAGTAAGCCCATGTCCGTTTTTCATTGTTGGACTGAAAGAGAGAGAGAGGGAGAAAGAAGGGAAGGAAGCAAGCAAGCAAGGCTGGAAGGAATGGAGGGAGGAAGGGTGGCTGGAAAGGAAAGGAAAGGAAGAAAGAAGATGGGAAGGGAAGAAAGGAGAGGGGAGAAAGAATCCAGTTTACAAATCAGACTTTGAGGTACAGTTCTTTAAAATATTCAATAAAGTATCTACTGTATATTTTCTTATTTTCTACAATAATCATCTATTGCTTTAGTAATAAAAATTATGGGGAGGGGTCACAACTGTGAAATCGAATTGTAGAATATTTTAAATCACCTAAGAGGGAAATGGAGGACAGAAAAACAGAAGGGAGCACCTATAATTACATTCAAATAAGCTAAATATACAAATGATGTGACTCTACTGTATAAGGGCAGGGATAAGCGAAAAGCTGAGAAATGGGTTAAACGGCGAGGTCATTTAAAAGATTTGTAGCACAGGGGCACCTGTGGCTCAGGTGGTTCGGCGTCCAACTCTTGATTTCGGCCCAGGTCATCATCTCACACTCCATGGGATCGAGCCCAACATTGGGCTCTGCGCTGACAGCGTGGAGCCTGCTTGGGATTCTCTGTCTCCTCTCTCTGCCCCTCCCCTGCTTGTTCGTTCGTTCTCTCTCTCTCTTTCTCTGAAATTATGAAACAATGAATGGATTTCAAGGCTTTGTCGGCTACACGTGGATTTCTGTCTGCAGAGAAACATCTGGTTTCCATGTTGTTTCATTAATACAAAGTTGAAAACTGTGCTCTTGGTGCTGTATGCACAGCAAACCAGTTCTTGGAAAAAGTATGAGGTTGACCACGTGAGATATCTGCCCCTCTGTACCCTCTCCTCTTTAGTGACATCCTTTTATTTACCCAGGGCTCCCCACTATGACACTTAACCTACACCTGCCGTCCCTGGTGGGAGCAAAGCCTTGACATCTCTGTCCCAACCTGCCTCTACTCCTCCACCAAAACTTCCCTGCCCTACATTCCATTTCCACTGATTAATAGTCTTTCTCTGCAAGTGACAACAGTTCAGCTGACCAATTTACTCATGCTAATTTATCCATGGCTATTAATGACTTGATGTGTTATTACATCCAGGGAGGAAATTTCTATTCGGGTAAGGGCCTTCTGTGAATAGAACCCTAGTCCAAAGGGTGGCTTTCTGATTCTCGGATCCCAGGCACCGACTGCAAGTCCGGTTTGGGAGGTCCCTTGTCCACACACGTTCTCATACAGAAAGTTCTAAAGCCATGTCAGGGAGGTGGCCACCTCTTCCCGTTTTCTACGAGACCTGTCTTTTGGGTACAAGTGACCTAGTTCTCCGTGGTGCTAACATTTCCCCCAGAACGGCAACATACTTGAGAACTGCAGCCAGACTCTCTCGTGCACTTGACAACTCTCCTTGCTTTCAATGGGCACAGCCCACAGAGATCAAAGATTCTGGCCCAGGCTGCGGCTCTCAGCTTAGATAATGAGATAATAGTTCTAAGTGCCCTTTGAGGCAACTAGTCCCTACCTTCTTGCCGGTGTTCAATAAACTCCTGCTGTTTCCCATTCTCAACCTGAAACTCCCTACTCAGTTCCCAAGTAACTCTCTGGAAGTCAACAGCCTTCTAAAAGACCTTTCTATCTGCTCTAGAAAGTTGTGGCAGTAACCTGGGCGGCGGCAACAGGTAGTCCATCAGTCAATAAGCAATTATTGGGCATTTTCTAGTGCTAGCTTGTGCCACGCCACTGGCAGTGTTTGAGAGAGGCAGAATTAGGCCCTGCCTTTGAAGAGTTGACAGTCCTGTCGCTGAAACAGTGATTTATCTCAGGGGCCTGGGAAAAATTAATTTTTAACCCAACTGTTCCCTCACCCAATAATGACATTTGCATTCATTAGAGCCGACCCACTGTGAAAAGATTAAAAGTGTTGCCAGAGAGCGAGGAAAATGGGAAAATGTTGGAAGAGCCCGAGGGCTGAAGAGGTAAAAAGACTCCCCCGAGACAAGGAGAAAGGGATTTTCCTCAGAGGAATATTTTCCGATTGACTAGATTCAATTCCACACACCCTCCTGCACATTATTGTTTACCACCTACTTATGCAACCTGGCTTCGTCCCTCTCATCCAGTTCTACCTTCCCAAATAAAGCATAGAATCTCTTTCTCTTTCCCCTCTCTGTCTCTGTCTCTTGCTCTCCCTCCCTCTCTCCTTCCCTCTCCCTATTTACACACACACACACACCACACACGCATGCACGCACGCACGCGCATACACATCCAATACCAATCAGTGGCACAAATCAATAAATCTCTATTATTAGCATCATTCTATCATACGATAAAATGATAAAGCAAATTATAAATAAGATAAATAAATTATAAATGAGACAGTTTGATAAGAACGGCTGCCATTTCTTATAAGCACTCACTATGCACTAGGCCCTGAGTTTATGGATTATCACATTGAATCCACATGGTGTCCCTGCCTCTTTACAACTGAGGAAACCAAGGCATAAAAAGGCTAACTGATGGCTCCTAGGGTCACAGTGCTGAAGTAGTGAAACCAGGATGTCAACCCAGGTCAGCCACATTCATAGTCTATGCGTGCTGTCCTCTGGGCTAACACTTGTAACATTTGAAAACTTGTACTACCTGTTCCCATAGTCTTTCCTTCTGCCGTTCTTCAAAGGACCTCCCTATCCTAGGTGTCTTCCTGTGGATGTACTCCAGGGGTCGATTTCATTCTTAAAGCCTGGTGTCCACAAATGAACACAAGAAATCGTGTTCCCAGAGTTCCAGGGATCTGGGTGGGCAGCGGATCAAAAATGCAGACCGAGGGGCAAATGAGTAGCCAAAGTAGTAAATACAGCCAGACTGGGGCGGGGGGGGGGGGGGTGCGGTGCCTGTGGTGGGGACCAGGCTCTGAGGTGAGGTGAACTCAGAGATTCCTCTCTGAGGCAGAAACAGTTCCCAGAGCATAGGAAGATCTGACCCTGTAGGCCGTCATCACTAAGGTGCCATTTTTGGTTGGAGAAGAAGAAAGCAAGGAAAGACAGATGTTAGGTCCTACCATGGCTACTTGGCAGGAACTTTTAAAAAAAAGTAGCAGGTACCTTGATTAAAGAGGGGGAAGGGGAAGGGGAAGGGGAAGGGGAAGGGGAGGGGGAAGGAGAAGGAGAGGAGGAGGAGGAGGAGGAGGAGAAGGAGAAGGAGGAGGAGAGACCATCATGGATTGTTTTTTTCTCCTCCACTTTAAGAACTGATTAAAAGATGCGCGAAGGTAACAGATGGCTCCAATTCTAGTCATGTCCATTTGCCTTCTGGGAAAAGCAAAGCCAGGAGAGTTTTTATTGAAATTCAAGCTACTTTTTACATCTGAATAAATTAGGAAGGCCCAGAGAGTACATTATCCTGTGAGAGACAGATACTAAATTCCCCTGTTTGAGCAGCAATAATCAGGGTTGACAATACCTGAGACATTCGGTAGCTTCTGCAGCCTGCCTAATCTATTGTGATGAGTCCTCAACTATGAGAGCATCTTGAGAGCCTGCACAATAATAATAGTGAATGACTCTTTGGACTGGATTGTGAATAAAAGACCGTACATATGTCTGTAATGAGAATTTCATTGAAAATGAAAATACTGAAGCTGTCATATTTTTTAATACTTCGATTTGCACATCCTTGACTGCTTTGGGGCATAAAAAGAGAAAGTGCAGAGCAATTTGTTGTCAGCTCTTGAAATAAATTATCATTTAAACACTTCCTCTCCACAAAGGTTATTAGCTTAGTAGCTTGTTCCTGGGGTTGGACCATCAGTAGGGGAAAAAAAAAATCACAAGACATTAAACTACCCTTTCAAAAGCTGAATATTAGTTACTGTGGAAATTGTTCTCTCAGTAGCTTAACATATTTTGCTGTAGCTCTCCAATGCTGCAGATTAGACTGCAGCAACTATTAATAAATACTGTCATATTTTACAGCTGTCATGCAAAGCTGAAAAAAGGCTTCGCTGTGATTAGATCCTGTTTACTGTAATATTTCCAGCTCAGACTCAGAAAGGCAGTTTTCCTATAAAGGTATTTTCCATAAGTAGAATATTTCTCCATCAGACAACATGACTAATTTTAATGTATCATTAACTCCTTGGTGGCAGTGAATTTGAGGTTGAATTGACTTCACAGGCAGAGATACGTCCCTCTCCAGAGACACATTAAGCCCAAGTGTCAAATTTTCTCTCTTGGGTTGTCCTTCATATTCGGAGACGGTGTTACCGTCAGGAGATGTGCCTCGAGTCGTCACCCTTCCCCCCAGAAGGACAAATCTGCACCCGTTTGTCCACCTTCTTTCGCCCTGTCCCTCTTGTGACCGATTGCATTGTTTGCAAGACAGCTGGTCAGGATTTAGGGCAGGAATGACACTTCGGTGGACTCGCTAGAAATTCTGCTTCCTGAGCTGAAATGCCATCATAAGAGCAAAAGAAATAAATCTCTAGCCCCCCTACCACGCGTTAGCTGTTTGGAATGGTATTCACATCTCTGAAAAAAAGGTGACAGCTGACGGGCTTACTTTTGCCCTGACCTTCCATTGCTTTTCATCGACCTCCTTGAGGAATTAACCCTCACCAAGCTGAATACCTAGTTGTCAATGAATGGGTGGTCCTGACATTATTAAGGCTTAGCTGATGTGTTCAGTAAATTCAGAGTTGAGCCCAGGAGGTCCTTGAGGAAGGCTCTTCTAAGTGTTCCTCAGGGGAAGAGACAGACTGTGGTGTGGACCTACAACCGTGGCTGTAAGATTTGTCCCCTGGAGCCCCTTTAGAAAAGAATTAAAGCCAGGGCAGGAGCGCTAAGGAAGTTAAACAAAAGAAGGCACGTGATATGTTTAGCACCAAGCTGGACACGGTAATGTGCGCAATAAATTTTACCTCTTAATATTTTGTTATCATTATAGAACAGTGGTCCTCCATGGGGAGGGAAGGTGATTTTGCCCCCCACAGGGACATGTGGCAATGTCTGGAGACATTTCCAGTAGCGGGTAGAGGCCAGGAATGCTGCTGAACGTCCCACGGCACACAGGACAGTACCCACCCCCAAAAGAATTATCTGGAACAAAATATCAACAGTGCCAAGGTAGCAGCAGGGTCAAAGGACAAATGGTTGCAGGAACTCCTCAGAGGGCTGGCAATGAACCAACCTGGCATTTGAGTGTCTCTTACTGTGCCTAGATTGGTGTTAAGAGCTATGTTCAATAGAAGGTAGAGCCTTCGGCTTTGAAGAGCTTATATTATGGTCAGAGAGACAGGATAAGATTAATGCACATGAAATAAAGAGAAGTACAAAACAACATGAGGCAAGAGCTAGATTGTGTAGTGCAGATTTGAAGGACCGTGAGAATCCACATAAGACAGAGTTCGCAATAGACAAGCTGGACCCATCCGGGAAGGCTCCTTGGAAGAAGTTCTACGTTTTTCTGAGCCCACCTCCCAGCGGCCTCCCCTAGCAATGACGTTGCCTTGATTGCTAAGGCCAAATTGGTATCTAGAACCAAAGCAACATGGCACACCCGTCAACGGCTCCCAAACTTCAGAGCTCAGGGCAAGAAACACAATTAAAAGAAAAACCCAAAAAAGGAACAATGTCCCTTTTACTAAATGGAAAGCAATTACAGAGCTATTGAAAATAGGCGGTAAACAAAAGGAGGGAGGAAAATACTGGCAAAATTCCATCTTCCGAACTAATCCTGTAGCAAAAGTGCAATTTGCAACAAAATCAACAGTGCTCTCTCTCCCTCTCTCTTGCAGTCAAACACATCGTTTGGCATCAGCACCGCTACACATGATGCTTTGGCAGAAAAGTGTACGGAAGCAAGGGAGACGGGATATGCGTGGGAGGTAAAGGCGGAGCACAGCTCTCTTTGCCCCGCCCTCCTCTCACCCCCACCCCTTCCCCAGTCCCTGTGGATCACCTTCACTCGCGGGGCGGGGGAAAGTCGGGGCACAAACAGAGACTACATCTCTCCCCATCTTCCTGGATCCTTTCCAGTCAATAAGTTGCCAGTGTCGGCTGCTGTCCTGCTTTGTCGACTCCACAAACGATCTGATTAATTCTCTGGTGCTAACTGCCTCAGCGGGCTTTCTCGGCAGTAGAACAGAGGCTAATTAAGATCATGTCAGGCGAGGAGGCTGACAGGTTATGTTCCTGGGCCACACTGAACTTTTCGAGGCCGCTTCAGCCACACTGCAGGCAGGCACTGCTTGGCCAAACACCCACTCCGTAGCAGGCTTCTCGTTTATTTCCACCGATCCCTGCGTCGGTGGGTCTCCGTTTTGCCAAGGATTTACGACTTTCTCCTTGGGGTAGTGAGCTGCCACTGTGTTCACTTTGAATTCCATTGCTTCAGCTTCCTTTCATCTGAATTTTTAATATGCTTGTAAACAAAGAGAACCATTAATAGTGGGGCCGTTTTCCCTCCTAAATCACGTGTGTGAGAGCATGTGCAAGAGTGTGTTTGCATCTTACCTGCATAGAGCCCATAGAGGTGAGTTTAGGACAAGTAAAGGAAGCCCTACTTCTCACAGCAGGTAGAAAATGGAGGAAACATATGGAACTCATTACACCAAGTGGTGGATTAGACTGAAAATAAAAATAGCTTCTCCCTCCCCCCAATAAAAGCTTAGATGAATTCATGGATGGCAGACCGATAGCTGTTAAGGGAAAGAGATGTTTGGAGATTTCTCTAAACTGAAGTCACCACAAATTGTGCGGTGGACTTAAGGGGCCATATTTGCCTTCTCGTAGGCAAATGGTCACACAGAGTACCGCCATTCCATGCCCTGGGTTTTTAAAGATAATCTCAAGAGTCCGCTATGCATCTAGGAGGTGGAGAAGAATGTTGAGAAATAGAGAAACGTTCACCAGGAACATTTTCTTTTTTTTTTTTTTTTTTAATGTTTAGTTTTGAGACAGAGCACGAGTGGGGGGAGGGGCAGAGAGAGAGGGAGACAGAATCTGAAGCAGGCTCCAGGCTCCCAACTGTCAGCACAGAGCCCAACGCAGGGCTCGAACTCACGAACCGTGAGGTCATGACCTGAGCCGAAGTTGGATGCTCAACCAACTGAGCCACCCTGGTGCCCCCAGGAACATTCTTTGTACTCTCAGATAATCAGAGCCTCTAACCACACATCAAGAACAAAACCCCGTCCAACTCTGCCGCTAAGTAGCACGTGGGATCCTGGGCAAGTCACAGAGCCTTTCTGGTCCTCAGATCCCACATCTGCAAGACAAGGGGGTGGGCTCAATCATTCTTCAACTAACAATTCCTGAGTGGAGGAGTTATATGTCAAAAAGGGCATTACTAGGGTTATAGAATTGAATGGAACAGAGTGCCTACCTGTAAGCAGCTCACCGTTCAGAAGGGGAGTAAACACGTGCAAATAAGTAAGTAGAATCTGCAAGTGATTCTCTTAGGTTCTAAAATGCTGTGGGCTATTATAGCACATCCATTTCCTTCTCTTCTTTCCCCGTAATGAATCCAGAACTCCTTTTCAAATGACCACTCTTGGGGTGGGTTATGGAGACCCAAACATTCACCAACATCGGCTTTGGAAATGAGCTAGAGAACTTGGGCACACTCACATTTCCTTCTTTCTCACCCCGTAGTGCCCAGCCCAGCCCTTAATCTTTCCTGGATCCTGCCAAGCAGAGGAGAAAAGGAAACAAGCCCTAGTTGGTAGAGTAGGATGACCCAATAGATCTTAGAACACGTCATGTTAGATCTCCAAATCAGGAACTGCCATAACACGCTTCTAACAGGTTTTCTTCTAATAAGGTTTTTGCTGGAATCCTGAATGGTGTCTCCTCCCCCCACTTAAGACCTTTACTGCCTTCCAATTCTTTTTTTTTTTTTTAATTTTTTTTTTAACGTTTATTTATTTTTGAGACAGAGAGAGACAGAGCACGAACGGGGGAGGGTCAGAGAGAGGGAGACACAGAATCTGCAACAGGCTCCAGGCTCTGAGCGGTCAGCACAGAGCCCGACGCGGGGCTCGAACTCACGGACCGTGAGATCATGACCTGAGCCGAAGTCGGACGCTTAACCGACTGAGCCACCCAGGCGCCCCAACTGCCTTCCAATTCTTAAACCACAGCCCCACACAGCCCTTTCTAAGTCTCAAGGCTTCTGTAAAATGAATGCGTTGTTTCCTACCCAAAATGTTATGGATTTTCTGAATAATAATACAGTTTTGTTTCTTCACTATATCCACATTCTCTAAAGATTTAGAATGCTTTCCCACGCAAGACAGTTCCAGTTTCGCATGGGTTTTTCAGAGGCTCTCCCCAAGTCTACATCCATATATCTAGTTTCCCCCTAAAACCTTTACCTTGATGCCCCACTGGGACCTCAAACTCAATATGCTCAACCCTTTGAATATCATCTTTCTAGAAAACACTCTCCTCCACCTGTGTTCCCATGGTCCTGCCCAGCTGCCTGAAGCAGAAACTTCATTCCTGAATCTTCCCTCTTCGTCGTTCCTCACACTCACCACCCAAGACCCTCTTCTGTGTTCCCTGACTCGAGTGCAAGGCCGCCATCACCTCCCGCACCATCCTGCTAACTGATCTCCCTCATCCTAACCCCTACACTGCCTCCAGGCAACAATCTTCCCTTCACATCACTCACCTGCCTAAAAGCTTTCGGTGGTGACCCGTTACTCCTGGCATCATGTCCTAGCTTCTTAGTGTGGCTCAGAAGGCCCTGCGTGATCCAACGAAACTCCGACCTGTTTCCAGAGCCTCATCTCCTCCCACTGCTTACCCGCTAGTGCTCTATACTCGCGCCATCTGGAGTGTGCTCCGTTCAGTGTGCCACCTGTGCTGTACCTTGAGTGTTTTGCCTCCGTGCCTTTGCATATACTGTCCCGACTTTCTGGCACTTAGCCCCTTCACCCCACTCCCCCACCCTCACACACTCGCGCGCACACACACACACACTTTCTGCTAAATGACCTGTCCTTCAAAGCTCTTCTCAAATATTCACTTCCCCAAGCCTAGGTGTCCACCACTGCCTGCCCTGTGTCCCCGAGCACTTTGTATATGCCTCCAGCATAGATCTGATCGTACTATAGTATTATTATTATTATCTGTTTATGTGCTTATTGTTCTCAAATGACTGTGAACTCATTGGAGACTGTAGTCTTACTCATCTCTGCCAGCACTGTGCTAAGTGCTGAGTACAATACAGTACCCAGATGGTGATTATTATTTGCACATTGAACAAATGAATGAGCGAATGACAGAACCTTCCTAAAAACAAAACGGGAGATTTGAGGGGCCCTGAGGAGCCAGTGAAGGAGGATTTCGGTGGATTGTATCCTCGGGTCTTACGTTAGATATCGCCCATCTACCTCTTATATATTGGGTTAACCCTGACTTTTAATCCTTCTGTGGCCCAACCTCTTCACAGAAGATATCACCTTCCTTTAAAAAAAAAAATGTTTTTCTAAATGGTATCACCTCCCTGGTCCAACCAACTCGGAAGCAGAATAAATATTTTAGTGCTGGAAACTTTAGTTCTAGTTCTCCGGCTAGAGGACAACCTTACAGTGCTGGTCCCTGAGTCTCAGCCAATACAGAGTCATTAACATTTGAGGAATCTTAAGAGCTAATGTATAGACACTGTACTGTTTTATACCAACCAATGGTATTTAGAGATCCACATGAATTTTCTAAAGACAAGAGTAGCATGATATCAATTTCCACAGCTCCTACTGAAAGGGTAAATAAAGCAAATTATTTCAAAATGTCCGTGTAGGCAATGTGACAAGGATGAGAAGTGACCCGAGAGCCAATGCAGTCACTTCTCAGTTATCCATACAAGATGAAGGGAGCCAAGCACAGATAAGCCAAAGGGCATTTCTGTCACATGAAATAGTGCCTTTTTATAACAGATTTTCCTTCTTGTTTCTATACTACTTAGGCTTGGCTGAGCATGGGAATAAAGGGAGGTACCCAGGGAAAGGGATCTTTAAAGATGTCCTTTCAATTATAAATTCCCCCAAAGACAGGAAGCACCCTTTTGAGGAACCAGCAAGAAAAGGATACAAAATAGTTATATGGACAGATAGAAGAGGATGAGGGGGACACAGAAGAAAAGAGAGGGAGGGATCCTGAATCCAGGGAGTAAAGCGGCGATGTCAAGGCCCCCAAAACAAACTTTGCGGATCTTACAATGACCAGGCCTGTTCCTGAAACCGTAATGACCGACAGGCATAAATCAGGAACAAAGACAATCAACAATAAACGTCATAAGTTCGGTGATTTTTGCTAAAGAGATTTGATGTGAGGCTTTATATTGCTCAAGAAATTCAGGGGTACCTGGGTGGCTCAGTTGTTTAAGTGTCATACTTCAGCTCAGGTCATGATCTCACGGCTCATGGGTTCAAGCCCCGCGTTGGGCTCAGTGCTGACAGTTCAGAGCCTGAAGCCTGCTTTGGATTCTGTGTCTCCCTCTCTCTCTGCCCCTCCCCTGCTCGCTCCTCTCTCTCTTTCTCTGTCTCTCTCATAAATAAACATTAAAAAAAAATTTAAAGGAATTCAAAAGGATTGCATCAACTATAAAATTTACAGGTTTCAATAAGCAAACTACAGAATTATTACATAGAACATTCTATACTCTAAGAAGCTGAGAAAAAGTCTTTAAAGATTAGTCAGGGGGCACCCGGGTGCCTCAGTCAGTTAAGCGTCTGACTCTTGATTTTGGCTCAGGTCATGATCTCATGGTTTGTGAGATTGAGCCCCATGTCGGGCTCTGTGCTGATAGTGTAGAGCCTGCTTGGGATTCTCTCCCACTCTCTCTGCCCCCCCACTTGCACACATTCCCTCTCTCTCTCTCTCTCTCTCTCTCTCGAAATAGATAAGCAACAAAAGAAAGATTAGTCAGGTCTCTTCCTCTCTTGGGAAGCTCTTGGTAGAGGTGTATTCCTCCTGAAAATCCTGGAGAAGGAATAACTGGTTTCCATTTGGCACAGTATGGCAGGAAGCCATACAATATTATTTGCCCAAACTAGCCATTGTCTTTCATTTTTTGACTCTCTTCAATCATATAAGTGTATTATGGCTTGTCAACAATGTGGTAACTTTCAAGAGTAAGCGCTAGGACTTATCAAAGGGATTTTTGTTATCCTGCCACTTTTATCCATCTAGCACAGTGCTGGATAGTAGCATAAAAAACAAAAACAAAAACAAAAACAAAACCTTAGATGTAAAGCTGGAAAGGTCTTTAAAGTTCCTAAGTTTGGGGCGCCTGGGTGGCTCAGTCGGTTAAGCGGCCGACTTCGACCCAGGTCATGATCTCGCGGTCCGTGAGTTTGAGCCCCGCGTTGGGCTCTGTGCTGACAGCTCAGAGCCTGGAGCCTGTTTCAGATTCTGTGTCTCCCTCTCTCTGACCCTCCCCCATTCATGCTTTGTCTCTCTCTGTCTCAAAAATAAATAAACATTAAAAAAAAAATTTTAAGTTCCTAAGTCTGAGGTTTCAGGTTCTAAAAAATGGACTGGCCCCATATTTTGTCAAGTTGGTAAGTCTCCTAATCTGTAATTCCACTTAAAATGTGGGATTCCAAAAATCTAAAGGCTAGCCACAGATTTATCATATTAAGCCTTTTCTACTCTGTCTCAATGCTGTTATCTACATAATGGCAGTAATATACTTTGCACCCTATCTCGCAGGAATAAAGAGGAATGGCATAATGACGTAAGCTAAAATCAATGCTGAATATGACTGCGCAGTTGTGTAAAGCTCAAAGAACTGCTGTGTAGATAAGTGGTTAAGATGCAAGAAGGCAGGCTCATCCTCTGTGCCCATGGAGTTACAGAGCTCCCCATGAGGCTCTACCCACCAGAACTGAAAGAGCACGCACCTGTCCACATTCCACATGTACTCACCCACCCAGAGGATCCAGCCAGTTCTCTCCTTTCCTCGCATCGATTAGCAAGTCAACATGTCACCATCACCAGGAATAGTCCACAAATGCTAATCAGCCCCGGGGCTCCCATAATCTATTCCCTGGGGCCATACCATGGCTAGCAAGAATGGCCACAGTCTCTAGGCTCTGGGTTGCCTGTTTCCTCAACCTTAAAGTGAGATCAGAATTGTACCTAAATCAGAAGACTGTTGAGCAGATCACATCCATGGAAGGCACCTAGAACAGTTCCTGGCGCCTAGTTAGCATTCTGTCGGTGTTAGCATCGTTATTACCTCTTACAAGGGTCACAGGAAAGGGGAGATGACTGAGACACAGAACAAAGACCCTCAGCTGACCTATCTGGTCTCTTCTGTACCTTTGCGGCGACCCTGCTCACCTCTCCAGTGTGCTAATTTTGGTTCTCCTCTATCAGAATCAGAACCCGTTCCTAGGAAAGGAGCTGGGAGGCTTATTTACATTACATGGAGGTAGAAATGACTGATGCACAGCTGCACACAGATATCTCATGTTGTAGGCGAATGCAGAAAGCCTCGGGCCAAAGGAAGGAAGCCTTGTGATACTGGTGATAGAGGAGGGGGGTCATTGGCTTCTGCAGTCCTAACTTCATAGCCAGCCCTCCGTCTGTCCCACATACTGCCGAGGCTAGGCCCATTGCTGAAGACAAGGGAAGGACTGCACGCGCTGGACCAGCGCCTGTTGGTGGTTTTACCGGGCGCACGTTCTGGAGAATAATAAAACAGAACATAGCATTCTCTTCATTCACAAGCAAATAGAAATGCCTAAAGGCAACTTAAGCTGAACAGACAACCTCTTTGGAAAATCTTGAAGCCAGTGGCTCCACCAAAAATATATCCATATTTTCATTTTTTAATAAGCTGACAGAAAGTGGAGCATATGTCTTCTCTGACACATTTTAGGCTCTCTTGGATTCATAGTATGCATACGGAATCCTAGAATCGCGAAGCAAAACTCAGTTTATGGTCTTACATTTGTTTGGCTTAAGCTGGCAACTGTTCGGAAAGAGAGGAATGATCAGGTCTTTTTTGCAGGTTCCCTTCCAGTCTCCCTCACCTGTAGGCCCATTCCCTGCAGCCATGGCCATGGGGCTGGATGGACCCCATGCTTTGCGTGCCTCACCCACCAGGAGGGGCATGAAAAGAAAGTGAACAACAGAGAGCACAGGGGGAGTCTCTGGTCATTTGGTGAGAGATGGTGGGAAGGATTCTTTCTATGACCTTAGAGATGAACAGATAAGATACAACAATTACCCTCACTGACAGTCTTTACAGATCTAAAGTCAACATCCCCCCGAACCCCAGCTTCCTCATCATTTCATCTCCATCAAGCAGATGTTGGAGATTCCATGGTACCGTGGCCATATCTTCTGAACACCATCTGACAACGTGTTTTCTTTTCTTTCTGGTTTATCCAAGGCGGGCCTGAGGATTTCAGTCCCGCCCCCTGACATCGATCAGCTGTGTGACCTCAGGCAGAAACCTCTGTGAGCATCCATAAAGTGGCACTGGTTATGGTATCCGCCTAATTGGACTGTTAACAAACCTAAATGAGATATGGTGAAAGTACTTAGTGGAGTGTCCGGTAAACAGAAATGCACCCAAAAGAGGATAGGGATTGTTACTTAGGGTAATGATCGAAATGCCTTTGCAAACACATCGACATGAAACCTCATTTAGTTACTAACTTCAGGAATCACCTTATTAGAAAAGGAGAAAGACACATGAAATTTGGCCTGCCCCAGAAAATCCTAGATGTCTTATCACTGTATCGGTCAGTACTGCTTCCCCGTCAGTTTAACAGGGCATCTTGGAAGAAGGGAGAGAAAGGAGGCAACCTTCTCACTGACCTCATAATTCCTCGTCGCTACTGATAAGCTATTTAGAGCTCGGCAAATCTGATTTCTCTCCTGGCCCCAATCCTTTACACTCTTTGAATGTTCCAACTTGAAATTAGAGAAATATCTCCAGAAACGACTTGTGTGTGTGAGCTCACCTAATAGGTTATTGAGAGATTGAAATTATTGCTTAACTGGAAGAGCAGTCATTTTAATTAATATTGTTCACAAGAAAACCTACCATTTTACACTTCTAAGCACGTTTCCCATGTGTTTTGCCATCATTCCCACACTGTGAGGAGGGCAGTGAAGGTTCATCATTGCCAGTTTACCGATGGAAAAAAAAAAATCTACATTCTCGGGAAAGGGAAGTGACTTGTCCAAGGTCACACAGGTGATGAGCCGTGAAAGCAGGACCCAAGTCCAAGCGTCCTTACACGCAGTCCCACAATCCTTTCCATTCCACCAGCCTGCTGCACGAGTTTAGGTCAAAAGATCATTTCCTTACTGACAAGGATGGGCTCCGGCTTTGTGGGGGACGTGAGGGGGCTAATGAGTAACTCGTCCCTCAGACCAATACCCTCCCTTGAGCGAGCATTCGAAGTGCCAGGTTCTGCACGAAGCCCTCTAACTGCAACATCCACTTTCAACTGCACAGCTGTTTCACAGGGAGGTCCTGGCCCCATCCTCAGTTTACAGATAAGGACGTAGAGCTAAGTGATTTGCTCGACGCCACACTCCTACGTGAGCGCGGAAGCTAGTACTGGATGCCCTGTTTCCGAACTCCCCATCAAGTGTGCTTTCTGCCACCCCACACTGACAGGGACTTCCAGCTCTCTTCTTAGCGAGGAAAGGATGTTATTTTTAAAGATGCTTTAGGGCAAAAAGATAAGCCAGTCCTCTCTCAATTCCTCATGCTGATAGAGAAGGACCGAGAGCAGGCAAATCATGCCTAATCCCAAAGCCCTGACTGCACTGCAGCTGTGACAGGACAGTTAGGGACACAGACTCCAGCAGAGAACGCAGGGTAGGGGTCCATCTCCTCTTCCCTGCTCAGGCCCTGGGCTCCAGCCACAAATGGTTCTCAGCGAAACAGAAGGGTGAAGTAGGAGTGCTTCGGTCTGTTGCTCCCTTCCCCTCCGAGGGGGGCTTAGGGCCCTGCTCTTGTTCTAGTCTGTCCCCGTCCCTCATCTCCCATCACGATCACCCTGGTTCTCCTGTCCCTAGAACTCTGCCGGATGCCGTGAACCAGGTCCAAGTTGGCTGGGAAGGACAAGTGCTACACACCTCAGTGACATTTTTTTTTTTTAATGTTTATTTACTTTTGAGAGAGAGAGAGGGAGCAGGAGCAGGGGAGGGGCAGAGACAGAGAGGGAGACACAGAATCGGAAGCAGGCTCCAGGCTCTGAGGTGTCAGCCCAGAGCCCGACGCGGGGCTCGAACTCACAAACTGTGAGATCATGACCTGAGCTGAAGTCGGACGCTCAACCGACTGAGCCACCCAGGCGCCCCTACATCTGCTTTTTAAGAAGTGCCTTGTAGGGGCGCCTGGGTGGCTCAGTCGGTTGAGCGTCCGACTTCAGCTCAGGTCATGATCTCACGGTTCACAAGCTCCAGCCCAACATCGGGCTCTCTGCTGTCAGCACAAAGCCTGCTTCAGATCCTCTGTCTCCCTCACCCTGCCCCTCCACCCCCCTCAAAAACAAATAAATATTTAAAAAAAAAGAAAAGAAAAGAAGTGCCTTCTGGGGCGCCTGGGTGGCTCAGTCGGTTAAATGTCCGACTCTTGATTTCAGCTCAGGTCACGATCTCACAGTTTCGTGGGATCCAGCCCCAGGTCGGGCTCTGTGCCGACAGTGCGGAGCCTGCTTGGGATTCTCTCTCTCCCTCTATCTCTGGCCCTCCCCCGCTCGCTGTCTTGCTCTCAAAAATAAATAAATAAACTTAAAAAAAAAAAAAAAAGAAGTGCGTCCAGGCCTTTACCTTCTGAGCACCTGAACTGGGGGATGGAGAGCCAGCTCTGCCCACAGCCCTCTCCCCTCTCCCGTCCCAGCGCGAGGTGGAGCAGCCAGTTAGGGGGGTAGGTATGGGTTACTACGGCTACCGAACGAACTCACTGTTAATTGGAGCTTGACCAGCTTCATTTTCTGGCTTCCAGAAATTTTTCCCTGAGGATACAGATGAGTGCAAATCACCCTAAAGACAGGAAAGGTGAAGTTCCACGTGCACATTTACACCAGGAAGGGGAAAAATCAGTTCATTATTTCAAGACCTCTTGAGATGCTGTAAATACACAGTCAACACAGAACAAAGATCCCTTTTTCCCCCCCTTACATTATTTATGTGCCATCTAAAAATTACATGCCCGTTCTCTTTCCAGCGCTGAGAGAGAGAAACATGCATATTCATGATCTGATAAATATTTAAGTGGGATTTATTTAAATGAGAGAGTCCATTTACAAACATTCCCTGGCTCTGAGATTTTATCCTGGGCACACAGAGGGAGGATAATTTCCTCTGGTAGATTCAAAACCTCCGCTGGCCACCTGCCCCCCTAAACTTGGAGCTCTTCCTTGAGAACTGGTGAATGCCACCCGCATTATTTCAAGGGAGTCTTCTGTGCCTCCTCCCTCCAGGCCTGCCTTCCTGCTCTGAGCTCATGCCATAGGATCAGTCGTTGGCAAAATGCTGGAGCTGGCAGTTTATTTGGGGGCGGTGGGGGGGGGGCGGACACAGCTTTCCTCGCCTAGACACTCCCTCCTGCCCGCACTAGCCCCACAGCAGCTACCACCGCTGATACCCCTGACCTTCCTGAGGTCCACCTCTCCCGCTGAGGGAGGACAGTTGTGTCATATACCAAGTAACCAGGACTGTGCTCCCCTTCCCAAGAGAACATGCATTTTAATACTAAAGGATTTTGTCAGCACTTATTTTCAAAGCACGTATACGTACAGGGTTTTCTGTGCTCTTCAGAACAATCCTACAAGACTCTCAAGGCAATAATCCTTAGCTTTAGACATAAGAAGTAAGAGAGAGGACATCCTGCTTGCCCAACCTAAGTCCCACAGCCAGTGAGTTGCAGAGTTAGGACTCAAACTCAGGTCTGACTCGTAGCTCCGGGACTTTTTCATTACATACAGCTGCCTCTCATCTAGGAGGCTACTGGAGAGAAAGAAATGGCAACCCAAAGGGAAGGCTAATAATGACCTATCAGGCACGGAGGCTGTAGCGGGGGAAGGATTTGGGGATGCCTGGGACTGTACTCAACACCTCTTCAGTCCTATCGCATTAATGACTTTCTGCGTGTGAGGTTACCTCTCGGTTCTTCGGCACCATGCTGGCTCTGGTCCCAGCCCGCCATCTTCCTCACTCCCAAGTTATATTCACCTGTTTTGTGTCTCACTTTATCGAAACTTCGGGAGATGATCAGTGAAGTCATCTGTAGAACTCATCTGGGCTAGGAAGTAAATACTGGTTAATGGCTTCTGGTTAATGCCAGGAGCTTCTAATGCCTTACGTGAAGGACACCGTGGATGGCAAAGATTTCAAGCAGTAAGCCGGGCCAGCAAGGGCAATATCCTTGTGCAAATGAACTTCATAGTTCTCTAACTCACACTACTTAAGTGACCTAATTTACGGTTGCCAGATAAAATACAGGATGTCCAAGTAAATTTGATTTTCAGATGAATAAGTTTTTTTTTAGTATAAGTATGTCCCCAATATTGCATTGGATGTACTTACGCCAACAATTTTACATCGTTTCTTCTAAATTCAAATCTCCTGGGCTTTTTTTTTTTTTTTTAAGATTTTTCATGTGCTTGTGTGGGGGGAGGGGCAGAGAGAGAGAATCCCAAGCAGGTTCCACACTCAGTGCTGAGCTTCACGAGAGGTTCGATCCCACAACCCTGGGATGACAACCTAAGCCAAAATCAAGAGTGGAACGTTGAACCAACTGAGCCACCCAGGCACCCCTTCCTGGGTTTTTATTTGCTGTATGTGTCAACCCCAGCTTACCTGTAAGACCTGGCCTGCTGAGAATTCCCATCACAACAGTGCAACTGGGCATTTGCTTGCTTGTGACACTTGGTTGTGACTGATTGTATAGCACCTGACACTGTGCCGGAGGGGTGAGAGGTGGTGAGGAAGGAAGAGTGGCTGTGGGAGAAGGACACACGTAGCACCCAGCCCATCATGAGAGTGGTCTTAGTCACGTGTGCATGACCTAAAAGTAATGGCACCTGGCCTTCTTAGAAAATATAGCTAGTGCTATTTGCCTCTCGCCCCCAGCTCCTCCCCCTCGCAGCCATCTGCTATGCTATTCTCCCTTTTGAAAAAGGAGCCACTCTCGAGGCTCCTGGGTGGCTCTGTCGGTAAAGCGTCGGACTGCGGTTCAGGTCATGATCGCAAGGTCCGTGGGTTCGAGCCTGCATGGGGCTCTACACTGACAGCCTGGAGCCAGCTTCGAATCCTGTGTGGGTGGGTATGTGTGTGTCTGCCCCTACCCTGCTCTTGCCCTGACTCTCTCTCAAAAATAAACATTAGAAAAAAATTTTTTTAAGAAAAAGGAACAAGTTTTCGCACGTGCCAAGCCTTGCATTTTCTGAGGGTGATCTGGGCCTCGGCAGGCATGTTGTGAGCAAACAGCAAGGCGGGCTGGAGGGGCGTGGTCAGGCTCTTGCACTGACCGGGCTGCCCAAATGTAATCAAAGGCCAGGCGCAGACCCCAGGGGTACCAGTGGGGAGAGTTCCATGGCCAAAAATATTAGGGTAGTGAAGTGGAGAATGTTTACAAGCCTAATTAGCAATTTGCACAACTGCAGTGTTAAAACTTCTGCTAGTGTCAGGCAGCTTCGTGGACTGACTATGGAAGCCGAGCCGGACCCAAGGTGGGGGTGTGGGGAGAGCTAGTATCTTGCTAGTTGGCCAAGTCCAGTGGCTGAGGCGCCTACTGAGAAGTTCAGCCTGAGAAAGCGACCAAATGAGAGCACGAACACTGGATGGACTCATTTCCCGGACAACAATAGAAGCTAAGGAATGTACTCTCTGGAAGTTAAGTTTTTGAGCAGTAATAATAATGACGTAACAGTGATGAAAATAATAAAAGCAAACCTTTAAAGCATACATTTCCCCAAACACACACACTGAGTGTGTTGAACAAAGAAAGCTAGTCTAAAATCTTTCATTTCAGAGATGAAAAGACAAAGGCCCAGAGAGGGGAAGTGACTTACTTAAGGTCACACAGCAGGTCAGCAGCTGTCTCCTCACACCCAATCCACTGCTGCCTCCGCTATCCAAGGATGCTTTTCTGGAAGATTCTAAACCAGTTCAGTTTTTCTCCTCTACATTCTTTTTTTTTTTTTTCTCCTGATCCATTTAGTTTAGGTGCACTTTGCTTTTACTGAGGTAAGAACACTTAACATGGGATCTACCCTCTTAAAAAATTTGAAGTGCACAATACAGTATTGTTAACTACAGGCACAGTGTTGGACAGCAGATCTCTAGAACTTACTCATATAACTTCACACTTTTGAACAGCAACTTCCCGTGTCCCCTTCTCTCCAGCCCCTGGCAACCACCCTTCTCTGTTTCTGTGAGTTTGACTCTTTTCATCTCTTATATAAAGTGGGATCACACAGTTTTCGTTCTTCTGAGACTGGCTAATCTCACTTGGTGCAATGTCCTACAGGTTCATCCATGCTGTCACATATGGCAGAATTTCCTTGTTTGTCAAGGCTGAATACTATTCCATTTTAAGAACGTAACACATTTTGTTTATCCATTCGTCTGTCAATGGACATTTCGGTTGTTTCCATATCTTGGCTATTGTGAATAATGCTGCAGGAACATGGGCGTGCAGCTCTCCCTTCAAGATCCTGCCTTCAGTTTGTCTGGATATATACCCACAAGT
This sequence comes from Neofelis nebulosa, assembly GCF_028018385.1. Classification (NCBI taxonomy): domain Eukaryota; kingdom Metazoa; phylum Chordata; class Mammalia; order Carnivora; family Felidae; genus Neofelis; species Neofelis nebulosa. The sequence continues at coordinate 101,200,429 of NC_080800.1, forward strand.
GGGATGACCAAGTCATGTGGTAGTTCCATTTTTAATTTCTTGAACCTCTGTTCTGTTTTCCATAACATCTGGACCATTTTGAATTTCTACCAACAGTGTATGAGGGTCCCGATTGCTCCACATCCTCAAGAGCGATTATCTTTTGGGTTTTTCCGTTGTTGTTGTTGTTTTTAAATAATAAGCATCCTCAAGTTATGAGCTGATATCACATTGTGGTGTGGATTTGCATTTTCCTGAGGATTAGTGATAGTGAGCATCATTTCATCTACCTGTCGGGCATTTGTATATTCTTTGGAGAAATATCTATTCAAGTCCTCTGCCCATTTTTTAATCGGGTTATTTGGTTGCTTAATTATTGAGTTGCAGGAGTTCCTTGTATATGCTGAATATTGGCCTCTTATCGGATATATGGTTTGCAAATATTTTTTCCCCTTCTGTAGATTGTCTTCTCGATCTGTGGATTGTTTCCTTTGCTGTATACAAGCTTTTGTAGTTGGATGTAGTCCCACTTACCTATTTTTTACTTGTGATTTTGGTGTCATATCCAAGACATCATTGCTTAGGATTTACAGACTCGGTGTAATCCCTATCCATCCCTATTTTTTTCAGAAATAGAAAATACTCCTAAAATTCATATGGAACTACAAAGGACTCCAGATAGTCAAAGCAATCTTGAGCAAGAAGAACAAAGCTGGAGGCATCACACTTCCTGATTTCAAAACATATTACAAAGCTATAGTCAGTAAAACCAGTATGGTACTGGCATAAAAACAAACATATCAACCAACAGAACAGAATAAAGAGCCCAGAAACGAACTCATGCATGTGTAGTCAACTGATCTTTGCCAAGGGTGTCAAGAACACACAATGGGGAAAGGAGAGTTTCTTCAACAAATGATGTTGAGACAACTAGATATCCACGTGCAAAAGACTGAAATTGGATCCTTATCTTATACCATACATATAAACCAACTCCAAATGGATCAAAGATTTAAACAGAATGGGCGCCTAGGTGGCTCTGTTGGTTAAGTGTCCGATTCTTGATTTTGGCTCAGGTCATGATATCAGGGTTCATGAGATCAAGCCCCACATCGGGCTCTGTGCTAACGGTGCAGAGCTCACTTGGGATTCTCTCTCTCCCTCTTTCTCTGCCGCTCTCTCTGTCTCTCAAAATAAATAAATAAACATAAGAAAAAGATTTAAACATAAGATCCCAAACTGTGAATCTCCTAGAAGAAAACATAAAGAAAAAGCTTCACGACATTGGTCTAAGCAATGATTTCTCCTCTACATTCTTGCTCTTCTAGTGCATTTTTTTTTTACTTCCAGAACCTTCTGGTTCCATGCTTTTGAAGTTCACTTGGAAAACATTCACTCTGTTCCCTTTCCCCACCACCTACTCCTCTACCTTAGGATCACTTTTCTATCCACGCCACAAACTCCCATAGCTAGGTGATGATTTTCTGAATGTTGCATTCTTTAATTGACAGGGACACTTCTGGTTAGGTAGGTTAAGTGTCCGACTTCGGCTCAGGTCATGATCTCACGGTTCGTGAGTTCGAGCCCTGCGTTGGGCTCTCTGGTGTCAGCGCAGCGCCCGCTTTAGATCCTCTGCCTCCCTCTCCCTCTGCCTTTCTCTCTCAAAAATAAACATTTTTAAAAGATTTTAAAAAATAAATATAACTTAAAATGAAATGAAATTTAACATGCAGTTCCTCAGCCCCATCAGGCACTTTTCAAGTGCTCAAAAGCCACATGCAGGCAGTGGCTACCATATTGAACAGCACAAGTCAAGAACATGTCCCTCACTGCAGAAAGTTCTGTTGGACAGCACTTCTCTAGAGACTAAACTTTGAACTCCTCAGCCCGGAATTTCAAGTGTTCTTCCATCTGGCTCCTACCAACTTTTTAGCACAAAGGCCGAAATTGAGGAGGAAGAAATGAGGCTGGAGAAGGGAGCAGGGGCCTGAGGACGAAGGGCCTGTGGTACCACACTACGGAAGGGAGATCTCGCCCTGTAGAACATGGTGGGTTTCTTCCTGAGAAGGGACCGAGCCAGTGCAGGTTGAGACGTGAATCAAACTCACCTCTCTCAGGAAGTCTGAGTGAACGACCAGAGGGGTCTGAAGATCATGCCCCCCTGATGACTGGCCGCTCCCCTCAGTGACAGCAAGGGTTCCAATGCTTACAAAACAGAGAAAGTTCTCACATTCAAAATGGAGTGAAGGACCCGTGCTCAAATCACAGCTCCGCTACTTAATTAGCTGTGTCATATTGGGCACTGCCACTTAACATCATCGAGCATCTGTTTGCCTCTCTGTAAACAGAGCCCGTGATACCTACTCTCCAGACACGTGTGACAATCAAGTAAGATAATGAGGACAGTGAGCTGATGGTCTGGAGTAGGACCTGGACTTCAAACTCCCCCCTTGTGTGATTCTAGGGAGTACCTAGGGTTGAAAATCGTTAAACTACATGCCCTCTGAGGTCCCTTCCAGCTTCGAGGTTCAAGCCCACAGGAAGAAAGATCAGAAGTCAGTTTGGACAAAATACTTACCTGGGTCCCCACAGCAGGCTGCGGGCCTCGCGAGCAGTCAGTGCGGCAGCCATCGCGGACAGCCCGGAGTTGCACATTGAGCAGCCTCCTTGATGAGAGAGCAGGGCCGGTGTTGGCTTCTTGGCAGAGTCCCTCTCCACCAAGTGACAGATGCACCCATACCCTCCAGCCCGGGACTGTAATACCGTGTGTTTTCATTGTCATTATAGAGTCATTAACCGGTCATTCTAGAGTGGCAATGGATTTAGAGTTTGGATGTCGGTTCAAAGGCTTCTCCTATCACATAAAATTGCTTTATTTTAAGGAAATAGAAGTTTCAAAGCAGCGGGCAGGGGAGGTGGGGGGGATGGGTGAAACGCATGAAGGGGATTAAGAGTCCGCTCATCCTGACGGGCACTGAGTGATGTATGAAATTGTCGGCTCGCCACACTGTACACCCGAAGCGAATGTAACGCCGTATGGTAACTCTATGGGAATAAAAAGAAAAACTTCATCAAAAAGGTACTTTTTAGAGCAGAAAAAAATATATAACACTGTACATTAACTATACTGGAATTCAAATTAAAAAAGGAAACAGCAGGCAGATGGGAGTGCAGAGGGATGCAAGGTGAAGAGGGCTGAGAAGAGCTGGCAGAGGGAGAGGGAGATGGGAGGGAAGATTCTAACTAATGCAGAGAGCATCCTGTTGTGTCCCAGTAGAATAGCAGAGCAAAGGCTCATTTCCCAGCACTTCAATGCTCCAAAGACCTCTCTGTTAGCCAGCCCTTCTGCACATCAACAGAACACATGGAAGCTTGCCGTTTCACCTCGTAGCTCAGGAACCCTTCAAGGCCTTGAAGCACCTCCTTAAATTACCAGAGAAAGATAAAACCGATGCTCAACCTGATGCGATATTATTAGTTATATTTTGCTTTATATCCACTCATTGAAAATCAGAAATCCCTAAAGGGTGACGAGGGACGTACTTTATTAAGCCCGAATATTTGATGAATCGAGGCACCCCATTCCCGATGACATAAAACAAAATGTGCAGGACGGTGGGTGTTTGTAGGTCCATCCAACCAGAGGAGAAGAATCAAATAGAGATCGGTAGCTCTCACTTCACAAATGGGTGTCGTAGTTCCAAAAAGGGCTTCCGGGGCAAACCAGTCATCAGTATGTCAATTATCAATCACAGCCATACTCCTGAGTCAATCTTGAAAAGATACCCCAAGGTTTTGGACACCAAGCCCAAATACAGATGCTTCTTCTTTCCGTTATATTCTCACCTGATTTCTTGTTCAACTGTTGCCCATAAACAGTACAGAAAACGTTTCATCTTTGTGGTGCTTTAGGGTTGGGCTATCGGACCAGTTCTATGGCAGAAAGCCAAATTAAATAACTCACTTTTTTATTATTACCAATAAGGAAGCTGAGGATTAATCAAAATTCGCAGGGAATGGACTCTTCTAATTAACAGAATCTTCTGATAAATTGTTGAGCTAAAATTAGAAGAATATTGAGATGACCCATTTAGTTTGGTCTATTTTGGGCAAATTTTCTAAAATGTCTGGTTTCGTGTCTCTGCCTTAAAAGTACCATTGAATCTTTGGTGTTTGAGGCTCATGCAGGGCTTTGGGGTTTTCAATCATGCGTTGTTGATGTCCAGGGGGAGAAATGAAGATACATATAGCAACAACATAGATTGAACTCAGGACACAACTTTGGTGGCATCCCCGGTTTTAGAGGCCTCTGTCTCTTACATCAAAGGCATAGGGAGAGGTCAATGCTGTGACAATACTTTCAACCCGTCCATACATTTCGATGTCTAGATCTTATTTGATCCTTATTGTACTCTTGGGAGGCAGATTCCTCACTTTATAAACTGAGGCCTGCAGATGCTAAGGGCTTGCCCAAGGCTGAGATCATACCAAGCATCTGGAGTCTCAGTCTCGTGTCCTTTCAGGAGAAAGCCCACTGCGATACCCATGGTGATTCTCATTTCCCTATATTTGTGCTCACTTCCTCCCAAGCAGGCCACACGGGCTCAGCTAATCCCGCCGCAGTTAGAGAAACATCTGAGTGTGTGCCCAACTTTTGTAGCTCTCAGAATAGCTTAGGTGAAAGTCATGGCTAATGTAATAGCTGCTGCCATGATAATAGTGTCCTTAAGCACCCCAGTTGAGAGCTATTTATTTTGCATAATATGATCTTGGCATACTAAACGCTCATTTGCATCCTTGTGTTGAGGACACTTTCCTTGTCTGTGGCATCACTGTCTGGGGGGATGAATTTTTTTCAGAAAGGTTTTGGTGTTTCCAAAGATACACTGCTGGACTTCTGAGTGGCCAGAGAATGCTAATGTTGGACACAAAGGGAGAATGTGTGATCTGAGATTTCTTGCATGTCTTGTAAGTAATAAAAGTAAATCATCGCCTTTGATCTTTATAGTAATCTTACGAAGTTGGTAGAGCAGGTGTCATGGTCCCATTTTGCAGAAGTGGTCCTGAAGTTCAGCTTGGTTGCTATGGTAACCTAAACCTGGCTACACAAATCTTTCCCCTGTGGTGCTTATCAAAGCTCACTTTTCATCAGAATGCCCCAGAAGTTTGTTACAAATACAGCTTTCCCAGTTCCATCCCAGACTTACTGAACGAGAGTTTCCAGGATATATATATATATATATATATATATATATATAGTATGTGTATATTATATACTATATTATTACATATAGTATATATTATATATTACTATATGTATATAATATACATATATATAATATATATATTTGCCTGCCCTATCAACTTCATGAGATTATTAAGATCAGCTGATATCATTTTAATTTTGTTACTGAAAATGAAGGAATTAAGATACTACAGAATGGCAGCTGCCTAGAGCAACAATCTCGTGATCACACACTGGTGATCAGCACCATACCCCCCTTTAGAGGTGGGGTAGCAGTGGGGACATACAAGATGCAAGAGACTCAGACTCTTGCCTTCGGGAGTTTAGAAGGTAGTTTGTTGCTAAGTCAATGAATTCTTAATTTCTAGCATGCATCAGAATCATCTGAAGGGCTTTTTTAAACACGAATTCCTGGGTCCCAGCCCCAGAGTTTCAGCCTCAATAGGTAGAGAGGCAGAAGCCAAGAATCTGCATTCTTAACTAGCTCCCAGGTGATGTTGATGCTGCTGGTCCCAGGGCCACGTTTTAGAACCACTAGCCTAGTCGTCATGTTAAATTTCATGGCAGTCTTAGGGTCTAAAAGAGATATTTCAGGGGTGCCTGGGTGGCTCAGTTAAGTGGCCACCTTTGGCTCAAGTCATGATGTCATGGTTCCTGGGTTCGAGTCCCACAGCCAGCTCTGCACTGACGGCACGGGTCCTGCTTTGGATCCTCTGTCTCCCTCCCTGTGCGCACGCATGCGCTCTCTCGCTCTCTCTCTCTCTCTCTCTTAAAAATAAATATTGAAAAATAAATAAAAGAGATATTTTGGAATATATGTGTAAAAGAAAATTAAAACAAAACAAGACAAAATTACCTGTCGTGTTCTATTGCCTTTTCAGTGTCCTCCTCTTTCCCTTTCCCTGACCACACAATGTTTTGCATCCTGGCACCTCAGTCGCAGAAAGAAATCTTTCTGACCTCTGAAAAACAATGCCATTTGCCTACCACAAATGCACTGGCTAGCACCATTTCTAATGGAAACATTTGCTTCCTTCCCAGATGAACAGTAGCAGAATCACCTGGGGGTATTTATTAACAATGAAAATGCAGGCCGCCTGGGTGGCTCGGTCAGTTAAGCACCTGACTTCAGCTCAGGTCATGATCTTGTGGTTCCTGAGTTCGAGCCCCACTTCAGGCTCTCTACTGTCAGCACAGAGCCCGCTTCAGATCCTCTGTCCCCTTCTCTTTCCGCCCCTCTCCTGTTTGTGCTCTGTCTCTCTCAAAATAAATGAATAAATTAAAAAGAAAGAAAGAAAGAAAATGATGGGACTCACTGTAGACCTAGTGGATCAGAATTTCCAGAAGTGAGACAGAAAAGTGGGTGCATCAGGTACTTACGTGCTTCAGGTTATTGGTGTTTCTGGTACACACTAAAATGGGAGAACTCCTAGAAAAAGGATTTACTGAATGTTAGGTTTAGCCAGGGACCCTAAGGAAAGTCTCATTTCTCTTAATGGACCACCACTTCCCCTTTCCTGGACCTACATGTCCCACAGGAAACCTCATGACACTAAGAGAGACACTAGGCTCCTCCCTCCTTCCCCCTTCCACATGACCCGCCCCCACAAACAGTATGAATCCATTTGCCTAGAACACCTCTCAGGTTGCTTAAAGCACACACACCTAAGTCCCTGACAAATTCCACCCAGTGAAAAAAAAAGATTTGGTTTTTTTAAGATGCTTTTATTTTATTTTATGTTTATACCTTCTCTCTCTTTAAATTTTTATCTCCCCTGCTTCTTTATGACACATTCTGGAGATGTTTCAAAGCTATTTATATTGCATACTGACTTTAGTCTTTTTAATGTTCTGAGAAATGCCATAGCTTATATTGGAATGATGCACTAAGATACAAGAGAGAAGGCGGGGAGGGGGAGAACTGGTGAGGAGAATAACTGAGAGCAGCATTGATTAGAAAGATAGTCAGACATAAGGGCGGGAAGTCTCCTTCCACGGCACTGAAATACTGTCAGTTCATTACCTGGCACTCTCCTCTTCCTATCTTTCAAGAGTGGGGAAGACTCTAGAAGTTTGAGGATGAAATGCAATCCTTTCACTGTAAGTCTGCCAGTGTTTTTGCTTTGGGGTTCATTGTTGAGTTAGAACAAGTATATAGTTTATGTCTCCTGGCTAGTCACTGTATAACTTTTGTTTATTTTCATTATGGGCTTCTCAGTACAATTCCACATGCAGTGGATTAACTAATGAAGGTCAGAAAACACCACGGGGCGTACGTTGCTAGAACACAGAGACATAGAACCAAATAAGCGAGCCTTCTGGTCTTCTGTGGGGGAGGGGGTGCCCACCACGTGCAATTCATCAATGCTCAGCTTTAATGAGCTTCTAAATTCTGTTTCTCTTGCTTCCTCTCTTCAAGGGTGTGTGTGTGTAAGAGAGGCTATGCCTGAAAACAGCGTGCTCGCGGGGCGCCTGGGTGGCTCAGTCAGTTGGGCATCCGAGTCTTTTTTTTTTTTATGTTTATTATTTTTGAGAGAGAGACAGAGTGTAAGTGGGGGAGGGGCATAGCGAGAGAGGGAGACACAGAATCTGAAGCAGGCTCCAGGCTCCGAGCTGTCAGCACAGAGCCCGATGCGGGGCTTGAACTCGTGAACTGCAAGATCGTGACCTGAGCCGAAGTCAGGTGTTTGACTGAGCCACCCAGGCGCCCTGTGGGCATCCGACTCTTGATTTCAGCTCAGGTCATGATCTCGCCGTTCGTGGGATCGAGCCCCGAGTCGGGCTCTGCTCGGACTGTGTGGAACCTGCCTGGGATTCTCTCTCTCCCTGTGTCTCTGCCCCTCCCCCACGCATGCGCATGTACTCTCTCTGTCTCCCTCAAAATAAATAAATAAAAGTTTTAAAAATGTGTTTGCATTAGACATCATAATCATGTTCTCAATTTATACAGCACAGTAACTTTTACAGTTCTGCAGAGGATCATATCCAGTGCTCTTTTTTTGCATTACTTTCCAGAATCATGCAAATGTTACTGACAACTAAATAAAATCTGTGAAAGGAACAAAAAGTCATCCCCACGAAACTTCCAAATAGAGCCAGACCTTTGGAAGGTGATTGCTTCCAACACGCGGTGGATGGACACCCAGAATCTTTCTTTGGCTACAAATGTGTCCTTTGATGTCCCTGCCACACCTGTCAACCCAGTGGTTGGAATAGAAGGAGCAACCCTTTGAGGCTAACAGATTGGAGAACTCTGTCATGAGTTAAAGCTGTAACATACAGGCATTTGTTCAGTTAGCTATTACGTCACAAGGCCCTGAGGAAGTAGGACACAGGACAGGTTCAGCTTCGGTTTTGTTGGTGGTGGTGGTGGATGGAGGTCAGGAAAGGCCCGAAGCTGGGGAGCTGGGCACGCTGGCGTAGCAGCCTGACTTGGGCGAAGCGTTCTAGTGAGGCGCACTGAATAGCCAGGAGCTCACGTTAAGGTCCCACGAGCCTGGCGACAGGGAGATCCGTATCTATTAGGATCACAGTAGGCTGCAAGTAACCAAATCCTGACTCTTGGCAGTTTGAACACATAGGGCTTTCCACAACGTGTAACGGAAACCAACAAGTAGGTAGTTGTAGGCATTGCTTCCGCCGTTCACGAATGCCGTCAGAGACCTAAGTCCTTCCCTTCGGTTTCACCGTCCTTAGCATGTTGCCTTTCACCTTCATGGTTGTTACCTCATGGTCACAAGATGGCTGTGACATCAGTGCTCCCGAGAGGCAGGAAGATGAAGAAAGAGCGGTACAAATCACATCCATCACCTTTTATCAGGAAAACAAAACCTTTGCCAGTTTCCCCAATAGGCTCCCATTTAAGTCTCCTTGGCTGGCACTATCTTACGCGCCCCACCCACTCGACACCAGTTGCAAGGGAGACTAGGAAAGAGAGTATTTAGCTGGGCACGCTGCCACCTTAAACAAAACCGGGATTATGTTAGCAAAGAAGAGGGAAATTGATCTTGGGTAGACAACAAACAGTGCCTGCCAAAGACCAAAGGGGAGCTTTGGCCACTCATTCAGTTCAGCTAATACTCACCGGGCACCTACTGGGTGCCAACCACTGTGCCATGTGCTTTGACATCTGGCTTTTGCCTCAGGCTATCCAGAATTCAAAGAATGAAGCTTCTTCACTGGGGTAAATGACCAAAACTAGCGTCTAGCTGTGTGTCAGCTTTTATTTTGTTCCCGACCACCAAGCTGCCCTGAGCTTTGAGAACGTAGTTTCATCTAATCTTTCAGACACTTTGGGGGCAGAGATTCAAACATCAGCTCACCCGCCCCAGAGATGGACCTTCACAAACAAAGGCCTTTGAATTTTAGCTATCAGGGTCATTTTTTAAAACCGTGCATCAGAGTTATTTTATGCATGCAAATCCCTTTCTGCTTTTTAATTGGATTTGTGCCTGGATGTACTGCAAATTGCTTTTGAGGCCGGGCTGCGGAATAGATTCCAGCTACGGACAGCAGTACAATGGCACGGGCGTCCTAGGTGCCAGCTCGCCTCTCCACCTGTATTCCCAGACAACCTCCAGTCTCATTCTAGGCTGCTGACTGGTCGGTACAGAGGACTTCTTATAACCCGAACGTGAGCTTCGAAGACCTCTGCCCCTCAAAAGAGAAAAGGCAAGACGGCCAGGAGCCCCAGAGGGGTTTCTACTGAGGGTTTCTTCCTGGGGATTCTCTCTCCAAGGAGAGATGAATGAGTGGCTCTCCGGAAAGGAAGGATCTTCGCTACTTTGATGCGGCTGGGGCCGGCCACAGAACCCCTGTAGTTTGAAACCCAAGTTCAGTGACATTTTGTTTTTAGGAAGAGCAGAATGGAAGAGGACTTTGGGGAAGTCTGGGAGTGGCCAGTAGGGCCACACTGTTGAGACTCTTCAAAATTAACCTTTCTGCAGGCTTGGCAAAACTACCCACGCAATGTGAATAAGAAGAAACTTCTTGCCCGCAGATTTTTTTTTCCTTGGCCTGTCAGAGTGAAAGTCCCATTGATGTTGTTTCTTGGGGGCCTTCTGATGACCAGTGCATTGCATTCCCAGAGAAGGATAACACGTTCTGTGGTACTGCTTTATCTGGTCGGACCATTGTCACGCAGTTGACATCAGTGCCCTTTAGGTATGGTGCAAAAAATGGGCAGTTTTTTCTGTTTTTGTTTTTGTTTTTGTTTGGGTGGATAGGAAAGGGAAGGTTTGTAGTTTATCTAGGCAGAACTAAGTGAGGTGTCCCAGGAGGAAGTCCAGAATAGACGAGGAAGAACAGGTGGCCACTGGACTCTGGAGAAACGAACTGGAAAGTGGCAGTGTCTTCTAGATACTCAGAGACAGTAGCTGATAAATCTTAATCATCAAAGATTGCATGAAGAAATTTAAGGGGGGGATAAGGCTGATGGAAGGGCAGAACATCAGTGGATTAAACGCAAGGGTTCCTTCCTACTCCGTGCCATCTGGCACATCCCCGGTACTTGTGCTTACCCGTACCTGATATGAAACGCTGCCCACCACAACATCGTCACAGATCAGAGGCATTGGAACCGGTGGGTGGGAAGGGTGATAATAGCTTGCAGACTAGGGCAAGTCGAATAGGTATGGAAGGGACCTAGGAAGGAGAATAAAAGAAGCACTCAACCGCAGAAGCAGAAGGGAGAAGGGAAAACACAGGAAGAAGAGACGCCGCATATTAAAATAACAGCAACAAGGGCGCCTGGGGGGCTCAATCGGTTAAGCATCCAACTCTTGGTTTCGGCTCAGGTCACGAGCTCACAGCTTCATGAGTTCAAGCCCTCGTCGGGATCCAAGCTGACAGTGTGGAGCCTGCTTAGGATTCTCTCTCCCTCTCTCTCTGCCCCTCCCCCGCTCACGCTCTCTCTTTCTAAGTAAATAGAGGTGACAATAATAATCACATTAGCTAACACTTGGGCAAGGCCTACTATGTGCCAAGCTCTGTTGGAAGCACCTCACACGCATGAACTCCTTTAATTTTCATAGTAATCCTGTGAAGTAAATGTATTATTATTAGCCCATTTTACAGACTAAGAAACTGAGGTACAGAGTTTATGTCAAAATTGGATATCTGTAAAGTAGGGACAAGCAATGAAGAACCTGCGTCCTGACATCGTTCGATCTCTAAACTTTTCAGTTACTTAAGCCAATAATGCCTTCTTTAAAGTAGTTTCAGTCAGGTTTCTGCCCCTTGCACCCCAAAGAGACCTTACTAACAATTGACGAAACAATAACATCTGTTGGCTGCACATCGTGGACAAGGCACTGGGGTAAGGGCTTCATATACGTTATTTTATTTAATCCCGACAACCCAATGGGTTAATAATACTGTTAATATTACCCCTATTTTGACAATTTCAAAACTGAGCACAGAGACCTTAAATAACTTACCCAGTGTTGCGCAGCTAATAAGTAGCAGAGCTGAGAAATAAATCCCTACAGTCTGATTCTAGACTCTGTGCTCGTAAGCTCTGGTGGGCAAATAGACACAGAGAAGAAGAGAATGTCACCTCTCAGCAGTGAACAGCAGAAACCGAAGGCAGCCACATTCCAAGTGTTCCCTTTAATGAGTAACCTGATAAAGTTAGAGCCACCTGCTCATATTTCCAAGAAATCAGCTGTGACACGGGTGAACATCTGTTTGGAGGCTCCTTAATCTTGGGAAACTGTTATTTCTGATGCCTTTCAGCCTTGACTCTCCAGTGAGGAGTAACTTAGCACTAACAGAAGAGAGTTCGGGGATCTCCTGTGCCCAAGACACTTCCTTCCAAACAGGAAAAGGAAGAGGCTGCGTTGAAGGCATCTTTCTGGGTGGCTATGGCTGGGAATACTTTCTCGAACAGGAGACCAAGTAGCATCAGACCCTGGGAAGCACCAGACTAATAAGATTCGCGAAGCCAGCACCAATTGAGCAAAGCCGAGTTCTGCTCTTACATGCCTGCAGCCTCTCCCTGTGATGGAGCTTGGCATCATCCTTATGGCTTTCACTCAGTCCCCGTGGGCATTCTTTCTTCTCCAAGGGCCCTACAAACAAATGAGTTGCTGTAGCTTCACTGCCAAAGAAGGAATTGCGTGTATGTTTTTCGTGTTGATGTTGTTTGATGTTTAAGGTACACACAAGCCTGTCTTCTGAGAATAAACATTGGCCGAAAAATGATAGCCTATTCAACTGGCATTCAAACAGTTAAAGATTATGAATGGCTTTCATTGTTTTTATAACTATTAGGAGGCTCCCTTGATAATTCCCAGTTGATTTATATCTTGGTCTCTATTTCTGCATAGCCACCATAAAAAAATGCTATGTTAAATAATTTCATATTAAAAACAAAACCGGAACTTAATCTTCACTTAAGAGGCAAACAATAATTTTTATCAGCCTTTGCAAATGGGCCTTGCTGCCCATTCATTAAATGTCTATAAATGTTTGCTAGTTCTTAGAGGTTGAATGATTAAAAGGATAGGAGAGACATGAATTTTAAAAAATCAATCACTGTTTGTAGCTCTATTCCCAAATATATCCTGCATGGCACAGTAGATCTTCTCCATGAGACTGGTTAATAACAAGCATTCTGCATATTTTATAATTATGTGCACTGCCAGCAGAGTGTAGTCGGATTTATTGTACATCCGAGTCCCCGGAATCAGAGTCGTGCCTCACAGCACCTATCATAACAAATGGCATGGAGGGGTTCTTTATATCACAGGATGCTGAGTTGGATATTTAAATAGCATACCCAGGAAGTGTTCTGAGTTATGGTTACCTTGCAAGAAGGGGCACCACCCAAAGTACACCATGATTTAAGTGTCATGGCCCATAGCTGGAGCCAAACGCTCACTGAGTCAGAATGAGGATCTATAAGAAAGCGAATGAATAATTGCTCCAATAAAACCCAAGTCGACTGGGAGCAGATTGATCAGAAACATTTATTAGTTCTGATTGGGGTTTTGGCACACTCCGATTTGTAGACGTAAGAAGCAAATGACACAAAGATACACGCAAGGCTCAGAGTACAATTGTTTTCAATGAAGGACATATTTGGTGGAAGCGTGAGAGGGGGTCCCATCTCCTGAACCTCTTTTCTGTCTCCATCCTTAAAGTTTTTGGAATGTGTCACTAAAATAAATGATATGTGGGAAGAGAGTCTGGCTTTGTCTGGCGGAAAAGGTATTCTGTGAGTGGAACAGTATTTCTCCACTCCCACTTAGAATGAAGGGAGAATGATCTTTGGTTTTCCATGATATATTTGGGGAGTTTGGGGAACAAGTTTTGATTTAATGTGTGCAGAATAATTGCAAATGCTACCTTGACTTTTTATATTACTTTTGCTTGTCAACCTGCTGTTCTCAGATAATGTTTTTGGATCTGACTGCTAAGACTGGTACGCTTCACTCTATTTGGGCAGGCTTTGGAGAAGTGGGGCGACTTATGCAAAGTCCCACAACTAGACCAACAGAAGAGAGGGACTAGATTGCAGGTCTCCCGACTTCCGGCCCAATGTTCTTACTACTGAACTATGCTATCTATAGCCTACGCTTCCCCTAGTTCATTTACTTTGAGAAAAGTATGTAAACGAATGGCCAGGATGTTGTTTTCTTACCCCGTTGCTCATGAATCAAACTGGTTGACCTCCCCCCCCCCCCTGCCCCGCCGTTACCAGCACCCATTTAAAAACCTATGTCTCCTGCTACTATTCAAGAGGCTGAAATATCAAGATCATCTAACTGGGACTTGAGATAAATTACACCATGTTCCCTCAGAAATTACTTTGACACAAATAATTGCTCCAATAATAAACAGTGGAAAATACAGTGTTAAGTACGATCAGCAAATCTAAATGGCCTTAATCGGCATTACTAATTTTTGCACACAAATAAATAATTATACTACTTTCCTTCCAGACTTCAATTTAAACGTGCAAAGTCCACTTAGTCCACTGAAGCAGAAAGCGGAAGCCTTTACCAAAGTTGACAGCCCACATGGTAACGTGTAGCCTACTATACATACCTTAAACCCATCTTTATACTGTCCATGGTAACGATTAGCACAAAGCTTTACATGTAGTAGGGTTTTCACGAGAGCTTGTTAAACGAACAGCTGCTCGTGACCGGTCTCGAATTTCCATATTACTGTTTATTCCATGAGAGTAAAATGCCTGATTTCACCTTATGTTGTGATATCTAAGTCCTTATGTAGCTTAGTTTATTAAAGGGATCCAAGCCTGCCTCTCCCAAAACATACCAATTACGGAAAAGACCCTAAGATGCCGTCCCCTATAACCTTGCTGCTTAAAGTGTGGTTCATGGACCAGAAGCATCAGCATCCCCTGGGAGCTTGTCCAAAATGCAGACTCTCAGGCCCCACGGCAGACCCCTGGAATCAGAATCCACATTCCCGAGATCCCCATGTGATTCACGCACACATGAGAGTTTGGGAAGCACTGTGCTGTGGGAACAGTTATTCCTGTCACCAGGCACCGATAGTCACCCTGCAGACTCCAGTCCACAAACACGCTGTGAGCCCCTGTGGGTCTGTTAGGTACTGTAGAAAATACAGAAAAGGAAAAGACATGGGTTTTTTTTGTTTTTTTTTTTTACCTAGGACAACATATAATCTAGTCCTAAATTGTATGCTTTATGCTGCAATAACGCAACCATAAGGAAGATCAGGCGGGTTGGGTTATCCAGGAAAGGCTTTGTAGAAACGGAGTTATTCACAGGCTACCAGTCGGTGTCTGGGGAAGTAGCGAAAACCGGTAACCATAGCTAATGTTTACCAAGTGCTTCCGTTTGTCAAGGCCCTAGGTTTCAGTTTTTAATATATTATGCCATTTACTCCTCACATTAACTCAATGAGCCAGGTATAGTGTAGTGGCTAAGTGTGCCAGCTCTGGAATCAGATGGTCTGGGTTTAATCCTGTCTTCACTATTTACTAGCTGTGTGATAATGTAGAAGATATTTAAACTCTCAGTGCCTCAGTTTCCTCCTCTATAAAATGGAAATAATGGCACCTACCTCAGGGGACAGCTACCCGTGAGAATTAAAGGGGTTGAAATGGATGAACACTGAGAACAATGTCCAGCACATAATAGCCATCATGTGATATCATGACCTGAGCCGAAACCAAGAGACAGATGCTCAACCGACTGAGCCACCCAGATGCCCCCAGAGCCCACACTCTTAAATCTGTTACATAACTTAAAATGTGCCTGAGGTTGGAGAAGGAGAAGACAATTCTAAATCTAAACTTCTCAAATTACTGTGAGCCCAATCCTACTGTGGATGCTGGGCCCACACAAGAATTAGCTGAAAATGTTTGTGGTAATGTCTTCATATACGATTTCAAGCAGATTTCACTGTTTGAAACAAAGTTCATAAAAACTTTTGTCTTTCAAGGAGTGGGTATAGCTTTACCAAACAATTCTCATTCTTCTGCCTGGATAACTTCATGGCCAGTGGCAGGGACATCCGAGAAACTTTACAAGAGTAAGGGGCTCAGGTTGTTCCCAAGACCTAGAATAAAGGTATCTTCCCCTGGTGAGCCTGTTACATAATAAATGGAGCTTCTGGGCAAACCACACCTTTAAAAGACAGACCTGAGGGGCACCTGAGTGGCTCAGTCAATTAAGCGTCCGACTTCGGCTCAGGTCTGATCTTACCGTTCGTGAGTTTGAGCCCCACATCAGGCACTGTGCTGATAGCTCGGAGCCTGGAGCCTGGTTCGGATTCTGTGTCTCCCTCTCTCTGACCCTTTCCTGGTCACATTCTGTGTGTGTGTCTCTCTCAAAAATAAATAAACCTTAAAAAAATTTAAAAGACAGCCCTGAAAATTTTTAGGATAGTTTGGAATCATATTTCAGTCATGGAATCTGATGTCACTGGATCAGAGAGTAGATTTTAGTTCTTTTTAGACTCAGGTTCTTGTTCAGATAAGATGAATTCGGTGTTAAAATTTTGGCTGAGGTCTCTTCTGTGTAATCTTGAGACTGTCAGTATCCTTTTCTGGACCTCGCTTTCCAAGTCTATAAAGTAAGACTGATTGGATGATCTTTAAAGGTCTTTCCAACCCCAATATATTCTTTACGGTTTTGAAAGCATCTTTCATTCACACCAGTTTTCTCCTCCCAGGTCTCTAATGAGGTAGGAAGAGCACGGATTTTGAAACAAGACAGACCTGGGGATTGCCTCCTTGCTCCCAGCAGAAGCTGGATGATCTTGACCCAAACATGCCCTTCTTTGGGCCTTAATTTCCTCTTAGAGATTATAATGTTCCCATCCCCCAGGTTGCCTGTGGTTTTGTGTAGTAGAAGGCACTCAGGGTACTGCTGGAAGTCTCCTCCTGACATTCTGAGGATCATTATATGGACCTATTGCTCTATCCACACTGAGCAACTTTCGTATGCTAACATAAGTCACGGGTAACCTGAGCCCATGTATTCTCCTAATATGGAAATCATTCGCTATTCGCGCAGTTTCCAATGAGGGGTTTAATCTCTTGATAGGGTCAGAGAAAGTCTGGGGAAGCAGCTATTTCAAAGGTCATGGCTTTCCCCTTGGCGATTTCATCCTCTGAGCCCTGAAAGGGCAAGTGTCCGCCATTACGCTCCTACAACAGAGTTTGTTTCCTATGGCTGGGTGCCCGGGGAGTGTTCCAAATCCAAGTTTTGGAGCATAACATTTCTACCGCCAAGCCCTTCACCATTTCTCACCTTTGAAGGGTCTCCTATAACTTCAAGGACCACTGCAAAATTTCTTGAAAGTCGAACTAATTTTAGCGTATTTAGATTTTATTCAAGTATGCTCTGTGGCACTTTGTGGTAAGGGTAGGCTGTGGGATCCACCAAGGGTGTGTCCAGGCTCCTGACCAATCACAGAGGGAAGCAGAACTACTCAGCAGTGGGCAGAATGTAAGTTTGACCAACCAAACAAGTCATGAAAGCACTCCTTTGTTTTCAGAGGCGTGCTTTGGTCCCAGTAGGAAGGTTTAGTTCTCCTTAGTCGGAGGGAGATAGTTCTCTCTATCCAGATAAATGAAAGGACACTTCCAAGGAATATTTGTTGCCTTGGTTTGGGTGACAATGGGCTGGATTCAGGAAGAGATGTTAAGGTGAATGAAGTGCATGATTCACCCGGGGGGATATCTGCTGGCAGTGGTCTGTCATCATTTTGAGACTTACATGCTTCACCATTTAAACATTCTAAGGAAATGTGTATCTGGGAAGGCACTGTGGTTAAAAGGTCCATTCGTTTCCGTGAAGTTCTGTCTATGCTTCACGCTTTTCGTTGTCACTGATTTCAGGCAGGGTCAGTACTGGTCTAGTGCCACTCTTCACAATAATGCCACGTTCTTTGATCCCACAATCTCACCCCCTCTACCCTGCTGTCTGAGTTCCATGTCCCGGGAACATCCTGGCTTGCTTCAGGCATTCCTCTGTGGGGAGAATCTCCCATGACCCAAAGGCTCCAGTTTTAGTGCTAAGCCCAAGGAGAATCCAGTGAAGGCATACAATGTGTCTGCCCTAATTTCAGGTTCCAAAATAACATTCAGCTATCTTTTTATAGTAAAATCTCAATCATTCAGAGTCTGATGGGTCAGAATCTTCAAATAGCCAGAATTTCTACCCAGAGTTTTTAGGAAAGAAAGAAGCGATTTTAAAGAGAGAGAGAGAGCGAGAGCAGGTGATATCAGAGATTTAGTACAAGTGGCAATTTCCTGCACCAGGGTCAGTACACATTTGGCCCACTATAGAAGTCCACTTTCGACTTCTATAGTCCTGGGCAATGAACACGTACATTCAGACCGAGGGCCCTGAGGTATTGCAAGATCCTTGGGCACCAAGAAGGATTCCACAATATTCACTTGGTTATATTTGTTGAGGAAGAACAGTGGACTTGTGTGCATTAGAGATATTTTCTGTAGCATTTCAATAATGCCAACACAAGGACTTTCTGTCAAGCACTCGGATACCCAGAAAATTCCATACACGTTACTGGAAGGCACTTTCCCCCTCCTCCTGGCTTTCCCATCCTCTGAGCATGCCACATTCCCCTCCGGCCCTTAGTGTGTGCATCCATGAAATAAAAACATTAAAGTAGATGATATCTGAGGTCCCTTTCCATTCTGACATTCTATGATTATTTTATCTCTAGGATCTCTTAACATGGCTTCTACGTCTCTGGCACTGTGCATAATTCTAGCAGGGCCTGCCCTCGAAGGAAAACAGTTCCTCTGAGTCTCCCCCTGTCATTCAATGCCTTTGAAGTACCAAAGGCCAGGGACACAGTCTCAGGACTATTAGCGCACATTGACTAGGGGCAGAGGTTTTGCTGATCCCATCTGTGAAGGCTAGCAGGGCCCTTTTGGTGACAACCCTCAAGAAGGCCAATGAGGCCAACTCCCACGTAAGAGCACAAGTCCCTCTGACAAGCATGGAATTATTAAATAAAGAATTAAATGAAAGAAAGTTTTGGCAACTGCTTCCAAGAGGGTTTTACTGGCCTGGAGCTAGTTTGAAATTAAGTTTGCATTATTAATTGAAAGGCAAGAAGAGAGTCTTGGAATAAATCAGATAAAATAAATAAAAAGATGATTTTACTTACTGTCAATAATGCCACAGGCAGTCTTGGGATTTGGTGGCAGTCTTAACAAAAATGCCTTATCTTCTTAAGATTTTTTTCTGCCAGCTCTCAGCAGGTCCAAATGTACTTCCGGTCCTTCTTCCCCTAAACGGTGATCATATAAAGCTTCAATGACAGAAAGAAAAAAAAACTTGAAATTTCTACAATGATAAATATTTCTGAGGCCATAACTCATCCCTCGGGCAAATCTAGTACCTGGATACTTCTTCCCATAAGAAGAACTTGCTCTAGAAGCTTGCCTGAGCCACAGTCCTCAAACGTGGGACTTAGGCTTCTAGGAGTCTAAGAGAAACTTACTTTCAAACTGAGCTTATCCCAGATGATCTGATTTTGAACCCACGCCCACCCAAAGTTTACCGCTGGAGGGTGACTGGTTCCACTTACTAAGGGGCGCGATGCCAAAACTTGGGAACTAACAGAGCCAAGCAAAAAATAAACAAGACTTCAGAAGACATGTCTCCTGCATTCCCCATGCCTAATTATAGGAGTGGGTTATCCTCAATGCCAATACTGCTCTTGAGTTTGTCCATTAGCATCCATTTTTCTTCATTACTTTTCTTCCCAATATATCAAACGTCCTCTGTTCACTTTCCACTCATCCTTCAAGACTGACAGCCGCTCCCTCTGCACTAGGGAAGATTTGGGGGAGTGCAGTTCTACAGAGGTGAATATTTTGTAGAAGTCTGGGAGCTGAGCACGGAGACAGTCATGCGTACAAACTGCACAAGAGATAAGCATAAGAAAGTGGGGCCGTTTCACATTTCTAATAGCACCAGGCCTTTGTATTTAAATTCATTCCCATATCCAGTTATACGGACACATATTCAGTTATAAAGTACGAAAAAGATTCTAGAATTAACTACCAGTGCATTTGAGTGTAGCCACTATTCGGTACTATTCACGCCTTGGATTCCGTGTCCCTATTGCAAATAACCCAGCAGGTCGACAGAATGGCTGGAGATGGGAGGCCAGGGGAAGCAGGGTTGGGTAGATTAAATGGTCTATTGAGACCTCCACTTGCTCTATCATTCTGTTAGGAGTCATTGATGTTAATGCTCTTGGACTATTCTGTATGAATAAGGCAAATTGTAATAGACCCACAAATTGATCATTCAACAATCTGAGGCCTGTTTTGAAAGACGGTGCTTAAGGTCTTTTTTTTTATTCATCCCTTGGGTATGTGGATAATTCAAAGGCAAGCACTAGACATATCTGTTGAGTATGTCTGAATAATTGGCCAGTTTGATCTTTAATATTATACAGTTACTACTCTAGCTGTATCTAAGGCTTTATGTTTCCCTTTATGTCACCAGATCACAAATCGCTATCACATCACACATCAAGTACAAGGCTCAGAGAACAGAACGAGTGACGATTAAGACTGTGCACCAGACACGCTCTTCTCTAGTAGGAAGGAAAGGAGTAAACTAACATTTAGTGAGCACCTACTGTGTGTCAGACACTGTGCTAAGAAAGTTCACACACATCATCTAAAGCATGTTCTGTACTGGAAGCAGGTTGCTCTATTCAAAGAATAGATGGTGCTTGAGAGTGGAGGAAGAGGAGGTATTGCATTTGGGACTCAATAAATCCAACAACAAAATACTGATCCAAGAAGTAGCAGCAGAGTACCAGAGGAATTTGCCTGTCAGAGAGATCCCAACATCCTTGGCCGACCGAAGCTAGGATATCAAGAGGCTCGGGGAAAGATGCGTACCTTTTGAGATGACCACACTCCAAGCAAGTTACATTGAGCTTGCTTGGCTCTCCAGAGCTGCGAGGCCTGGGGGTGGACCCGCACCCCTGTGCTCAACCCCTGTGCTCACCCAGCCGCGCCCACATATCTGCCACCTCCAGATAACCCTCTCTCTGGCCCTGGGACACTGGCTGATCACACACCATTTCCTGAAAAGAATTCTCCTGTGTCTTTCTCCAGGGACTTTGGCAGAAGGCTGAGGAGGATGCTTTGTGTGTCCTTTGGCTTTCAAGTGAGGAGCTAATGCCCAAAGCTCGGAGCCAGGGGGGAGGTTTGTCCAAATGCCTGACCTAGAAGGGCCATAACTTCACTTCTTTTCTAATTAGGATAATTAACCTCCCCTGCTCGTTCATTCTATTCCAATCCAGAAAGCGTAAATTGAAATGGCACAGGGGACTGTCGGGCTCTAGGGACAGGAAACCATTTACAAGCCTTTCATCTCCAAGCAGCTGCCATCAAGGCAAAGTCAGGACAAAGTCCTCCTAGCATCCTCACCCTGGAAACAACCTTGGGATGCCTTTAGGACTGCTTTCAGAGTTTTCATCAACGTAAACATCCCATCAGCTATCAAATTTTGCCGAGCTCCGTAGAACTGGCTGACTAAGTTGGAATTGGGGCTGTGGGGATTGCTCATAGTAGGTAGCATATCTCTTTGTATTGTTGCCTGGACTTTGTGGTGGGTTCAAGGAGACCAAAAACGGATGCCTTCAAGTGGGTGGCATTTGATGTGGGATTTGTGGAATTTGTTCTTTGGCAACAACCACTGGAGGCAAAACTTCAGGAGCATTTCCTAAACTGGAATCCAATAGCAGCATTATCACATAGGACAGAGACACAACTGAGAGGGAACAACGCTGCAGTTCTCCGTCTAGTAGCGTTAATTCCCCATACCTCACCTCTGAGCGGCTTCGAGAGTTCCTCATCAAGTATCTACAGCTTCCGTGCTGCCTAGGCAGATAGCCCTGGGTATAGTCCTCTGGGTCTTTTGTTCCTCGTTACTACACGACTCAGTCCAAGGTCTCCCCTACATGCAGCCCTTCACGCCTGTAAGGGAAGCCACTGTGTTCTATAGTCTTTCTGCCCAGAGCTCTCTGGCTGCAGCCTGTTGTGAGCCTCCATGGCTGATGGGAAAGGCAAGATGACAGAGTAATAGATGAGGTTAGGCTGCCCATTTGGACTGAGTAGTAAAGGGTTCTTTCCAGCCTGGTAATGCTAAGATTTTCCCCGGGTCTACCTTGGTTGGAACCTTGAAATATCCCCCGTAGATGAAGACCCTGACTTGCTACTCAGTATATCATAGAGCCATCGGCATAAATGTCAAGAGACTTGTCCTGGGCCTAGGTTGAACAATTGAGTCACCCTCCAGCCTTTGCCAGTTCGTGCTCTGGTCCCCTCCTAGCCCTACACTTCCCACCCATAACCTCTACCAAAGCCTAGGCTGTCCTTCCTTCTGAATCACCCATCTGTGTTAATCAGCCGAAGTGCGGTTCTCAGTAGATATATAATAATGACCAGCGCTTCTTCCATTCTGATCTGCTTACAGATCACCTGGGGAGCTTGTCAAAAGGCAGATTCTAATTCATTTAAGTCTGGGGTGGGGCCCGAGAGTCTGCATTTTTAACAAGCAGCCTCGGTGATGCCAAGAACTGGTCCATGAACCATACTTTAAGTAGCAAAGATGGCAGTACAGCATGTTTAGGGCCTTCTATCATTGATATGCCGATCCAGGGGCCGTACTTTACGCAGCGAGAACATAGAACGTCTTCTGAATGAGTTTAACCCAGCTGCACCGCTTGGAGTAAGAGATAGTGACCTCTCTTCTTGGCAGTTCACGATAGCATCCTTTCATATGGAGGCTAAAACAACACTTTAGTGTAACCAGAGCTGTGCAGAGGGCGTGGCAAATGTGGACCTTGGCATAGGCTATCATTCTTGGGACCTGGGTTACGTGAATAAGCCTTTCTGGGCACCTGCCCTGCTTCCTGAAGCCAATCATGCAGGCCAAACTCATTTTGGGTCCAACCACTCCATTTATTGCATCTCCTTTCACAGTGGCTCCGGATGGCTGCTGCTGCCACATCACTCATGCTGTGATCTGCATCAGTGGCTAAGACAACGGAAGCAGCTACATCATCCAAGGCACAATCCATTTATTTCATGCTGAAAAAAACCAATCTTCGCTCCAAGTGGGGCCCGCTAAGCTGGGCAGTTGCCACAGCTTCGAGTTCATGGGAAATATGCCTTTTGCACCATTTAGTTCCTCAGTGGAGAGCAATGTACCCCTTGAGGAGGCCCCAGATGTCATTACTTCATTGATACTGGGCTGGACAGAGCAAGCCCACTTCTCCTCTAAAGCACAAGGTGTATAACTCCTGGAGTTGTCAAAACATAAATTTGCTGGAGAAATTCACTGCCTTGTTTCTTTCCTAAACTAATTCCTGAATCCTTTCCTCTTTAGCATCGCTGCTGATTAGGTTCTTTACTCAAAATAAACCTTGAAGAACATTGTATTTGGTTTAGGGGATGCTCTATTACACTGATATTTGCAGAGCTAAACACTGCAGATGGGAAGATTTCCCTAAGAAGATTCCAGAGCATTGTGATTATGTGGTTTTGATCCAAAATATAAACATGTTTTATGGCCTAAGGGGCTTGTCAAGCAATGTTTTAAAACACACTGGCAAATTTAAGATGGTTTTAAAAGTAGGCTTATTTGAGGATCCCAAATGGTCCCAAACCTATACTCCCCGGTAGCCGCTTGGGAACAGGTCTTGCTGGACTGACCCATTGCTGGCTCTGGTAGGGTCTCCAAGCCAAAGAAATATTCACCATTAACTGTTTTCCTCTTGTCCACTGGCCCTGCCCCCCTATGCCAGTTACTTGCCTCTCCTGGAGGACTTAATAAATACTTTCATCCGCATAGGACCCTACAACTCCACCTCTCCTTCAAAATGACACATAGAGACCTAATACACTGGCCACTGGGCTCAAATTTGCAGCCAAGAGGAACTCAGCCATTTTGTTAAGTTCTGTCACTGAGCACTTTGCCTCAGTGAGCACAGAAGCTTTTTGGGCATGGTTGACTAGTCCCTCCTCTAACCCAATCATTATGATGACTAGCTACATGGTTCCTAATTAGATTCATTTTATTCAAATAAATTCCTAGCCAGCGCAGTTTCCCAGCAGTCCATCACTAGAGTCGGCATCTTAACTGTAAGTGATTCAGGGTTCTCCCTCCGTAAGCCTTCCAGATTCTAGCTTGCTGAAGCACTCCTAAATTCGGTCATAGCCACGCGGTTGTTTGTCATTTGCGACTCATTAGCTCAGTTTGGTAGGTCCCCCCGGCTAAATGAAGCCAAGGCCA
Source organism: Neofelis nebulosa (assembly GCF_028018385.1). Taxonomy (NCBI): domain Eukaryota; kingdom Metazoa; phylum Chordata; class Mammalia; order Carnivora; family Felidae; genus Neofelis; species Neofelis nebulosa. The sequence goes on from NC_080800.1 coordinate 101,224,456, forward strand.
TGACTTTGATGGTTGCTAGGGACAATTAGCCTCCCTCTAGTCCACAGGTCTATACTTTTTCCTCCATGTTGGCCAGCCAACCTTCTTAGTAATATGTGCCATTTGTGGCACGAGAGGCTGGGCCTAATGGTGGGGCTGGCTTTGTTTGCACCTCTTAACTTCACACCCGCAGCTTGAGTGAACGTGTTCGTTTCTAAGTGAAACGCTCATTAGGAACAATGAGGGTAAGTGAACAGAAATTTTTATAAAGATGTTTTCTCACTGTCCCTCTTTCAGATTATCTTTCCTTTTCTCTAAGTCCTAGCCTGCATTTGCCTATTAGCAAAATAGAATGATCCTTTTTATTATTATAATTTGAGAGAAAGAGAACACAAGCAGGGGAGAGGGGCAGAAGGAGAGAGAATCTTAAGCAGGCTCCACGCTCAGTGTGGAGTTTGATGTGGGACTTGGTCTTACAAACCCGGGATCATGACCTGAGCCAAAATCAAGAGTTGGATGCTCCACCGAGTGAGCCACCCAGGCGCCCCAGAACAGAATGTTCTTGATCCACTCTCCAAATTCTGTCTGACAGTACCTATTTATATAGTCCTTGAGGGACCCCTCAAAATAGAATATTGAAGAAACTGAGTCCCAGAATGGGAAAGGAACAACCACAAGTTCACCCAGTTTAATGAACCTCTCAAGACTTTCTTAGAAGGAAAATCCTAGATTGCAAGGAAGTAGAGACATGTATAATACCTCCTCTGAAATTTATCCTAGGAGCAAAGAAAAACACTTGAAGATTTTTGAAAATGAGCATGGCTGTTCCACAATCAAAAGAATGAGAACGTTAAAGCCAGTCTTAGCGAACAGCTTGGCTGGAAGGGGAAGGACTGTTGCCACAGCCCAAGCAACTACCAGTAATAACTTCACAATAGCTGGCCATCATGGGAATGTAAAGAAAGGCAAAGACACAGAAAGGATGAATTAATTTGACTTCATGTTTGCTCAGGGCAATGGCAGAACCAAAGATAACGCTCAGATTTGCTAACTCGGAGATTTGACAGAAATAGGGAAGTCAGGAAAAAACCAGCTGCTTTGGAGGCTGGGGGCATCTGAGACAGTGTGAGAAGGAAGGGCCATGATAAAACTCACCCAAGTCTAGTAACTCCAACTCAACTCCAAAGGTGGTGATTAACTGATGAGCGATATGCCATTATCCAGAGAACCCCGGCTGTGTTTCTGTTAAGCATTCACTTACAGTTGATGGCACAGTAAGTAGCCTAGTGGGCCTGAAAAATTCCAGGGTGTCTTCAGGTAGTTATACAACAATGTGTTCTAAAGCCCTCGCTGTCGACTGTTAAAAACTGAGAACAAACTGAGGGTTGATGGGGGGTGGGAGGGAGGGGAGGGTGGGGGATGGGTATCGAGGAGGGCACCTTTTGGGATGAGCACTGGGTGTTGTATGGAAACCAATTTGACAATAGATTTCATATATTGAAAAAAAATAAAATAAAATAAAGCCCTCGCTGTCATGGAGAAATACATAGACAACGTATGACTCCATATTCCCTGAACTACTGCACATATTGGAGTAATTTCAGCCACTGATGAAGAGAAAGGACAGTTTGAGCTTAGAAGTCAAACCCGGGTATTAGTCTCAGCTCCAAAGTTTACTAGTTATGTGCATTTATTTGTAAACACGTACCTCTCCGAGGCCCGATCTCATCTGGTAATTGGGAAGAACTACCTATGCTTAGCGTTGTTGGGACGATTAGATGTAATAATGTATAGAAATGCTTACCACACTGCCCATCCCAAAGTAGGCATTCGGTAAATGTGAATTTATACTCCTATCCCATACTTTACAGGGAAAGGAAAAGCAGTTCAATTTAAAATCTGAGGAATGAGGGTGCCTGAGTGGCTCCGTCGGTTAAGCATCCGACTTTGGCTCAGGTCATGATCTCACGGTTCTTGGGTTCGAGCCCCGCGTCGGGCTCTGTGCTGACGGCTCGGAGCCCGGAGCCCGCTTCGGATTCCGTGTCTCCCTCTCTCGGCCCCTCCCCTCCTCACGCTCTGTCTCTGACTCTCAAAGATGAGTAAACGTTAAAAAAATTTTAAACATGAAATAAAATCTGAGGAATGAGAGTAAAGTATTTATACGTGAAAATATGAAAGTATCTATTATTCCAACAATGACTTAAAGGTGGCATTCAACCATAACCCCTGAGAGAGAGTCATCACCGTCTGTGGTCTAAGATTCTCAAGCTAAGAGTAGTTGGGCGTGAGAGCTTAGAACCCTGATTTCCCCTGCCGTCTCAATCAGGTGATCTGTTTGATGAGATATGTGGTGAGCTGAGTTTTGATGAATGAGCAGTTTACACGATGGAAATGGGGCTTTTCTAGGTGTTGAGGGACGGCCGGAGTAAAGCACTAGAGATGGACGAGTCTGGAGACGGCTGTGCCGGCATGAGGATGGTGTGATTAGGCAAAGGTCAATCGAGCCATGAGTTTCAAAGCCTGTGTAGATTAGAATGGGCCCCAGTACCAAAGGGGAGGGAGACCCAGCTAGATCTGAGGAGGAAGTTATGCTCTAATACACAAACGTACTTGTGGAATTTCTGGCTTCCCCCTGCAAAGGCATTGAAGAAAAGAGGAACAGAGACTTTAAGGAAGCCACAGAAGTCTTGTAGGCAAAGTTACAAGGAATATCCACAATGATTTTCCTGTTGGGTTTTTTTAAGTTTATTTACTTACTTTGATAGAGAGAGATAGCATGAGTGGGAACAGAGAGAGAGGGAGAGGAGAGAGAGAGAGAGAGAGAGAGAGAGAGAGAGAGAGAAAATCCCAAGCAAGCTCCACATAATCAGCATGGAGCCAGATTTGGGGCATGAACTCACAAACCATGAGATCATGACCTGAACCAAAATCAAGAGTCAGATGCTTAACTCAGCCACCTAGGCATCCTTCCTGTTGAATATTCACTTTTACTCAATACCAAAATGAATCTTTATCCAGAAAAACACAACAGAAACATCACTTCACATTAATATTGAAAGTTAAAACATGAAAAGGGTTGTGGTCATGGTCAAGTTGGGATCCACCACTGGAAAAACCATTTTCTCCCTCTGGACTTCAGTTTCCTATTCGTACAAGGAAGAGATTGGGGCTGTCACTAAATTCTGGCTCTAATACTTGAGAATGCTAAGAGACTTAGGAGAATCCTGGCCATCTCAGACAACCTAACTTCTCTACAGTTCAGGCGAGATTCAGCCACTCTTCCTGGAGCCCAAGGCCTGCACAAGATGAAACATTAGCCTGTAACCCTTCTTCACACTGTTACATCCACCGTCGTATCCCCATTGGAAAAACTCAACGGAAAGAAAACAACTAATCAAAACGAGTTGATCTTCGTGACGTTTTTATGTGTGTGTTTCTCTTTTTAGCATGAGAGGGCATGTGAAAATACTTATTTACCTTGTAAGTTTGCACACCTCACTTGCAGTGTTTCCAAAGCAGTTTTTAGACCACAGGATTAAGTCAAAGGGAACTTTTTTCCCTCAAGGGAAAAGCATGCTCGCCGTTGTCCTCAGGACTGTATCTCTAGCCCTTCTGCATCCTCTAGGCGAAAGCTTGCCCGTAATATTACCTTTGACAGCCTTCCAATAGTATCAGGATCAAGAAATCTCTGCACTTGCAGGCAGAATAGGCCTCAGTCCTTTGCAATCACATCCAGACCCCTTTCATCTTTGACATAAATCTGCCTTCATTTTCTACCCCCTTTCCTTATTACTGGTAGCCAGCACCCATACCTGACCCTCAAAGCTCAGAAATGTTAAGAGGTTTGGCTTAGCCTTGCTTTCTCAAAATTAAGAATGCCAAAGAATGTTTCCAGATAAGCGCTCTCCTGATAAGAAATCTTTTCTTAATAGAATGCAAGCACATATTTTCTGAGCTTAAGTCCCACCTGGGTCAATCCACCTTACTTCTCCCTAGGCACAGGCCACAATGTAAGCTATAAACTACTGTGTACAAAGGGAAGCCTTTGTGTGTGTATATATATATATATATATATATATGTTTTATCCATTCATCCACTGATGGACATTTAGGTTGTTTCCATTTCTTGGATATTATAAATAATGATGCAGTGACCATAGGAGTGCATGTATCTTTTTGAATCAGCCTTTTTATATTTTCTAGATAAATATCCAGAAGTGGAATGACTAGCTCATACGGTATTTCTATTTTTAATTTTTTGAGGAATCTCCATTGGTGGCTGCACCAATTTACATTTGCACCAACAGTGCACAAGGGTTCCTTTACCTCCACATCCACTCCAACACTTATTTCTTGTCTTTTTGATACTAGCCATTCTAACCAGTGCAAGGTGATATCTTATTGAGCCATTCTAAGAGGGTGAGGTTTCAGTTTGCATTTCCCTAACAAGTCATGCTGAACATCTTTTCATGCGCCTGTTGGCCATTTGTATTTCTTCTTTGAAAAACATGTCTATTCAGATCCTCTGCTCATTTTTTAATTGGGTTGTTTATTTTTGTTGATGGTGAGTTGTCAGGGTTCTTTATATATTTTGGATACGAATCCCTTGTTGGATGTATGATTTGCAAAAATTTTCTATTCAGTAGGGTGCCTTTTCATCTTGATGATGGTTTCTTTCACTGTGTAGAAGCTTTTTGGTTTGATATATTCCCACTTTTTTTTTTAATTTTTGCTTTTGTTTCTGTATTATTTTTTTTTATATCAGGCTTTGTGTGGTTGAGGATCAGAAGGCTTGCCTGTTCTGCTTTCTCCAGACGTTAAGCAAATCTACTCCAGATGGTCTTTCAAATTTCCTCTCAGCCGACAATGCAAACCAAGTTTACTTTTACCCAATACTGACGTATCTATTTGGGCATGCTTTCTCAGCTTATGATGAGAATAGAGCCATGTGATTCGCCAGCAGGGAGACAAAGTTCGGGACACAAAAGAAAGATGGAAAGGCAGAATTACACGCACCACCAGTGTCAGAACCAACTCGAAACTTGACAAGCAGTCGGTCAGTAGTTACCCCCTCGACTGGGATATTTGAGTGCCGGGAATCCTTCAGGCGGCCAAACAATACCTCCTACTTACTATTGTCTACAATTTCTCCATTAGAGTTTGCCCCTTTACGTTCAGTCTTTGATTCTGATTGAAAACACCAATTCTCCGTGGAGGGGGTCACCATTAAGCTTTAATCTGCCATGGGCAGTCTAGTATGAGTAAAGGGTTTGATTTGGAGTGAGGGAAGATTTAGATGGGGAAAGAAGAAAGGGATATGGAACTGAGACATGGGGAGGAGGGGGACCTTCTGTTCACAGACTCCCAAATTAGCTAAGGTCCCATCCTAATAATGCAGGTGCAAGGAAGAGAAGATTTGCTGAGGGTCAGCTTTTAATTAAAGGGAAACTTAAACAAACACAGTTATGAGGAATGAAGACCTCAGGGAAATCTTAATTCACTAAGGGTAAATTGGGCCAGGCGTGGGTGAATATTTGTTTTTATCCTGTTCCCTAAAATCCACAGACTGACATCCATATGCAAACACAGAGGGATTCTTGATCTTTCCATCTCGAGCTCCTCATACACAGAAGAGTTTCTGCATTAGCATCTCAAATTTAGGCAATCAATATATTGATTTTGGTGGACACCAAATGTGTTTCAGTCAAATTAAAACAAAAACAAACAACAATAAACAACAAAACGTGGATTCAGATGTACTATAGGAATCTTTCCATGAATCCTTTTTAAAGAAAAGTACATTTGTAATATGAATAATCATACCCTGGAGTGTTGGAGTTGAGCTCATATTTTTGAATATCAGATTTCTTAGATATGACCAAATATAACTCAAAATAACTGAATTGGGCTTATCATCTCTCTCTTTCCTCTGCCTCTATTTTTCTGCTCTCCACTTGTATCTCAGAAACCACCTTCATGTACCATATGTAGCTTCCCCCATTCACTTACTTTGCCACAATATACAAGATAATTTTATCTGAAATTCCATGGAGACCAGAGATGTAAGAAATGAAGAGAGTGGTTCACCTAAGTTTCGGGTTTAAAGCCCAGGTGAGCACAGGAATAAGAGCAGAAGAGAAATTTTCATTTGCTTCCTTTCATCTCACACAATTTTTTAAGTTTATTTATTTATTTTTGAGAGGGGAAAGAGATGAGTGGGGGAGGGACAGAGAGAGAGGGAGAGAGAGAGAATCCCAAGCAGTCTCCTCACAGTCAGCACATAGCGCCCAACATGGGGCTTGAACTCACGAAACCGTGAGATCATGACTTGAGCCAAAATCAAGAGTCGGTCGCTTAACTGACTGAGCCACCCAGGCACCCCACATAATTTTCTGATGTACAAGAATATTAATTGCATAAAATGTTAAACTTCTGTTAATTAAAATGTGTCACAGAAAACATTACATGTCAAATAAACTGAATTAAAATATATGTGACATATGTTACAGACACTTATCATTAATATATTAAGACTCTTGTAAATCAATAAGAAAGCCATTGGGGCACCTAGCTGGCTCAGTTGGTAGAGCATGCTACTCTTTATCTCATGGTTGTGGGTTCGAGCCCCACGTTGGGCATGGAGCCTACTTTAAAAAAATAACAAAAAGAAAGAAAAGGAAAGCCATCAATATCACAGCAGGAATCTGAACAAAGGAAATAAATGGGAAATTCTCAAAATAAGGAATAAACATGGACACAAAAAGTTTTAAAAGTCATTAACTTTACTAACAGTCAGAGAAATGCCAAAAAGAAAGAGAATCTTTTTATACCCCTTTATCAAATGGGCACATGTATTATTCAATGCTAACAAAAGTGAAGAGAGACGAGTAATCTCATATTCTGCTGATGGGGACATAAAGTGGTACAACCTTTCTGAATGACAATTTGGCAATATGTATCAAAAGCCTTAAAAATGTCCATAACTGTTTGGCCTGATATTCCTACTTCTAGACATTTATCCTCTGGAAATAAGTAGAGATGCTGTATGAATGCTGTCATCACAGCATTATTCGTAGTAGGGAGTGACAAGAAACCATCGAAATTTTCATACTGGAGAATGTTTAAATAAAATTAAATATGTCTAAGGGATGGAATATTATGTAGCCATTAAAGCCATGTTTGAAAACATGGACTAACATAAGACAATGTTCAAGATATCATGTTAGTTTTTTTAAGTTTATTTATTTATTTATTTTGAGAGGTGGGAGAGAGTATGAGTGGGGGAGGGGCAGAGAGAGAAAATCCCAAGCTGGCCCGCGCTATCAGTGCAGAGCCTGATGCTGGGCTCGATCTCACAAACCAAGAAATCACGACCTGAGCCAAGATCAAGAGTTGGACACTTAACCGACTGAGCCACCCAGCCGCCCTTATAATGTTAGCCTTTTAAAGACAAGTACACAAATAGTACAATCTGTTTTACTAAAAAAAAAAAAGAGCATGCAGTATGTTTATATAAAATAAAATAGGGGCGCCTGGGTGGCGCAGTCGGTTAAGCGTCCGACTTCAGCCAGGTCACGATCTCGCGGTCCGTGAGTTCGAGCCCCGCGTCGGGCTCTGGGCTGATGGCTCGGAGCCTGGAGCCTGTTTCCGATTCTGTGTCTCCCTCTCTCTCTGTGCCTCCCCCGTTCATGCTCTGTCTCTCTCTGTCCCAAAAATAAATAAAAAACGTTGAAAAAAAAAATTTTTTTAAATAAAATAAAATAAAATAGAAAGAAATATCAAATGTTAACAGTGGTTATCCCTGAGGAACAAGAGTCACCCATACTCATATTTTTTTTTTACATTTTTTGTGTCCTCTCAAATGTCCAAAATGAACACATATTAATTTTATACTTAGAAAGAAAAACCCAGATGCTACCCCAGAAGAAGAAAAACATCCGTAAAGTGTTCTGAATACATTAGGGTCTGCTTCCCACATACTCAGTGTTCGCAGATTCCTCATTTACCACAGGAAGATGCGATTCGTAACCCTGGCCTGAGTCTTCCCCTCTTGATCCTGTGCCTTTGGTTGCTTGTTTCTGGATGGTAATATCCCTTCTTGGATCATACTTTTCTCACCCAGAACCTTTCTTCCAGTCATGAAGGACACCTAAGAAAAGAAACCCACTTCCACATTCCTCATTGTGTTGGGTCGCTATTAGAATAGGTCAACGGCTCTCAACCCTGGCTGTATGTGAGAATCACCCAGGGAATTTAAAATAAAATAAAGAAAAGCCCAGGAACCACTTGTGATTCAATCGGTCCAGGGTGAAGCTTGGACAGCCATTTTGTAAAGCTCCCAAGGTGATTGTAATGTGCGGCCAGAGTGGAGAGCCACAGAGGTAAGAAAAGACGCAGAAAAACAGAGTAACACTTTCCTCAGCTGAATTCAGTTGGGTAACATAGGCAGGATGGACCTGACACCATTCCCCACTGGCCTCTAAGATACCCACCAGCTATCAGCTATTCGTGTGTTAAATGTCACAGTCTGAAGCCCACTAAGCACATCACCACCTTTCAGAGTCATCATGCGAATGACCTCATGGAATGGGCAGCCCCCAAGGTGATGCTCAACAGTCCTTTTCCTTTCCTTCCAAATTTGCTTGTGGGAAGGCCACTGCTAAAATGCAGCTGTGTTAGCAGGAGGGGTAAGACATTAAGCCACGGGCCGTTCTTACACTGGCGCCTGGAAAAGGACAGAATGCTGAGAGAATGGGACACAGGACAGGCAAGTTTGTCATTCTTCTGTTTTTAGATCAAGTACCAAATTTGTTCGGAGTGGAGCAGTGTTTCATTTCGTTTGTATAGTGAACAAAATCCTGACCTTCTTTCCCCCTGTGAAAATGATTTTGACAGTTGTAGATTTGAGAGACTCGTGTCTCTGCCCCCCTGTCATGAGATCAACCCAATAGTCTCAGACTGGATTCCTGGGAGCAGATTCTGAGGTGGAGATCAGCATGCTAAAGTTTCTTGGGGTGTGGCTTCACTACCGACATGGCGGGGGAGAGAAAAAGGAGGAAGCAGGGTTGAGCAGAAGGAGGAGATGGGTGGCAGTGCAGTCCTAACAAGGCCTCAGCCTACCCTTCAGGGAGCTCTGAAGTTGGTATGGCCCTTGAGCGTTATCCCATTTGGGTTAAAGGGGTTGTGCCTTTATATCCTGTAATGAGCAGTCATTGGATGCAGGCCGCTCTGCGGAGGGAGCAGGACCTGAAGCCGGGAAGCTCTCCTCACCCAACAACCTTCCCAGAAACTAAAGGAATAGGCCCTTTGGTGCTGAAGGGGATCTGGGTGGTACAGCACAGCAGCCCCACTAGCCTTTACCACAGTGGCTTCCTTGTTTAGCAAGAATAGCCCAACAACCAGGATTGGGCTGTCATTAGCCGTGGCCCGGTTCTCCATCCACCATCACCTTGCCTCCCCTCTGCTGTCATGCTCCTACATTTTCCTGGTTGAACTCAGATGACAACCCAGCATTCGCCCAGTCACGTATGTGGTCACGCCTAGTCTTTACAAATGAGGAAGAGAAAGAAGGGGGACAGCAACAGTGGTCTGGAATCGAGAGAATTTGCTGCTCAAACGAAAGTCGCTTTCAGTATTAACGAAGTTGGGCTTGCGAAAGCTCACACAGAGTGGAGGACAATTCTAAAGCTGCTAAAACAGCAGGCTTATTTTTACAAAGCCAAGGCTTTGTTAAGCGCCTCACCTCCTACAAGCACCAACGCCTGCTTTTGCTCTGCCTCCAGAGACAGACTTCTCTTTTCTTTCTTTCTTTTTTTTTTTCTCCCTCAAACTCCTATCTACTCTCTTTGGGCAGCTGCAACAGGGAACAGCCAAACTATAATAAATTAGGTACAAAAACAAATAAAAGCTTTTTGGGGGGATTACTCACGGACGCGTACGGAACTGAGGTGAGCACCGTCCCCCAGGGCTCTCCGGTACACAGCCACGTGCTCGAGCTGACACAGGGAAACTCTGCGACGGTAGAAGATTCTGCAGTGTGAAGCCACGGTTCTGACTTCCTCAGAAAACGGGAGCGAGGCTCATAGCCCAGGAGGCCCCGGCCTCCAGCTCATTAAAAAATCAGTGGCTTTCTCTATTTAATTTTTGAGTAGGTAAGACACTCACATGATTCAAAGAACAAAAGTATAAAAAGATCTATAAAATCGGTGTTTATTAAGAGGCCTCTTATTTGTGGCAGTGGACCGCGTGCAGAGCTACACTTGACTGTCATCCACGTCTTCCAGGAGCTTATGCTCTGAGAGGACAGCGTTGAGTCATATTTTTTAATCTTTATTGTTTTTGTACTTACTGAAAATAATACTGCTTCTTGTGAAACAGTTGAACATTAACATAAATAAGTGGCCGTTCATGTAGAGGTTCTCTGTAATCCTATACCTCAGCAATAACTATTGCCAATTCTTCGCACTTCTTTCTATACGTATACAAATATATGGGTTTTTTTTAAAAATTCTTAATGGTTATATTATTTTTGAGACAGAGGGAGACAGAGCATGAGCAGGGGAGGAGCAGAGAGAGAGGGAGACACAGAATCCAAAGCAGGTTCCAGGCCCTGAGCCATCAGCACAGAGCCCGACGCGGGGCTCAAACTCATCGACCGCGAGATCGTGACCTGAGCCAAAGTCGGACGCTCAACCAACTGAGGCACCCAGGCACCCCTGGGTTTTTTTTTTAATAAAAAAAAGAATTACACTCTAAGTGCTATTTTCAGCTTTTTTCTATATGAAAAAAATATTGCATAAATCTTTTATTATATAGAGATTGGACAGCAGCATAGCATTCCGGGTATCTGTACTATAATTTATCCAGTTTTATTTGGAATTTTTAAACATCGGTCATACAGTTCTTCCAGTCGGCTTCTTTATTGTTTGTAACTGATTACCCTCGCATTCCGGTCTACTCCTCTCTGGAGAAATGAATGAGAAGTCAGTAAGGGAAGCTTCATGGGGGAAGAGAATCATTCACAAAGGTCTATAGGGTAGGGGCAAATGAGACATACAGGTCTATTTGCCTTGAGCAGGTAACAATGAGAATACTGACTAAAGGTGCAAAACCATCTTCCAGATTTGAGTGAATGTGAACATAGGGGAGAAGTACAGACTGGTAGGAGGTGAGGGATTAAAGAAAGGGAGATCAAAGCAGGTTGCAGTGGAGTGAATGTTGAGGCCTGGATGCTGAGTCATTACGTAGCAGTCATTATGGAGAGAAGCGACATGCTTAAGTTGAATCCCAGCTTGATATCAATGAACAATATAATGTGGCTATTTACAAATATTAGCCATCCTAGGCTGCTAAAATAGCAGCCCATATCAGAGCGGCCAATAATCCCATTGTCATCCACACTGGTCAGATCACATCTGATTTAACAGGATCAATAAAATACTGACAAATATCCATAAGAGAGAGAGACGCAACAGGAAGGGAACCTATCATCATGTCATAAAAGTAAATGCTGTCGTATTGGGACATCTTCAGCCTGAAGAAAAGAAAAGTAAGGGGAGATGTGTTAATTGTCTTTAATAAATGTGGACCGTCACATGGAAAAGGGACTAAACCTATCTGTGTCACCCCAAGTGGCCGAATAGGATCAGCCAATAGAAATTTTAAGAATGTAGATTTTGACTCAATACACAGAAATTCCTTGTCTTTTGCTAAAGGGTCTTTGAAAAAGTTTAAACATATCAGAGACTCCCTGATGTAATTTCCTTTCCATTATTAATTATTTAGCCAATACTTTCTTCGTAAATCGTACAGAAGTAAAATTCAACCTAGTCCTTGCCAAATTTCATAAATTCTTAATTAGTAGGATTCAAAATAATGAGACCTGATTGTACAGTGCTTAAGAAAGATTTTCAAATACTTTCATCTCCTTCTTCCTCTTTATTTCTTAATCCCATGCCTTGGCCCGCCATGTGCCCTCAACTCCCACTGAAGCAGAGAGCACACAGAAAACCCACACGAAAATGTAAATCTGAGAAATAAATATGCGTGGTTGGTTTAAAAAAAGTAAGAATTAACATTTAAAGCAATGGTAATTTACTCTGATCTGTAATTTTGAGCTCCTGTGCTGAAATTGCTCATTTGGAAATTACCAAGTGCTTGGGTCTCATTTGTGATCTTCTTCCTGCATACACCCAGCACACAAAGGAGTCATAATGACCGGCTGAGTCACTGCTGCCATCTCCCTGAAGCGTGCTCTCCAAATGTCAATACCATTTTCTCTGGTGCAGTGACGAAGATTCCCAACCGTAGCTTGCTTACACTATCGGACAAGCCCTGGAATGTGTTCAAAGGGCACCGAGATCTTCCGTTCTCTACTGCTCCAGTGGCCAAATTGCCATGCCATAGATCGTTCTGGCTTTGCAAACCATTCCCATTACCCATTTCTGTTAGTTATTACCTAAATAGAAATGGAAAACAATTTAAATTTATGGGAATAAGGGAGCTGCTTTTGACCATATCCAAGTAAAATGATGTCTGTACTTGACGAAATTACACTCAGATTCTGAATTCCTCCCAGAAGCAAAAATAAAGTCATGATATCGTGTTAGAGATGTCGGTTCTCTAAAAGACCAGAACATGGAAAACCCTGTGCTGTTCTGTGGCTCCCACTTTAAGATACACCGCTCCTCCCAACTTCTCAAACGCTACCTCCTACGGGGTTACCCAGAACTTAGCATCACATCTTTTCCGTCTTTCCCATTCAGCCTAGATCCAGGGTGTTAGTAGTAATAGCTGTCAGATGTAAATTAACTAAAAAGGAACCAAGAATCCCTGGTAAATTTCATTAAGAAAGGGGAAGAACTCAGGAAGACTTAACATGATTGAACTTTTTCATAAAACTGTGATCAAAGGACCAGTATGATATCTTTGTTATAGACTGTCTTTGTCAGGTTTTCTTAGAGTTATTTTACTCGAGAGACATAATTTATCTTGTTGGATAGTGATATCCATGTAGGAATCAGCCATATTATAATAAGGTTCTATCTCTACCGAAGCTATTTCTTTTTTTGTAAGTTTATTTGTTTATTTTCGAGAGAGAGAAAGAGAGAGAGAGAACATGAGCAGGGGAGGGGCAGAGAGCGAATCCCAAGCAGGCCCTGTGCTATCAGGTCAGAACCCAATGCAGGGCTCATTAACACAAACCGTGAGATCATGACCTGAGCCAAAATCAAGAGTTGGATGCTTAACCTACTGAGCCGCCCAGGCGCCTCCCTACTGAAGCTATTTCTCATTCCAAAGAATGTTTAGTGGAAGATGAAAGACATGAGCTGCAACAGGAGACACTGAGGCCAGAAACAAGGAAAAAGCTTTGGCATTCAGGCCACAGATAGTGTGATCATGCACGTCAATAAAAACAGTTAGGTACTATAATTCAGCTGTGATTGCTCAAGTCTGGCCTTGATAAATGCCCAGCCTGGTGCCCACAAGTTGTAGAATCTTTTTTTTTTTTTAATTTTTTAATGTTTATTTATTTTTGAGAGAGAAAGAGAGACAGAGTGCAAGTGGGGGAGGGGCAGAGAGAGAGGCAGACACAGAATCCAAAGCAGGCTCCAGGCTCTGAGCGGTCAGCACAGAGCCCGACCTGGGGCTCAAACTCACGAGCTGTGAGATCATGACCTGAGCTGACCGCGGACACTTAACCGACTGAGCCACCCAGGCGCCCCTAGATTCTTCTTTTAAAGCAAGATAGACATGCCGACTGTGTGGATGGGTAAAGCTGGGATTATGAGTAAGCCTGCTTTCCACAGTGGATATGATTCAAAGGGACCCAATGGACTGTAATAGAAACTCAGTAGAACCTTTAATACCTACAGGAAGATTTTTAAAAAAGAAAAACATCATCGTAACTGTTCTTCCTTCTTTCAGGATTTTCCATTCTCCAAGCGATCATGGAAGCAGCCGTGCAAAACAACTGGCAAGTGACAGCAAGGTCTGTGGGAAACATAAAGGACGTCCAAGAATTCAGGCGCATCATTGAAGAAATGGACAGGAGGCAGGAAAAGCGATACTTGATTGACTGTGAAGTCGAAAGGATTAACACAATTTTGGAACAGGTACGTTGGAGATTTATTCCACCCCCAGCCGACATGTTAAATCATCAACCTCAGGCAGTTCCCGTCTCTGCTAATAAATTAAGTAGCCAACGGACTAGATTTGCCAACAGTTTTTGAGAGTCTCTCTAATCTCTTTTTTTCCTCCCCAGTGGCTGCAGGGGGAAAAAAAGAAAAGAAAAGCAAATCTAAGCTGTTGAAAATTGCATACCATGATTAATCTGGAAGTCTCTGCAATTTAATGCTACCTATCAGATAAACACACCCTTCTACACCTCTGTTTCATGGACAGCTGACTGCTTCAAAGTAATCCCCTTCTTTTTCCATGCCTTCCTCCCTGCAGGGGACGGACAAGGGATTAGGCAGGGCAGAAGGGTAGGGTTTTGTTTCAGGGGCCTAGTTGCAGATTGTCAAGACAGCATTCCCTGGGTTCGAATTTGTGGAGATTTTTTGCAGAATATCCCTCTGGTTCCAGAGAGAGGCAGAGAGAATGTGTAGACCGTTGTGGAAGTAGGACGGCTTGTGAGAGGGGGGGAAAGTGTTTATGGTTTTTAAAATGTGAACGAGTTGAAAAAGACTTAGACTGAGGGGAAAATACTACTCAGTGGGCCAAAATGCATACGTGACAAAGCTCGGGTATTTGAACTTAAGACTAAAAAATATTAGAAGAAATGTTTCACCGTAAGCCAGATGGATACTCTGTTTGGAGTAAAGAGTCCAAGTGAAACGTGATGTAAGTGTATTATTTTCCTCGGAAGTCTCAATTTTCCAGTTAATAACAAAGTGCCTATGTTGCCATAAACAAAACTGTAGGGGAAACATTTCCATTCTAATTCGATCCCAGCGTACCTGGGGGCCAAAATAGCTTCGGAGATTGAAATTAGAGTGAGCAGCCATCGCCTGGGAAAGCAGTTTTATAGCAAATTAAATATTAACAATTTGTCAGATATGCCCCCATAAGAAGAGAATGCAAAAAAAAAAAAAATAGGGAAGGGAAGAGGAGGGGAAAGAAGGAGGGAGAAAGGGAGGGAGAGAGGGAGAAAGAAAGAGAGGAAGGAAGAGAGAAATCGCTGACCCTGCATCGTAGAGATACAAAGCCACAAAGCTGTCCCCTTCCTAAGAACGGCATCACCTCTAGTGAATCACAGCTCACAGGAAATCTAGAGCATAGCCTGGCTAAATCAGATTTCCCAACTAACATTCTCTTGAGCTACCCAAATGATCCACCCCTCCCTTCAAAAAAAAAAAAAAAAAAAGCCTTTGATTTTCTTAGATCTTGAAAGCAAAGAATCAGGTCAGTGATGTTGGTGTAGGCACTACACGCCCTCTAAAATTTATACCAAAATAGCCTTTTAGTGGGTGACCTACTTAATAGCCTAAAGCACAGGAACATCCCCCTGGTTGTACTTTGTTTTCCTTCTGTTGTATTAGGAACTTTGGCTTCTTGAATATCTTGCATTCCATGAAGTCTTCTGGGTTTTACAGAATCTTACCCTGGAGTCTGGGATTCTTTGGCACGATGCCATAGAAAACTCAGTGGGTGAACTCCGAATTTTATGTAGCTCTGGGGATCTTGGGCAATTAAAATACCAATGCCTCAGTTTTCTCATCTCCATGATGGGGACAATAAAATTTGCTCTACCTCACATGGTTGGTATAATTGCTTCAAAAGACATACACTGCCATAGAAAATAATAGTCGTTAGTACTGCAAACTACACCAACATTATTGAAAAACCCCATTCTCTCTTTTCATGCATCACTTTATATCTTCCTTTCCTTGGTCTGCACATCCACAGTATCCCTCAAAATGCTTCCTGTACAATTTTTTAGGGAACATTGTTCAAAGAAACGTTTTGGCAGTAGCCAGGTAAGGCTAAAGAGCTCTTTTCACTTATTTCCCCCCCCCCCTCTTTCAAAGACTCGTTATAGAACCGTCAACTCATGATTGTTTTCCTGCCATTTAAGGGATTTCTATGAGGCCCTAAGTACTATGAGGTAGGGGCCATGTTTGTCTTGTTCACAGTCGTGTCTCCAGTGTCTCCGGTAGAGTACCCGGCATACAGTGCTGGACGGATAGGTGGATGGACGGATGGACGGATGAATGCATGAATATCGCACAAGCACATTTAAGTCACTTCTGTTGTGATTTTGCTATGCTTCCACAAAGAGGCAAAACGAGTGCTGGCAGCCACATGATAAGATGATCAGAGCACACATTTCTGCAAAGGTTTAAGATGGTGGCTCTCGGCTCAAGCCTCTTTCTGATGATATCATGAATTTGCCATAATTTGTTTTTTATGTGAAGATAGATTTCGCATTGAGCAAATTATTTACATTAAGCAACGAATGCAACATGATATTTCTTTAGAGGAAACATTGTAAAAATGAATTAAATGCTAAAATAGAGAGATGTCGCTTTTCTCATTGGTTTCTAACCATTCTTTCAACAAACTTCTCATAATTCACATATACAGATCCTGGCTAGATGATAGCATTTATAATTCACTTCGTATTAAGTTCTTAGAAAAGATGCCCCTATCCCCCAAAGGTGTCTTCAACTTTGAGGTTATTCTCATAAAAGGAAACTTTTTTCATCTATATTTATTTATTTTCAGAGAGAGAGAGAGAGAGAGGGAGAGAGTACAGAAGCGGGGCAGAGCAAAGAGAGAGGGCGAGAATCCCAAGCAGGCTCCACGCTGTCAGCACAGAGCCCGACACAGGGCTCAGTCTCATGACCATGAGATCATGACCTGAGCCGAAAGCAAGAGTCGGATGCTTAACCGACTGAGCCACCCAGGTGTCCCTCATGAAAGGAAACTTCTATATCTCCCATAAAATGATACTTCATGCCACTATGTGTGGTCGAAGAGCCTGTTACATCACTGTAACACTATTCCCTACAGATTTGATTTGGGCATAAACTTCATATTATACTCTATATCCCATGGGTGTGACTGGAAAATCCTCAATATGGTACAACTTTCAAATATAAACAGGTCTTCAACACAGTGTTATATAGCATAACCTCCCCATTTCATGATATAGGTTCTAATTTTCCCTGTGAATGTTCACTTACAGGGTGAATAAAAATTCTTGTAACATTTCTTTCCAAAGCTCTTTTTTGAACTCTTTCAAACTTTCAGACTGCAGCAGCAAAAAAAAAAAAAAAAAAGACTCAATTAGGTACTAATCTGTCTTTAATATCTCTCCTGAACAGTTGAACTATAAGGAAAGTATTCCAAATTTATAGCTCTAAGAATTCACATAGAACAAGAGCTAGAAACAAATGAAGCCACGAAAGATTGTCAGGGTTCATAGAGAATATTTAGAAACTGTAGATTGTGAATCTAAACAGGGAGATTTTGGTGTACTAGGATAAATGAACCACTGATCTGACCTGACATGGCATTCCCAAAACCAGATTGTGTTCATCAGGCCCTCCCCATGGGTGGACAGCTGTCTTAATGCAATGACCAGTCTAAACACTCACTTTTGAAAAGGTTGCCTCTCTGGGGTGCCTGGGTGGCTCAGGCAGTTAAGCATCCAACTTTGGCTCAGGTCATGATCTCACAGTCCGTGGGTTTGAGCCCCGCGGGGGGCTCTGTGCTGACGGCTCAGAGCCTGGAGCCTGCTTCGGATTCTGTGTCTCCCTCTCTCTGCCCCTCCCTCACTCACACACTCTCTCTGTTTCTCTCAAATATAAATAAAAACATTAAATTAAAAAAAAAAAACAAGAAAAGGTTGTCTCTAATGGACTTACTTATCCATGATGGAGTAGATCCTTCTTCCCAGTAGCATATACCTGTGGACTGCTTTTGAAAGTCAGGTTCCATAAACCGATACGGCTCTGTTGGACATCTAATGTTTATTTGGAGAGGCAGCATAGCAGAGAGTTTCAGAACATGGACTCTGGAGCCAATCTGCCTGGCTTCTGTCACTGACTAGCTGTGTGACCTGAGGCAAGTTACTCAACTCTCTGTGCCTCCATTTCCTGTTGTAAAATGGGAATGATAAGTGTACCTTAATGACTTAATATATGCAAAGCATTTAGAAAAGTGTCTGACACATAGTGTTTGTATAGTGCTTTGATACTAAATGATGTGTTTTCACATACATTATCTTCTTTGAGCCTCGCTACGGGAGGTAGGCAGGGCAGATGCATCCATCCCAAATTTACAGATGATAAATTGATGCTTAGAGACATTACGATGATTTACCCAAATGTGGCACTCCGCTCAATCCTAGTAAGTGGCCAAACAAGGACAAACCGAGGTCTTCTGACCCCTAGTCCAGTGCTCTTATCCCTACACTGAACCACCTCCCTCAATTTCTAAGGCAATTTGTTAAATATTTAGCCGAAGCCAAACCCTAGATTAGGCTTACTCCTCAGGTTACATCTTAAAACACTTGCAAAGCAACTGGAGAAGATCCAGAGAACGGCAGCAAAAAATGATTAAGGCGTTAGGAAATAGCCCCTACGAGGAAAGGCTAAATGGAGCTGGGGTTGTTTAGCCTGGTGAAAGAGAACCAAGAGGCAGTTTAATCACCATCCCCAAGTAGAAAGAGTTCGCATAAAGTGGGCACTGACCAACCGTTCTGCCTGCCTGAGGTACCAGCACAAATGAGCTTCACCAGGACCAGAGAGAGAGTCGGCATTCAAGGGCTCCGTACAAGGAGAGAGGAAACTGGAAGCACGTAAAATCTCACCAGTGGAGGCTATAGGAAGGTGAGGCCATTCCGAAGTAGCGAAAAGTCAAATCTAGAATAGTTTTAAGATTGTTTTCGAGAATGGACAAGTGTTCCGAGTCCATCCTGGCTGTGGACAAGTAAATATCCTGATAGATTCGGTTTAATGAATAGATAAGGATATTGCCTAAGTTGCCCATCCATTGGATGGCTAAAAGCTTGTCTCTTTAAAGACATTTAAACACCCCCTGCCCTTCGGTCTTTAGCACGTTCTTATTTTCTCCATCGATAATTCAAAGGTAAATCTCAGCATAGCCCCGCTCGAATGATGGCAGATGCAAACTTAGCAGGGCCCAAACCAATATGTGGCAACGTGCTACTCCCGGGAAAAAGTGCAGAATATACAATATCCCCTGGAAATATTTCAGGCTAAAATCACCTCATCGTGGATGATGTGAAGGCACCACTTCCTGAGGACAGAATCCTGAAGCAGGTCAAACCTTTGCGTTCCTTTCAGTCGAGAACTCTGACTGTCACTTCAAAGACAGTCATTTTAAGAAATGAAACATCCAAGAGAGTCAGTCAGGTGTCTAAAGGTAACAGTTTAAGCAAGATACACAGTATCAGGGGCCCTTCTAAAGTATGAGGCTATACCGCAAAGGAGACAGTGCTCACTCCAAAGTGTGTAGAGCGATCGGGGTCATTAGAGCACTGTTGCAAATGGCTAGGCCGAGGTCGAGCGAATTACAAATGTTATACAGCCTCAGGCCTGCTCCTTGCCTCACCCTCCTCTCAGCACACAGTGGTACCCTCCAGTTCTTCCCCCCGGGTTTTCTCCTTGCTTTGCCCCAGCCCTTCCTTTCAATGTTCCTCGTAGACCATTTCGCTGACTTACCAGCCCCTAAGACAGCTGGGCCCGCCTCCCTTCTTGGAGTGTTTTGTTTGTCATACAGGTGAATAAACACCGGCCTGGGAATCGGATAGATGTGCCTTCAAATCCTAGCTCTGTTACTTCTCTTTTGCATGACTTCGAAGAAAGTGGACTTCCTTTCTTTGAGGCTCAACTTTCGCACCTTGACAGACGGTTCCACTCCCTTCCTTTCATGCAATCCTCCTGTGTTGTGAAGATGAAATAAGATACGTGTCTTCGTGGATTTTCCGAGATATCCGTCCAACCTAAGGTCTTCATATGAGAACAGAGTTTAAGACTTCAGCTAGCCTCAGGCCTCACTGGTGTGAGTTTAGCCTGTTACACGACCTATTTTTTCTCCAGTGTGACATTGGGTAACACGTAGTGATTGACAAGCGCGAGGACTATTTGAGAATTAACCAGCATCACTTTTTCGGCATCACTTAAAATAGTTAAAGGTATTGAAACCTTGAGCTACATGGGACAACCGGGCACTTTAAATAGCAAATAGGTATTGAGTGCTTACAGTGTTCCAGATACCGTTTGAATCAATGTGTGTGGGTATGTGTGTTTATATGTTTCTCCTGAGTTAATCCCCATATTAGCCCTAGCAGGTAGGTGGGAATATTACCTCCATTTTACAGATGTGGAAACCAAACATAGAGGTCGTACAGCTAATAACTGGGGGAGCCAGAACGTGAACCCAGGGAGTCTGACTCCAAATGCTGTTAATCACTGCACTAATCAGCCTTGGGTCTGACTGAAGTTTTCAATCAGAGCAGATTCCACCGGAGGTTATAAGAGATAAGCATCCCGCTGGGGCCTGGAGCAGCTTTGTTTACAACAAATATTGTTAAACAACAAGCATTCCGCAGACCTTTTCTCCACTTGACGAGGATCCATATTCCATTAACACACAGAATTGAAAATATGCCCCTTCAACCTACCTTTGGTGAAAAGCTCATTTATGATGAACAAGTTCATTTACTTACGGTGCCAAAACAATCTAGCTACGCAATGGGCCCCACAAGAGCAGGAATACGTTGTGAGAGGTACTTTATCAGACTGATATACAACTAGCATTCCCATCTGTGTGCATTTCTTCTCAGGTAAAGAACCACAGTCTCCATTATATTACCCAGAACTGCCCTAGATGTGGCCCATTTCCCCCCTTCTCTTGCTAGGGAATAACCTGAATGTAACTGGAAAAGTCTGGAAGGTGCACGTCCTCTTCCCTTCATTAACCCCCAGAAAACCAAGCATAAGATAGAACTGTTCTGGGAAATCATGAATGCCCATAGGAGAAGTGTTTGGGGTGGGTGCAGAGCTTTTCTGGGCCACTGGATTTGAGCAGCGGTGCTCCTAGGAGCATGGTCCTCACTCCCACTCAACATCACCCTTAAACCCAGGTGAGAGGAGCCACGGCCTGGAGCTCCGTGCTTTAGAGGGACCCCTCGTACTGCCGACACTAACACACAGACACTTTTCTCCCCCTCTTTGGTCTTGAGACATTTTGAAAGGTTACTAGCTGGCTGGGCATCAGGGGGAACAGGGAGAGGGACACGTAAGCCAAACCGGGCTCCCCAGATAAAGCACATGGGGTTAAGGGGGGGTGGCTGAAGGGCAGGGCAGTGAAGGGAAAAATGGCAACTTATGCCATAGGAAATAGGAGAAAAGTAGCTAATCTTGTTCCGGATTGGCCTCCCCAAATCGGCCTGAATGCAGGATCTTGGCAGATAAGTTTCTCCAGGTAACTGCCCCCTCCCTCTGCACTTGAGTGATGGAGCTTTGGAAGACACAGTGTAGAAGTGCTTGGCCAACTCCGGTCAGAAAAGTGACCCTTGGGGCTGAGAACTTACTGTCCCCGGCTTCTTGAAGAACTGGGCAGGTCCACCCCATCCCGGCTTCAGGTGGGTCCAGTCTCCAGGCAAGAGTTCTCAGCTTCCCTGGGCTCAGCTTCCACCCCACCCTGACCGGCCCCAGCAGCATATCTGGATCTCACAGGGAGTAGGGCTGGCCTGAGAAAGAGCCTGACCCCTTGAGCGCCCTCATCTACTTCAAGAGAGTGGCCTGCAGAGCTTTGGGCGTGTGAAAGGATGTCAATCTAAAACGGAAAGAGAGGATGTGAAATAGAGAAATCTCACACATGCGCCTTCAGGAAAATGAAACAAGAACTGAAAGACAAATTTCCCATAAGTGCCTGACTCTGTAGAAAACCAGAATATCCAGCAAGAACCTCTCTATGTCCTCAAGCCGATAAACGTCTTGCTCGGGCCCTGACTGGACCTCCCCTGCTCTTTGCACACTTTGCCCATAAACACAGCTCACCCCACACTCCAAACAGACCCCCTGGAGCGCACTACAGATTGTGTTTCCTGGAACAGCAATCCCTCTGCAGTTGCTAAACAAATTCCATTTCTGGTCATTTGAGCTTACTTCAGTCTACCTCTTTATTTGGATTAACAGGTAGATACACAAGCCAGGCCAAGGCATGCCTTGTTTTGGGACTTTTTAACATTTGAATATATGGACCGTGGCCCTCCGTTTGTATTCTTGCCATGGTTCCAAAAACGTTAAGGGTGAGCCCGCTTCTATTCACCTGTATCTCTCGTAGCCTAAAAATATAAATGCCCCTGTCAACGTGTCCAGGTTATTGCTGAAGAGTAGGGTTTCCTGAACACTCTAGTCTCATTCTGTGTAAATACAGCTCTTCCAATCGCCTATCATGACATTTGTTTGGCGAGGCAGGTTGAGGAGGGAGCTTTTTCACAGCAATGGAATCTCTTCCTGACTGGCTTAAATGCTATGGAAAGTTAATCAAGTATCTTGTGGAACTGGGATAGAGAGTGATGTTCCCATCACTCAGAAGATTGTTTTAAGTTTATTTATTTTTTAAATTATTTATTTCTTTATTTGAGAGAGACAGAGAGAGTGAGAGGGGCAGGGGCAGAGAGAGGCGGGAGAGTGAGAATCCCAAGCAGGCTCCACAGTATCAGCGTAGAACCCGACGCGGGGCTCGAGCCCACCAACCCATGAGATCGTGACCTGAGCTGAAACCAAGAGTCAGAGGCTTAACCGACTGAGGCACCCAGGCGCCCCTATTTATTAATTTTTGAGGGAGACAGACACAGTGTGAGCAGGGGAGGGGCAGAGAGAGAGAGAGAGAGAGAGAGAGAGAGAGAGAAAGAGAGAGAGAATCCCAAGCAGGGTCCGTGCTGTCAGTACAGAGCCCAATGCAGGGCTCAAACTCATGAACCCATGAGATCATGACCTGAGCCAAAGCCAAGAATCAGACGCTTTTCGACACTGGAGTGTCTAGGAAAGATTCTCTATACTTAGAAGTCCAAAGTTGTTCTAGAACCCTGCTTTCAGAGGCATGGCTATAAACTGAGGGCTAAACATCCTTTTGCCACCACATGGTCGTGGTTCTATACTTCACACCTAGATCTACGTCCTCTATGACCTTCACATTATATGGTGGGCTGGTACTAGATAGGAGATGATGCAGCCACACTGGAGAGCCCTGGAACCAAAGCGGGATGACGTTTCTTTACCAGCCTGTGTCTAGAGGTGGACTACCTGAGGAGTCTTTCAGAATTTTTTTTTAAAAAATTTAAGGTTATTTATTTATTTTTGAGACAGAGGGAGACATGAGAGAGCACGAGCAGGGGAGGGGCAGAGAGAGGGAGAGAGAGAGAATCCCAAGCATGCTCCACACAGCGTGGAGCCCAACACGGGGCTCGATCCCAAGAACCGTGAGATCACGACCTGAGCCGAAGATAGACGCTTAACCAACAGCCACCCAGGCAGCCCTACGAATCTTTAAAGACAAAGACACGTAAGGGATCTGGTGGGTGTTATTTACCTGTGTTTCTAAGGGTGGTCTGGGGCCATACCCCCATGATAGAGAAAAAAGACCACACAGAATGGGACCTTTTGCAGGGGATAAATAATTGCTCACCCATCTAAGAAATCACTGCATAATTAGGAGGTAACTCATGAGGAAGAAGGAAGGCAAAGGGATCAGACCCCCGAACCGGCATTGTGATTTATCTGAAAAACTTCCAAGACAAGGGTCAGTCAACTCTTCTGAAGTTAACATCACACAAGGGCTTATATTCAGAGTACTGTACTGAGCACTACTAGAAGAAACAAAAGCTCTCCTTCTTTCTTTTCCTTTTAAAATGTGTAATAGCCCCGAGCAACGTAAATCAGAGAGCCAGATATCTCAACAAATGTAAAATAATATAATAAAGACAAGGTGCATACGCGCTGGTAGGATAAAAGGAATTAGAAAAGCCTACAGCTTTTTTTCACGTATGAGTAAATTAATCATAAAGTGTGAGCCAGAGTGTTTCTAAGACCTATGCCTCTCCATCTTCTTCCCCCAGGCACATGGTAAGGCCCGTATGTAAACAAAGAGAGCCCATTCTTCTTTGCTTTCCCTGCTCCCCCATCTCCTAATGGCCATGCTTGCAGGCATACATGTCACACATAGCCAAGCACACCCTCTGGCCTCCCTTCATGTCTTGCTGTATCTTGCTACGTGTTCCCTTCCTTTTGCCACCTCCAACCTTCCCAGGTTTCTCTCTGAAGTGAAATCGGCTGCCCCGTCCATCCTTTGCAGGGACCTTTTCATTACCTCACCCATCATAATGTCCCGTGGTCTCTAGTTCTTACCCTACTGACATGGTGATCTAAAGCCAGTACTTGGGGCGCCCGGGTGGCTCAGTCGATTGAGCGGCCGACTTCGGCTCAGGTCACGATCTCGCAGTCCAGGAGTTCAGGCCCCGCGTCGGGCTCTGTGCTGACAGCTCAGAGCCTGGAGCCTGTTTCGGATTCTGCGTCTCCCTCTCGCTCTGTTCCTCCCCGCTCCACACTCCGTCTCTCTCTCTCTCAAAAATAAATAAACACTAAAAAAAAATAAAATGTAAAGCTAATACTTAACGTATATTGGACCACCGTAATAATTATCGTGAAGCAAAAATATGCCACAAAACTGCAGAACAGTGTCCCAGAAGTCAAACCTATGGTTGAATTTCTTAAAGATGCTCACTGCTGACATCGTTTCTCTTAAGTACAGTCTCACATCCGGCCTCCAGGCCCCAAGTGAGTGGGGAGAGCCAGACACTTGTACTTGTAACAAAAGTCTTCCACGTGTTAGGGGATTTCAACACGCACTGGCAGCCTTAAACAAACTTGTTCCCTAAAATGCAAAGATATTTTTCCTAAGAGTTGGTAGCAGACCCCAGCATTCTATATTTAGAGATCTTCTCTTTGGCTTATTAAAAAAGATGGTCTGATTCTCTGGTCATACTTTTCACTAGACTGGCTAGGCTGGCTTTGTGACTATTTAGAAGCAAATCCCCTCTGGGAAAATAAAAAGAAAAAACTCATTCAAGATCATTACTTTGAAACAGCAAGACTCTTGTTTATTTCAAATGATAGAAGCTTTGGTCTCAAAAAGGAAACGTTCCTGCTCAACCGACAGTTCCCTCCCCCCGTTAAAAAAAAAAAATTGTGGTATCTAATTATTTGCTTGATTATTTCCTATGAGGTTTGGGGGTTTTATTTAAAAAAATCAACACAAATGCAAATGAATTTCCATTAGGGAATTTCATGAGAGTCTTGGGGATGACTGGAGGCATCCTGGAGTTTTATAAAGCAGAGTACAGAAGCCCGGAGGCAGACCTGGGTTCTAGCCCCAAGCGGTAGGACTCCAAAAAGTCACTTAATCTCTCTGTGCCTCCAGTTCCTAAGCTGTAAAATGACTGTGTTATATGTGATGGTTCCTTCCAGTGCCAACAGGCTGTGATTCCCAGAGCTGTGAAAAACAAGGTAGGCAATTCAAGAAATATTGAGTCCCTACCGATTTTATCATACCCAGGTCTAGATAATGAGGGTGGAGGAGGACATGTCTTTCCTGCTAAGTAGTAAGCAGCAATGCAATCATTCTGGAAGGCAGAGTAGGAGAAATATCTAAAAATGTGTGAGTCAACTTCCCTACTTTCTCAGATGGCCAGGCTAGTGACCATCACGGAATGTTTCTTTGCTGACTACGAATCTTGCCAGCCTCTCCACGTCAGTGAGCTCTGCTTCGCCTTGGAGACACTAGATGAACAGGGAGATTGAGACGGTAACGCTCCAAGGCCAGGACACAATCTGGAAGTTTATCATGTGCCTCTATCCTTAGAGTTAGAATAGCAAATGCCCCCCCTCCCCCACACCACCATCAATAGGATTTTTTGGTTGATCAAAGCTGTGTACATATGTATATATAAATACCACATCAGCCCTTCTAATATCTGGAAAATGACTGGGGAAAATTCCTAGTAAGAATTTCTGGTAGTTGGATTCTGATTAAGCTGAGGTTTGTTTGTTCATTGCAAGCCTATCATAATCTCCCCCATGATAGCCACATCCCCTGTCCTACTCCTGCTCAGATGCTCTTTGCACATAGCAATGTACAGTAGATTGCAGTAAAGATTTATTAAATCAGAAGACCTTCTCTCCCACCTAGGAACACCAGCATTTTAGGATTAAGGCTGGTACCTTATTCCAAAAATGATAAAAATATGAACCAATTCAAATGCAAAAATACAACTAATACAACTATCTTCCTTTGTTTTGAGCTAATCCCATCACTGAATCCCGTGAGGCCTCAGGCCTTTAAAAAGAAATAGAAAGAAAAGAGCCATTGACCATATATAGCTGTTTTATCTCCCACAGGCACTTTCACTTAGCATGGGAGGAAAACACCCTGATACCTGTCCCTTTGTATGGCTTACACGGAGAACTCCCAGTTAAGCCTTTACAGGCACTGAGAAGTTGACTACGTCTTAGGGGTTAGAATCACCGCCTTGTGAACATTAATGAATTTTTTTAGACTCATCATCTAGCTTAATTAAGAAATTTCCCAGATTAAGAGCACCAGAAGTGTAGCAATTAGAAGGTTCATCACACAGCTGCACGAGGACAGGAGTCTTGTCCTCGATCCTAACAGATGCTGTAACAAACAGTTTCATAAGGGCTGCGCGAAGCACAGTTTACAACAGCAGCAACAGAGAGGCGCCGGGGTGATTCAGTCGGTTAAGCGGCCAACTTCCGCTCAGGTCATGATGTCACGGTTTGAGTTCGAGGCCTGAGACGGGCTCTGTGCTGACAGCTCGGACCCTGGAGCCTGCTTTGGATTCTGTGTCTCCCTCTTTCTCTGCCCCTCCCCCACTCGTACTCTGTCACTCTCTCTCTCTCAAAATAAATAAGTAAACATTAAAAATAAATAAAATAATTTAGATTCTCAGATTTCCTACAGAGACACAGCAAGCAACATAAGTCCAGTAATAAAAAATAAAATAAAATATGCAGACTCAAGTTCCTTACTGCCCTAACACTGAAGGGCAACGACGATTGATTGATCCATGCCAAGCTCAGGACTTTGATGACACGAAGTCTGGGAAAGAGCCCTTCGTCAGTTTGTTACCAACCACCCACCTGGACCTTCCGGTCAAATCCCATGTTTGCTGGGGCAGTCTTCCCTCAGTTCAGATCTGTCTCTGTCCAGGGGTTACAACAAATTGACAAGTAAGGGGCACAATTCAGCAGCCTAGGGCCAGGGCTTGGGGAGATTGGTGACAATCACTGTCATGTCACTAAAGGTAGAGTCAAGTGGAAGAGATAAGTAGCCAGGCACCACTGTTCTCTCTCCAACCTTTAAATTTTTTTTAATTTTTATTTGTTTATTTTTGAGGAGGGGAGGGGCAGAGAGAGGGGGAGAGCGAGAATCCCAAACACGCTCCGTGCAGTCAGCACAGAGCCCGACTCGGGGCTCAAACTCACAAACCGTGAGATCATAACCCGAGCCGAAACCAAGAGTCGGATACTCACCTGACTGAGCCACCCAGGCATCCCTCTCTCCCACTTTTTAAATGAACATAGCTACCAAGAGCCTCGCAAATACACGTGAACCACCAACACCCTACTCTGGAAAAGAAGAGCGATTGAGAAGTGTCTTCTGAAGTAATCCAGTGCTATAGGCCGAAGACCCAAAAGCTGGCTGAGTTCTATCTCAAGATCACTGTGGACATTGCACAGCCACCTCACCTTTTATCATCTTAGCAACTTCAGCCATAAAATATAAAAACCCCTCCCTGCCTTGCTAGGGTGACGTTAAGATGAATCAGACAATTTCTCTAAGGTATTCTAAGATCCTCAGAGAAGCTAAGTCTACAAATATCAAGTATTATAGTTAGAGTCCCTGCACCTCATTTCTTAAGGAGGAGAAAATGAATAAGGAAAGGAGCGTGTGGTCGCCGAGCCCGAGAGCTCAAAATGCCTTTCAGCTTCTTCTGTTACCTGAGGCAGGTCTCAAGCGAGGGAGACTGAAGTGGGGGGTCACCTTAAAGGTTTGGGTCTGTGAGTGCTACCAACAGAGCAGCAAGTGCTTTGATTATGGTTTTGGGGTCCAAAGGGTCTGTCCCGAACATGGGCATTGTATTCAAACGTACACGGTTTAACTTATGTATGTCCTTTTCGTGCCTTTAACTGTCCCAATGGTAGAAATTCTAGCTCTAGGCATAAGTGGATCATTATTGAGGACAGGGGCAGGAAGGGTGCCCTCTCTTTCAAAGTTCAGCATTGTCGGAAAATGCGCCCGCCAGTCTTAAGAATGGGGACACAGAACTGGGTGAACCGATTTGCAAATCAGAACCTTAAAACGATGCTATCTAAAAGACACACACACACACACACACACACACACACACACACGCAGAGGTAAATAAGAGGGAAGAACCGAAGTAGAGTGGAACCGTGTCTTGGATTGAGACATGAAGATCCAGGGACACTAAAGCAATGAACTAGGCAGTCAGAGAAGGCACTGTCCAAAGCTTCTTAATGGCCATTCTTAAGTGCCTTCACTGCTATCTTCTCAACAGCTCTGAGAGTCCTTTTCACTTCTCTTGACCTATTTCAAACTACGGCCTGTACTTAAGAAGCTCGTACTCGATAAATCGCTCCTCCCCCACCTTCCCTGGCCAATATGAAATCAATTGTTGCTTGACAGACTGCTTCGCTGTAGTTTTCTCTAAGGCGCAAAGGGAAGAAATGCACCTTATTTGTACATGCATTAACTTAATTCTCGCCTCACCCACTCAAGCACAGCGCAATCCTTCAAACTCTGACCCAAACCCCTTCACTGTTTGGTGTCCATGGCAACGACGACCACCAAGCCGCTGGGAGCGGGTTGTGAGGAGTGACAGGAAAGTGCGTCTCCCAGCAGAGCCTTTAGCTCTTCTGTATTAGCTACATCAATAGCAGGTGGCAGCAGCTCCATCCCTTGGGTATTTGCTTTTATTAGAGAGGGGGAATGTCTTTCTTGTCTCCCCAGAAGAGTCATGGGCTGCTTCTCACGCCCAACCTGTTGAAGATAAAGCACTCATTGTGGAATATTGAAACCAATAGGACGGTTTTTGCTTGAGAAAATTTCCCCATGGTCTACTTCTCTGGCGACTCTGTCCCCTGCAGCCGCCACCACAGCAGCCTGTTTGCTAAACTATAGCCAGTGATCTAGAACCCTCAAAAGACTACACGTGAAATCCTCGCTTCTTTCTTTTACGGTCCTTACCACTCAGTGACCTGCAACTCATTCTCTTAACTTTCTTAAGTCATGTCAACGCGTGCATGACAATCTTGCCATCGAAATGTATTTTTTTAATGTTTACTTGTTTATTTTGAGAGAAAGAGAGAGAGAGAAAACATGCATGGGAGTGCGGGGGAGGGGCAGAGAGAGAGAGAGAGAGAGACTGAGCAGGAGAGAGAGGATCCCAAGCAGGCTCCGCGCTGTCAGCGCAGAGCCGGACACAGGACTCCATCCCACGAACTGTGAGATCGTGACCTGAGCCGAGATCAAGAGCCTGTCGCTCAACTGACTGAGCCACCCAGGTGCCCCTGTATTTTTTTTAAAAAGAAAAGACCAATGTTAATAATGGTCCAGGTACTGGGGGGTTTAGGAGCCAAGAGAAAATAGTATGGTTTCTCCAAACACGGTGAAAGCTGTTCCATCTGCAAACCAATTTCACGAGTTCCATACTACTTCTTTGCTCAAAGTTTAGCTGAAAAGTTGTCAGATGGCAATGAATTTCACTTTACTATACTCCAGAGGAAGAGAGGAATGGTTCCATTTGCAATCTCATTTCAACAGAACCCGACATATCTAACAAAGACGTTTTGCATAAAGAAGACTAGCTCAGACTTGGTTCTTTATGGAAACTGAAAAAGACCCATCGCTCAAGTATCCTGTTCAGAGAACCTACATCAATAATAACACTGTTTGAAGTGGGAGAAACAAGCGAATGGCTTTATCTTAACTGCATGAGAAAAGGAAAAAGAGAAACAGAAGGCTCCTATGCACAAACCTTTCCAGCAGATCTCCTGAAACGTAAGATGGTTTCGAGCTCTGCTTGAAAGCAAGACAACATTCCTATTCCCTCTGCCTATGCCCGTTGTCCTAAGAACTAATAAGAAGTTCAAAGAAAAAGTGGAAAACAAATAAGGCACGGTTCCAGCACTCAAGGAGCTCGTGGTTTAACAGGGGAGCCATCGAGAAAACAGATGATCGTGGTCTGGTGTGCTAAGTGCGGTGACAGAGGGGAACACAGATCTTAATGGAATACAGAAGGAACGTGCCTAATTCAGCCAGACTTGGAGATCAGGGAGCACTTCTGATGATTTGTTGAACTGAGTCCATAAGGATCCCATAGTTGATCTGGTTTGGTGGGAGAGGGTAGAAGTTGATACTCGCACAGGAATGATAGACCCCACTCGTCAGAGTGAATGCTAATAAGCAGTGCCAATTAGGAAATTAAGGATAGATCAGTTGTCAGAAAGCAGAATGGTAGAAACTTGATACCAATAAGAACACGGGCCACACCGGCCAGAACACGACTCTACGTTTCATCCTGGCCCTTTTGATCCTCAAGAAACAGAAGTTTTCCACCCGGAAATGAAGTAACAGTCTCCAAAATGAGATGATTCTACTTAGGGATTGCACTACAGTCTTACCTGACAGTGAAGACACCGACGGAGGTGCAGAGGGGCCACCTCCCACCCCACTGCCTGGGATGCGCGTGTAGGTTCAGACAGTCTGCTCACGCAAAAGCAGACTACACCAGAAAGAGAACGTTTGAAGTTAATATCACTGGTCATCCTTCTTCCTGGTAGTTGGAGTCCTCTTCTTTCCCATCTTCTGCAAACACTGATTGATTACGTGCCCACGGGGCACTGTGCTGAATGACGCACACACTAACAAGTTCAAAGGGAGGCCCCGCCCACAGGCACCTAGCATCTAATTGGGATGGCAGGGCCCAGGCTTCAGTTGGGTAAATAATTAGCAGTCGGAGAGACAGACGAGAGGAGAGGCGGGAACCATACAGGGGTTCACAGGAGGGAGTAATCACTAGACAACCGAACCAGAATCTAGGCTTCATGAGGGCAGGGTCCTTTGTGTTTTGTTCACGGCTGTATCCCCAGCATCCAAAACAGTTTGGAACCTAGTAAGTGCTCAATAAATATTTGTTAAATTAAATAAATAGCTTCTTGGCTTTTTAGTTAAAAAAAAAAAAAGTCCTGACGTTTATCACTCGGAGAGTAATCACCAGTCTTGCATGCACCACATATCGTGCCTTTTATTCATGATGCACTGCAGGAACTCCCCGGGGAGATTTGTAGAAACGGCGGCTCAGCCTATAACTTAAAGCTTTGCAAAAATCCTCGCAAAGCTGTGTCCTCTGCTGCTCCCTAACCACGGATGAGTGTTTCCCAGTGATGAAGGGTAATGTGGAGCCAGGGTTTTTTGTTTGTTTACTTGTTCATTATGACCTCGAGCTCTTTTCAGCAAAAGGCACAGCCCTTCAATAACAATGCAATTCTGGGAGACACAACTCCATTATTTGCTTGGCTCATCTAACAAGGCAGAACGCAGACTCTGATTTAAAAGCGAGCTCCTTAAATGAGTTTTGGTTAGGCTTGAAGGATAAACAGTTGTGATTACTGTCAGTAGGCATAGGTTGTAAATCTCTTAGATGCTTATATTCCATTAGGAGGGACTCAAATGGGTATCACAATACAATTTCCTTTAAAAAGTGGAATCAAGAAAAAAAAGCAGCTTCAAAAGCAGTCATTTGTACAGCCCAACATAGTCAAATTCTTGGTCTTCCAAGGCTTTGTACTGGGTGAGGAGTTTTTCACTCATATTATTTTTACCATTGTACAAATTCTTACTAATTTGGCTTCCAGGGCTTGGGAAGATATGCATAATTAGAATGTACCAGAACACTGTAGGGAAACCCAAGCATTCATATGTAAAAAAAAAAAAAAAACAAGAGGGGATAATGCCATCCTGCTCTCACCATGACTTACACTAAAGTCGTGGTAGCACAGTGCTGTGCCAACATGTGATTTCAAGTCTAAGGTTTATTTTAACACGAATGGAGAAGGATCCGATTCATAATCTGACTTCTTGCGAAAGCCCACAGAGCCAAAATCATTTTTGGCTCTGTTGGCGTACCCCCTAACAAATTAGAACATCACATACCTCCACACAGATACGGCGCTGAACATATCACCCACAGTGACCTTTTCACCTTTTGGGAGGTGGAGTTCAGAAGGTACCTGGTCTGTGGCAGAGTCCAAGGGCAAAATAGAAAGAGCCCCACATGTAGGGCCTTATACTCTAAAATCAAAAATCTTTAATTAGGAAACTTTCCTGGATTAAAGAAAGAATAAATGCTGCCCCGTAGAGCTTTCCATATTTTTTTGCAAAGCTTTTTTTGCAACGTATCTTCTTTGATCTTCTGAGGTAAGTAGGGTTAATAACGTTTTCTCTGTTACAGAGATGAGAAACAGCCAGAAGAAGGTTAAATCACTGGGGCACCTGAGTGGCTCAGTCAGTTAAGCATCTGACTTTGACTAAGGTCATGATGTCACGGTTCGTGAGTTCAAGCCCTGAGTCGGGCTCTGTGCTGACGGCTCAGAGCTTGGAGCCTGCTTTGGGTTCTGTGTCTTCCTGTCTCTCTACCCCTACTCTGCTCACACTCTGTCTCTCTCAAAAGTAAAATAATAAAAACATTGACAAAGTTTTTTGACAAAAGGTTAAATCGCTTACCTGAGATCACATGGTTCAGAGTGCTGAGTTTTAGACTTTATTTCAAAAAGAGCTGGACCCATTTTTTTTTATGTTTATTTGTTTTGAGAGAGAGACGAAGAGTGTGAGTGGAAGATGGACAGAGAGAGAGGGAAACACAGAATCCGAAACAGCCTCCAGGCTCTGAGCTGTCAGCACAGAGCCCGATGCAGGGCTCGAACCCGAGAACCGTGAGATCACGACCCGAGCCAAAGTCGGACGCTTAATCAACTGAGCCACCCAGGCGTCCCAAGAGCTGGACCCATTTTACATACTGCATCTCGAAGGATGCATTTGGAAAAGCAGTAATGAAACTCTCGTTATACCACAGTACCTATGCCCTACCCCAATAAGCTCCCCTGGCTTTCAAAG
Organism: Neofelis nebulosa; assembly: GCF_028018385.1. Taxonomy (NCBI): domain Eukaryota; kingdom Metazoa; phylum Chordata; class Mammalia; order Carnivora; family Felidae; genus Neofelis; species Neofelis nebulosa. The sequence goes on from NC_080800.1 coordinate 101,257,693, forward strand.
GTATGGCCAATAACCTTTACTTTGGGCTTGTGCATTTTTCTTTGTCCCTTCCCCACTCTGTTTCCTGAAAGAACAATTAAGATCCATCTGGGACTAATTACAGCGATTCTTGAATTTGAACTTGCAGCCATTACCCAATTGAGGTCACTTATTTTAAATTAACTTGCCTGGTCAGGACACAGGTCTGGTTATCTTCAGAGCCCAGTGCAGACAGGCACCGGCTCGCTCAGACTTTTAATTGACTAGCCGAATAACCTGCACGGTGACAGACTGCCTATGATTTGATGGAGTCATTCATTTGCATTCAGACAAGGATCAAAATACATTGTCAGAGCTTCAGGGACTGAGTCCTAGAAACCTTCACACAGTCTCTTATTCAAGGCTCTGAGCCTCTTCCCTTTGCTTCCCTAATTATTTTTCCTGTGCTTTTGTTCTGATTATCCGGCGTTCATCACAAGCGCAGCTTGTGATTAGACAATGGCAACCCATGTCGTACGCTGATAGGGAATCGAAAATTGGAGTCATGATCATATGAACCAGGCCCGAAGCTTTGAGAAATAATTAGGGGAAACCAAAGGGAAATTCCCAGGATGCCCCGCAACAAAAGAGTTTCCAAAGATTCAGGCCATAACTGCTCCCCACTTAGGTAATAATACATAATAACAGGAGGCACTCAGTCTTTGTTGAATAATAGTTCTTATGATCAGTAATTATTAGTAGAGCTGCCGCCGCTCGGTGACTGGGCCTGGGAGTCGGGCGGATCTGACTCGACTCCAGGCTCCATCACTTTCTGCCTGTGAGGCCTCGGGCGAGTTACCCGATTTCTCTGGGCCTCAGTTTCCCGACAGGGAAGATGAAATGAATACTAGTACCCACCTTCAAGGGTTGTGGCGAGGATTCAGGGAGCTAAAGCACATGAAAAGCCAGTGTACCCAGAGATTTGTACACAGTAAACACTCAACAGATGTTAGCTTATGTTTGTCTTCTGTCACTTCCCACCACCAGGCCTTCGTCCAGGGCATCTTCTCACCGGGATCCCCTTTTCCCTTCTGTCTGCCAGCAACAGCCCCCTGCCCCCCATCATTCAAAGTCTAGTCTAAAAGGCCTCATCCTCTGCAGGAGCCAGCCTTCCCTGCCTCTTAGAAGCATTTAGTGACCATCACGTTGGTGCCATGCCCTGGGGCTACGTGCTGTGGGGTACGCGAGCAAAGACCTAGGGGATGGGAGAGAGGGAAGCAACATATGGATTGGCAGCTTTCCCTTTGCTGTCTCATTTCCTCACTCCCCTACCAGCACTTTCTGGAATCGCAACTGCCGGCCCTCAAGTCTTTGTCTCAGGGTCTGCCTCCGGTGCTGTCCCGTCTAAAACAAGAGTCTTTCAAAGACCTCCCCCGCCTTTGGCTCGTGTTCTAGGAGTCTGAGCGAGTGCCCTCGGGCCGCCCCCTTTCCCTCCCCATGGACACTTCCCAAGGGAGCACGCCAGAAGCCCACCGTGTCCCTTCTTATCCCCTTTCCTGAGAATCCCATCACCGAGGCTCCTGCTTTTAGCTTTTCCGAGCGCACTTATTATCATATGGAAAGGTACTTCTTAGATTTCAGTGTGCAACAGGATGGGGGGGGGGGCTAAAAGGCAGACTCCCTGGCCCTAAGCCAGACCTTCTGAAGCAGATTCTCTGCAGAAGTGCTGAGGGACCTGCCTCTTCACAGGCTCTCCAGATGATCCACACAGCACACACTTTGAGAACGACCGTCCTACGACATTCCTGTAGCCTGGGCCTCCGGGGAATGTGGATCGTGTTCCCGGTGTTCTCTCTGTCCCCCAGGGCCTCGGCGGATTCAAGTGAGGACAGCCCAGAATAGCTCTGCCTCCCTGCTCTGGAAATGAAGGTGGATAACGCCAAGGACCAGTCCTTACTGTCAGGGTGGGGCGGCCCGAGCGTCCTGGGCAACTGCCTACCATGCAGAGCGGAGATCCGTTGTGCAGACTCTGCCACATTTCTGCTCTCCCCTCCCTCACGACCCTCTCCCAACCCCCATTCTCGCCTGTGGTAGAAACACTGTGGTGACTACACAGGACTGGTTCAGTTGTCCTGTGCTTCTTTGTCTCTGGGCAGAACCCTGCCCCACCCCCTCCAGCTCCCCACACACATCTTCTCAACCGTGGTTTCAATGTGCCTTGGATTCCTGTTCCTGATCAGCATTGGGGGCACGAGAGGAGGGAGGCGGTGCAGGGCCGCGGTGCTGGTTACCGTGTTGTTGTTTTACCCCCAGCTTCCCGTCCTGTTTTCACGCTCGACTCAAATGCCTGAACTCTGCACCCAAACCTCAACTCCTTGCTTGCACCTCCAACCCAGTGCTATCCTGATCAGTGGCCCCAGTACCCGCTCTGCACCAAATCCTGATGCCTCTCCATATCCTTTACCCCAGAGCAGCAGGAAGCCACTTCTGTACATTTTGAGAGTGAGGGACATGAAATCAGGGAAGCCTTCGTGGAAGTGGCTGCATATGAACTGGGCCTTGAAGGATAGATGTGATTTCTTTTTTTTACTTTATTTTTTTAATTTACATCCAAGTTAGTTAGCATATAGCACAACAAGGATTTCGGGACTGGATTCCTTAATGCCCCTTACCCGTTTAGCCCATCCCCCCTCCCACGACCCCTCCAGCAACCCTCAGTTTGTTCTCCATATTTAAGAGTCTCTTCTGTTTTGTCCCCCTCCCTGTTTTTATATTAGTTTTGCTTCCCTTCCTTTATGTTCATCTGTTTTGTAGGATAGATGTGATTTCTGTGGCAAAGAATGGAGGGAGGGGCCATTGCAATAGGAATAAGGAAGGGAATCCATTAATATAGGATAAGCAACAGGCACTGTGTTAAGAACTATAGATGCGTTATTTCATTTATTCCTTGCTGCAATTCTATGATGTAGGCACTAATGACAGACCCGTTTTACAGATGAGGATACTGAAACACAGAGAGTTAATTGCTCAAATCTACACAGCTATTAAAGGGCAAAGTAGGGGGTACCCGGGTAGCTCAGTCAGTTGAGCATCCGACTTCAGCTCAGCTCGTGAGCTCACCGTTCACGGGTTCGAGCCCCACATCGGGCTCGCCGCTGTGAGTGCGGAAGCCACTTCAGATCCTCTGTCCCCTCCTCTCTCTCCCTCCCCCATTTGCACAATCTGTCTCTCAAAAATAAACATTAAAAAAATAATAAAGGGCAAAGTAGGGACTCTAAACCAGGCAGTCTACTATTATGTTCTCTGTTTTACACGGAAAACTGAGTTTCAGAGGTTGAGTAACTTGCCTAAGGTTACACAGCCTGTAACCGGTAAATCTGGCAAATCCCATTATGTTTACCATATAACCACTTATCCCCCTTCTAACTTAGCCTTTCCAAGCAATCATTTCATTCACGATGTCTCATTGGAGCCAGCCCCGGCTGCCATCACAACAAATGCCTATGTTGGTCCAAATAAAAATCTTTCCTCTAGTGGGTAAGCACTGGAAAACAGCAAGGCTCTCCTGAAATCAAGAGAAATGGCCCTCTGAAATACATCTCTCCGTTTTCAAAATAGCATTCCCTTTAAGTCACCTGTTTGTCAGGTCCCCACTTATAAAAACCACGGGAAAAAATTCTTTAGGTCTTTAGTTGGAGACAAAGTACTTTCTATCTCAAGTGGGTTATGAGTTCATCATTCTCCCCTCACTTGTACCACGTACATATTTCTGCTCTCGTGTTTCTCCCACTGGGTTGTAATCGTCTGTCAACTGGGCAGTTTTTCCTACTCTGGTGTTGAGATCCTCTAGGCCAGGGACCAGGTTTTGGTGACCTCTGTCTCCCCAGTGTCTGCCTCCCCCCAGGATTGGCACAGAGCAGGCACTCAACAAATGTTCATTAGAAGAAGAGGCGAGTGGGGCGTCTGGGTTAAGCGTCTGACTTCAGACCAGGTCGTGATCTCACGGCTCGTGAATTCGGGCCCTGTGTCGGGCTCTCTGTTGTCAGCACAGAGCCTGCTTTGGATCCTCTGTTCCGCTCTCTCTGCCCCTCCCCACTTGCGCGTGTGTGCGCGAGCTCTCTCTCTCTCTCTCTCTCAAAACTAAACATTTAAAAAAATAATAAAAAGAAGAGGTGAATGAAATGTGAAGAGAGGCAGCTCTTCCATCCACTAGGGACCTTGATCCATATTCCTTCTGAGTAAACTGGCTCTCAAGGGGGAAAAGCCTTGATTTGTAGTGTTGGATGATTTCTAGCATGTAAATACTACTACCATGGCCGATTTCAAGCTACCAGTGGTTTAAAAACTGGCTCACGAAATTCCTGAATATTTAATAATCAGCTTTCAGGAGCCCTGTTTTGGGCTGAAAGTCTGTAATTCTGCCTAGAGTGCTTGAACTGTCGTCATGTCAGTGGGACCACAAAGGTGGATAAGCTATCAGAGTGGGGAACATAATGCTGAATGCAAATAGCAAGAGTGAAAGACCAGGGCGCCCGGGTGGCTCAGGTGGGTGAGTGTCCTACTCTGGATTTCAGCTCAGGTCATGATCTCATGGCTCATGAGTTCAAGCCCGACATTAGGCTCCTCACCGATAGTGCAGAACCTGCTTGGGATTCTCTCTCTTTCCCTCTCTCTCTGTCCCTCCCCCAGTGGCACATGCTCTCTCTCAAACCAAATAAACTTAAACAAACAAACAAAAAAAAAGAGTGAAAAACCAAACAGAACATTTGCAAATTAGGAGAATTCTGTTTGGCCTACCATGACCTAAGCCTCTATCATTTGTCATCCATTTCGAAATTGACAGACACTTCAGTGACATGGGTCTTAGAAGAGGGAGAAACTTGCCAAGTAAGCAACTATCCTAAGAAAACAAAGGCCCCAGAATATACTGGGTTTCTAAGAGATAATTTACTTTTATTTGAAAATATAAACTTGTCCACTCACTTCCTTCAGCAATCAGAAAATCTCACAGACGAGGATGTTGAATGCTGGAAGCATTGCACAAACAGAAGATACATCCACAGAGGAGCCCTCAGGGGGTTGTAAGGAGGACATCTCATTCTCCATATCCCCACACCAAACGTTCCCTTCTCTCCCCTCCCAACATGGAGGCTCCATCATTCCGGGCTGACCCTGCGTTTCCAATACTCTACCCGACCATCCAAGGTTCAGTTTTGCACACTGTAATGGAGCTAACGAGTAGATGGCAGGATTTGAATCCAGAACCATCTGGCTCTTTCTAGTACATCACCATTAATAAATACCAATTTGTTCCAAGCTTCAAGGGTGATTGAGATCACATCTATAAAGAGAAGTATAAACACCGTAAGGTGTCATTTTAGGTGTGATACTAGAGTTGTTGATCCTGATTGATACCTAAAGGTGGGAGAGGGTGACTCGTTGGTGAATGAAGTAAGTCCTACACTACTCCACCTAGCCCCAGGTGGTCGTGGTCGTGGTCGTGGTCGTGGTCATGGTCGTGGTCGTGGTTGTAGTCATGGTTGTGGTTGGAAACAACACATATTTGAGCAACTGCTTGGCTGTATGCCACATGTTGCCATTCCTTTTTTTTTTTTTCTTTTTAATCCAAGTAATGAAGAAAAAATACAAGGAACGAGTCCACTGGCATTCTCAAGCCCTCTGCTCACCACCTGTATAGTCCTTCAAGTAGGTCTTAGACATTCAGGATTATAGTGCTTTGGGCCCAAACTATTTTACAAAATCTACAGAGAAAAGAAAAAAAAGATACCATTTGATATTTAGAATAAAGTTGTAAATATGAAAGCCCAAGTTGTAAGTGTGAGCATAAAATAATGGACAGTAAATTTCATCAAAGAATACATGAAGAAAACTGTTGTTTAAAAATGTATTGTTTAGAGGCACCTGGGTGGCTCAGTCGGTTAAGCGTCCGACTTCAGCCCAGGTCGTGATCTCCCGGTTCAGGAGTTTGAGCCCCGCGTCAGGCTCTGCGCTGACAGCTCAGAGCCTGGAGCCTGCTTTGGATTCTGTGTTTCCCTCTCTCTCTCTGCCCTTCCTCTACTCGTGCTCCGTCTCTCTCTCAAAAATAAATAAACATTTTTTTAAATTTTTAATAAAAAAATGTATTGTTTAAAATAATTTGGAAGGGTACCCAATACAAATGCAGAGAGACTACAAAAGTCATACATATGGCTATGTTGAAGAGAAACTAAGGTCCTTTTTGCTGTATTATTCTAGGTTAAATACTAGTTAGAATCACCCTACCTCTACCTGAAGAAACATCTAGAATATTTCCAAATATAAATAGGGTACTGTGAAAGGTCTTCCAGATGATGTACTCCAGGAAAAGTCACAGTGTTTGGAAATACATCATTTTACAGGAAGTTCTGGTGGAAAGGTCCCAGTGTTTGAATATTAGTTACTGACCCCATGACAAAGGACTCTAACCCATCAAAGCTGCTGGACTTCCCGCACGTGAGGCAGTACATGTAAATTGACTTGAGAAATGTTTTTGTAAGTTTCCAGATTTGTCACTTGTACCCAGTCCCAGGCATTATTTGTTACCCCCAAAACACTGCCCATCATGCTCTCTTACAAAACTCATGAAACTTTGAAAGTAGATAAGGATGCTCCATGTTTGAACCGTAGGGCAAATTAACCTTATTTTATCAGGACAGGGAGACATGATCTACATTCTCTTCCCTAAAGACATGACAAGGCTTTAAGGCAGTATTTCCCACCGCCCTTTGTGGTATACTGTAGGATTTTCAGTGAGGTCTCGATAAATATATTTTATTTTTATACAGCTGTGTTTATTTTCTTGTATGTAGTTTCATGGATATTAAGGCTTTAGACACGGCTAAATTTAAGAAAAGGCGTAGCTATGAAGGTAAATATTAAGTAAATAATAGTATTGTGGTATGTGGATAGGACACAAATGGAAGGAAGTCTGTGAAGGAACGAAATTTGAGAAATACTGTGTTTGGGTTAACACAGTGAGGTGTTCCCACCAAGGTCAGCATGCACTGAAATGGCCCCTTATCCACAGGAGCAGGAATAACCTGTTGCTCCTTTGACTCACTTGTGGCCATGTATTGCCTCTCATTTGCACATTCTCTTTGCCTGCCCTGCTGTTCAGCATTAAATCTTCCACATATTCCATTCAGTCATAGTGAATGCACTATTAACGTCTGGGAAGTGAAACTTCCCAAAGACGTGTTCTTTGGTGAAATCCTTGCCCTCTAATCCTCACATCCTAGCATGTTATTTGATGCTTTATTCAATTGCCTTCTCTCTGCATAAGCTTCCCCAGTAGACAGCATAAACACTGATGAGATTTCTCGGTTGTACTCCCATTTTCCTTCTTTATGAAAAGCTTTAGCCTCTCTTTCTCCATCAGCACCACCCCCAGCCCCACCGCCATTGGGCTAACTTTGGGATGGGTGATTGGCTCTTCTCTGCCTCACTAATCCAGCACATTTATTCAAGTCAGATGACCGCAACATGAAGCACTGTCCTTCCGTTAGAGGAGAGCATGTGTGTGCAGATTGACATTATTACAAAATAATTCTAACGGAATTGACTTCTGATATATGTATACTAAGACTAAAGCAATTTAGTAGCTTGGGGTTTTCATTCAAGAAAATGAACGCCTTTTATCATATCTGATGGAAGATTTCTTCTGGGCAGTGTGGCATATTCTAAGGCTGATTTTTTGTAGCATACCACTATTTAACTCCCAATACAGCTGAAATTAGATAGGTTGCCATAGGACAACAGTATCTTTTTATAACTGAGGAAGCAGGAAAGGGAGGGGGAATGTTGAAAAAAATGTTTTCCCTTCGAACACAAGGAGTGTGTTTTGTTCCTGAGAGAGAAAATACCTGTACAAGAGGTAAGTCTGGTGAATTAAAACTGGAAACCTCCCTCATTTCTCTCCCCAGCCCCCCAAATGTTCTCAGGGTACCTAAATCAAAGAGGAGCAGATTAAGGTGAGTGGGAAGGCATGTTCTGTACTCAAAGCAAGATCGATCTTTATACATAGATCCTTTTTTGGCACTGATGCAGAAAATCCAAACATGGAGATACTTAGGTCTACATACCAGATGGATCTAAGGGGAACAAATCATAGACACTTTTCCACACACACATATATATATATATTTTTTAATGTGAGCATAGAAAAACAGATGCTTCTGCTCCCAAAGGGTGTGTGGGCCTTTCTCAAATAGTCTTATGGAGCAATTTCATTTCAAATTTCTAAAATTATGAAAATGTGTAGATTGAGCATTAGACTGGAAAAGAAATGGCCTCCTACATAGAAAACCAACCGAACATTTTCTGAATTATTTTTAACTATTCGGTGAAACCCAGCCTCCAATTTCCTGGATAAGTGGATGGGGGAGTCAATAAGGGAACACTTCCCCCAAATAGGTAGACCATGATTCACTGACTGCTTTAACAACTAATTTAATGCAATGCTGTATGCACGACTCAGTGAGTTAGTATGTGAGAGCTGTTTTTATGTGCAAATGAAACTGTGGTTTAAGTTTCGGCGAAATGGGATCGTGGCATTATTTCCTTTCAGATCCTATTTGTGAGGATAAAAATAACTGTCCTTAAGACAATGAATTTTATCTACACTTCATGCGCTTCTCCTTATTACATTTATCGTATCCGCCATCATATCTAGCCACCCATCATCTCCAACAGATCTTCTAAAGGCACAGTGAATACCGCTCATGGATTTGGGAACTTGGAAGTTCCTCCTTAAATTTCAAAGTAGACCATTAAGACAGCTTTTATACTTGAAGTTCTGAAACTAATTCAGAACGAGCTATTATAATTACTGTAAAAGCCAAGTTGAATATTCTCTTGGTTAGCAGAGTCATTAAATAACTAAGGGTACAATGTATGCCTTGTTCGTCTATAGCAGAGGGAAAGAATAAAGATTGAGGACTAACTGAACAAGAATCACTCCCATTAACTAGTTCTTTTGTGCATGCTATCACACGCAACCCTCCCACCCCACCCGCACTCCCACAAGCCCTGCACCAAAAATTCAAAAAAGGGAAAGACGGAGAGCAAAACCTGACACTTTTCACAGCAAGGCCTCACTTAGCTCACATCAGGAGGATCGCTGCTGCCTCGTGTAAGTAAGAATTCGAGAGAGTGGAGTGTACCCTTTTAAGGACTGGGACTTTGACCATTTCTGATGGCAACCTCCCACAACATGTATCGTGGGTTTTTTCAGCAGAAATTGCCAATGCCAACGGACCATACCCCGATGACTCAGGCATTCACAACGAACATCCATGATCACACCATACGATGTTGTCTGCTGCGCCTCTAAACCAGTCTGTCGCTTCCTCTGCTGCTCACCTACCTCTTTCTAATAGTCCCTCCCTCTCCACACACCCCTTCTGACTGACAGCTTCTCATTCACCGTGAACTGAAAAACCAAGATTGTTCAGAACCGGGTGTCAAGTAAGAGTTAAGAAGGCACTGAAAGTAAGGGTGAGGGAATAATTATGGCCTTCGAGGCGGCAGCTGTGACACAAAAAGGTTCCTCTCCTTACATAACTTTCCCATCTCTTACAGCGTAAGCTAAGCTTTCGAAGGTGATGATGTGAGACAGCTATCTTCAAATAAGTGACTTTCTTTCGGACGGACCCTCTGGGCAGGGACCAAGGCAGATATTCCAATAGCCTCAGGGTTTTCTGAACCCAAAACACAACGTGTCAGGGAATGACTCCCTCCCACGGTTGTTTAACCTCACGTGGTTCCATGAGGCACGTCCTGACCATTTCCGTACGTGTTCTTCAGTTTGATCTTGACTGCACTGCTGAGACAGGAAGGGTCAGGTTCATTGCCCCAGATGACAGATAAGGACATGGAGACTGGGGTAAGCTGAGTGATTTGTCCACAAGCAAACTGTGAGTACGTGACAAGGTCGGGCTCCTGGGTTCTCATTCGGGGCTTTGCTCACAACACCAATGCTGCTATGGCTCCCTCTCACCTTCCCTCTTCTCAAAAGGACACTAAGCCCTTCCTCTGGTGACCAAGACGCCATTTCCTTTGGGCTTGCTGCTTTATTGCCCTAAGCTCTCTCTGCTAGATGTCCTTAGGAATCTTGCTCATTTTTCTGGCAGAATTCAAAACCCTCTGATTTTATTATGTTGAGGATTGTCAGTGAATTAAAAATTCAACAAATGTATGGCCCCAACTTGCCATCAGAAGTTAACAAATGTCACTAGTAAGGATGTTTCTCAAAAGCGGACACTGAAGAATACATCCCAGCAGATACCTAACAGCTCATTTTGTGTCATGGCAGCGTGAGAAATCACTTCCTCAAGACATTCATTAACCTTTCATTTCCTCCATAAATAATCAGTCAGAAATGTGGCTCATATTTTAAATTAATCGAAAACAGCCTTCTCTTTCTCTCTCTCTCACTCTCTCTCTCTCTCTTTCTCTCTCTCTCTCTCTCTCTCTCTCTCACCCTCTCTCTCTCTCTCTTTCTCTCTCAGCCCTTGAAATGCATGGAGAGCTTCTAATGCCAGCATGATATTTAAATATGTGGTTCTCGGGTGCGTGGGTATCTCCGTCGGTTAAGCGTCCAACTCTTGATTTGGCTCAGGTCCTGATCTCATGGTTTATGGGATCGAGCCCTGCGCAGGCTCTGTGCTGACAGCATGGGCTCTGTGCTTGGGATTCTCCCTCTCTCTCTCTCTCTCTCTCTCTCTCTCAAAATAAATAAATAAACTTTAAACAAACAAACATACATACATGTGGTTCCACTCCTCTGGGCCAGCGTAAAACTTATCTTCTCCAGGAAGCCTTCCTGATCCATCCCAGCAGACCTTAGATACGTTTTCTTCCTCTTCTCCAAGAACATAGAACAAGTATTGCTATTTGACAACTAACACATATTAAGGAACCATGTAATGTACCGCCAAAAATATGGGTTCTAGAGGCAGACAGACCCAGGTTCTAATTCCAGCTTTACTGGTCTGAGCTGTGTGGCCTTGGGCGTGCTGCTTAAACTCTCTCTAGCTGAGGTTCCTCATCTGTAAAATAAAACTAATGACATTCAATCTGTTAAATTGTTCTGGGGATTGAATACATGTAAAACACCCAGGACAGTGGCTGGCATATACTAGGCACTCGATGAAGGGCGGCTGTGTTGACTATCATTGTGGCCTTTGACACATAGAGTTCGGGTTTGACATGTATGCAGCTCCGTTGTCTTCCCAAGCTGTTTTTAAACCCTTTGATACCTGTGTCCACGATGGCACTTCACACGAACCATAAGCTTAATTGTGCCTTACCCGCATGGGTTCTTTCCAAGGCCTTACTGTTCGTAATTTTGTATTGCTTTTCCTAAAGAGGGCTCGTAAAGTGGTATCGGCTTCAGACCTAGCACAAAACCTTTTTCCACTTCTGGTTGTATCTTTCACGTCTGTGTCACCCCCTCCTTGTCCCCACTCCCTGTATTCGGTACAGTACTTTGTACATACTCAGTACTTAATAAAATGACATTTTATAAAATCCTCAATTAACCAGAATTTGCTCATCTCAGCTATCTGGAAATAAGCTAACGTCAACTATTTAGTCAAAAACTTCCGACTGACAGCCAATATATTCGGTTGGAAATTACTCAATCCACTCATATATTTTGAAAGAACAAAAATGCATTTGGTAAACTGTAAGGCTTAGAATTAATACAGCGTTACTCATGAAAATGACCATAAGAATGATGACCCCAAGGCAGGATTTCTCAACCTCGGCCCTATTGACATCTTTTTTACCAGATAATTCTTTGTTTTGGGGGGTTGCGCCACACACTGTAGGATGTTTAGCGTCATCACTGGCCTCTACCCACTAGATACCCTTCCAGATGTGACTCCGAAAAATGCCCCCAGGCATCTCCAAATGTCCTCTCAGGGGAAATCCCCACCCCCACTCCCGTAAGGCATCACATTCAGTACCAAAAGCTGGACAAATGGTCACAAATCTTTCACATTAGGCAGGAAAAGGAAGGTAAGCATTTTCGAAAAGTTTCAATAGGCGAAAGCAACCTCGATTAACCTGAAAATCCCATTAACCCCATTCCTCGCGTGTTCTATTCCCTAAGCATTCCAGATAACAACAAAAAAATGGACTGTACGTTCTATTTTCTAATTTGTATTCCAAGTTCAGCCCATTTTCCGTCTCAGCAGCTAAGTACACAATCCAGTTCATGGGTGGAGGATCATCATCGCTTCTGCCATCTATTTTAAGTGACAACGATGCAACTGACCTGGAAGTTTAGAGAGCTTTTTCTCCCTCGTCGTTGGCACTCTTAACTTTAATATTAGCCATCCTTCCTGTATTCTCTGCCTGAAATTGAAATGTACAGAAGGAACTCTGTTCCAGCTAACTGTGATTTTACTGTATGTAAAAGACCTGACACTTTGTTGATCACTTAAAAGCAATTTTCTCTAGCCCATTGATTGATTGCTGCATTTCCCATTGATTGGGTAATTGAAAATGCCCTTCTTAAATAAACAGGATTTCTTATTTCTTCTGCAGGTTGTGATCCTGGGAAAACATTCAAGAGGTTATCACTACATGCTTGCTAACCTGGTAAGAACAAGCAGAGTTTTTGTTTCCCAAGGCAATATATTCTATTTAGTTTGTGTCGTCTGCGATCATCCAAAAAAGAAATACATGAAGAAACTAACGTGTTCTCTAGACACTTGAAGAAATGAGTCAGTAAATACCAAACCCTGAATGCAATAGCCTTGCTTTCAATTACGCTGTCTCTGTTTCAACTGTGAAGCTGATAGTCTCTCCTCATTTAAAACATAGTAATTTGACATGATTCCTCACCAATTATTCTTAGATTCAATTTGGATTTGAAATGTAAACCATCTTACCCAGGTTTGAAATATAACACGAGAGACAGGGGACACAGGAAGCAGACTCTTTCCCCAATTAACCCAAGTACATGTGTCCATCAGTACTGGATTTGTCTTTCCAGAAGCAGACCCCTACCAGATCTTTTCAAACCAGATGCCAGAAGTAGGTCTGAACAGAACATCAAGGGAGCCTGTCAAAGCGTACAGCCCCCTTTATACTTCTAAAAAGACACAACTTGAATCTTTTCCTTCAGGTTTCCCATGCCTTTAAAATTTGTGCTATTCTAGAAGCTACCATTTCATTAGGTTAGTTTATAGTTCTTTCTCCAAAAAGACAATTGGTTTGGGAATTAACAAAATGGCTTCTGAATCAGTAATATCTGTTTAGCAGAGGTTCTGAATAATACCATCTCCATGAAATGAAAGAGAAATGTTAAATGATCACTATGATACTAAGAATCTATTAAATTATTACAGAACATGAGTTCTCACCCCGATTTTGTTTCATCAGCACAACAGAATGATGATGATTATAAAGCTCTTACACCAAAAGAATAGCAACAAAGGTGAAAGATTATTATGATTATGCTCTTAGATTTCTTAAATCAAAGAAAAAATCTTATTTTGTTTTTAATAATTAATAGTTTTTAAACGAGAAAGGAAATGTTACTTAAACCTCTTTCTTAGGAAGTGGGTTCGTTGAGACACTTTATAAGAGGAAGATTAGAGCTACTGCCTTGAAATGTAGTGTGCACCTTCTCCAATAAATTGCTCAAAGTAGAGCACTTCAGACCATTCGGGGGACAAATGAATTGACTCTTTTAGGAGGAGAAATCTTGATTCTTCATTTACATGTGAATGCATTCAATTTGTTTTTTGGGGCATCCAATAAGTAAAGGCTGTTTGCTGACTCATTGGAAGTTAGGCCAGGGCCTGGCAGGAAACACAGATGTCCCAGCAAGGCACCTGAGGCAGTTATTGATGGGATTTTACCATTTCTTTCTCATCAATAAGTATTTTGCTCTCCTTCCTTCCTTCCTGCCTCCCTCCCTCCCTCCCTCCCTCCCTCTCCCTTTTCCTTCTGTCTGGCCTTATACATGCCAGGGTTCACCCATCACTGACAGCATATGAGATGAGTTTAAGTAGTGCACACACAAACTTTTTTATTATAATGGCCATGTGTTATTTGATATGTGCTAGAAAAATATAAAAGTGGCACATCAAAAGCCAAATTTCATGGATATTGTTGTTTCATACAGGGCTAAAGTAGGAATTTACCGACAAACGAATTAATTTCTTAATGTGTCAAATGTGTCATGTAAACAAGAGCATGGGGGATGCACACATAGTAAAATCTGGCTTTTGTATATGTGGCTGTGGTGCGTGGACTGCTGAAGTTTGGGAAAGAGCATTGAACTAGAGGTCAGAAGGTTTGGGCTGTCGTACTGACTTTGCTACTAACTAGCTGTGGGATCTTGGGTAAGTCACTTCCACCTCCTTGGGACCTCAGTTCCCTTTACTGTAAAACTCAGACAGGAGTGGGGAGTTCATTGCTGTATGGGTTGGGTCCCTTGGAAGCAAATGCTAAGATACAATTAGAAGTGCAAGACCTCTACTGCGAGTGACGCCTGTGCAAAATAAAAGGGAGAGGGTCGCCAGTGGGAAGGAAGAGCTTCCGATCTCAGCAAAGGAGAGGAAAAGGAAGGAAGGTTGATGAGAAGAGCTTCAGACGGCGGTACAGTTCTGAGAAAGTCTTGGCCAGCACAACCGGGAGCTCCAGTGCCAAGACCCCCGTGCTGCCCCGAACCCATGAGCCACTGCACCACTGCCTTGCTCAGCCACTGGCTGGCAGCTGCCCAGGAAGCACATACCTCCCTCCTGAAAGCTGAGGCAGATCCTGAAACTGGAGGCTGTCAGCTAACTCAACTCCTCGAGCCAGGTTCCATCTTAAAGGGAGATCCGAGCCATGCACATCAATGACCAGATGATATGTAAAGACCTTCCCCATTCTAGAATTGTAACCAGGCCTCCCTGTTTCCTACCAACAATCCTTCAGATGAGCTTTGGTTTCAACCTGAGACCCAGACCTGACAGAAATGAAAGCCTATGGAGTGACAGAACTGCAAGAGAGAATCATTAGGACAAGGTTGGGGAGAAGAATGGTTAGCTGAACGCCTAACCAGGACTCAGAATCCTGAGACATCGGGTGGAAGCCTACTATGAGAACAAGTGAAGTCTTCCTTCAGAAAGGATGTAATACATAGCGTCATGTCAGTCTGCCTAGGGAAAACATGAACTCACTCACCACACTTGGAGCTGCCACTCCATTTTCTCTAGTGACCTGCTTTTCATTTGAATTCAGCCATGTTTCCATGAGTCCCTGTACTCTATAGCAAATTGCCTATGGGCAATAGAGATGGGAACTGTTGTTAGTTTCTGATAAAAATGAGATAGATTATCCCACCATGGTTTCCAGGCTTTTTAAAGCAGATAAAAATACCTCCAAACACCTCCACCAAAGACAGACAGACAGATACACACACACACACACACACACACACACACACACACACACACACGTGCATGCACGCACACGCACACACACTTGCGTGCACACACACACACACACCAAGACTATTTAGAAGTTACTTAGATGGTCAAAAAAGGGTAAGTGGAGCTTAGATGCTTCCTTTCAAAATGAGCCAGCTGGATAAAAGCTGAGAACACATACACAGGGGAGCAAAGTCTAATCTGGGTCTTGGTATAACAACAGTGCAGGACCACTGCCTTCTTCTACAAATGCAAAGTCAAAAACAGTCACAGCACTTACCTAAGCTTTCTGGAATCACCCGCTCAGAGCCCCTGTATGCCCTCTACCATGGAACTCCGACTGTCTGGCAAAGACTTCTTTGTGCTGTTATGTGGACTTTCCCCAGTGGTAATCCTAAACTGAGAAGCCATGGATAGTCCATGAATGCTTCAACGCAGGCCTTTCACAGGTCAGGGTGTACGTGTCAGAGCAGACAAACAAGCTGTAGAAAGTTTTAGCTTGTTGAAGTCCCTGGAAGAAGCAAAAGATTCTATTAGAATCACAGGCAGAGATGGGACCCGGTGGACACACAGGCCCAGAAGTGGACATCCCAATGAGGAGAGACCAGGAAAGTCTCTTACAAATTCTGTATCAGCTGCTGATGCCATTTTTTAGAGATTGTTCCATAATTAATTGTTGTCTTCTCTTCCAGGACTCTAAGGCGGTAATGTTTTTCCGCTTTAGTACTAGAGGTAAACAGCATGTATACTATCTGTCAGTGAGGCAACCTGTCTCTCTTTCATGGCAAGGTATTGATGAGGATCCTTTTTTAAAAAAAAATGTTTATTTTGAGAGATAGAGCAGGGAAGGGGCAGAGAGAGATGGGGGGGAGGGAGAGAGAGAATCCCAAGCAGGCTCCTCACTGTCAGTGCAGAGCTTCACATGGGGCTTGATCCCACAAACCGTGAGATCATGACCTGAGCTGAAATTAAGAGTCGGATGCTTAACCGACGGAGCCCCTGGATCAGGATCCTTGACGCCGCATTGCCAGACATGTTGTGTATTGTGATTTAATTTTTTCATATGTGTCAATAATGATAGTCGAGTCCCTGCGTGCAGAACCCCAGACTAACAACCCCAGGCATAGTGAAAACAAGCACTAGACCCGGAGCTAGGAAGCAGGTGTCCTGATCTGTAGAATGGAGAGGTAGACCAGATCACTATTTCCTCAAGTTGTTACTTAGACACAAGCTAGTGTACATAAGAAAGTACATAGCAAAATTCCTTAAAATTACTACTTTTGAATTTATACTAAATGTGTGTTGCAGAACGGCAACTACCATCTCAAGTCTGTGATTTTATAAACACCATTCCTTAGAATGAGGGTAAAGTAGATATTTAAGTTAAAGAATTTAGTCAACGTAAAGAAAAATATTAGGTAAATTGTGGCTCAGATGATCTCCCTATATGGCAAACAACCATAAAGGTGGTATATTAATGACTACAATTTGGGAAACACTCCAAGATCATTTCCGGCTCTACATCTCTTCCCTCGTGGAGGGTCAGTTGGGACCGGAGAAGGCCAGGAGCAAGAGTATAGGCACAGCAGCTAGGACAACACTTAGGATACAAATGGGAGAACAAAACCAGAGCCCTGTTAGGGGTATAAAGTCATAAGCAGACTTAAAATCATTTCAGGTGGGCAGAAGCCAAGAAGGTATGAGTACCCTTTCCCTAAGTTCTAAACATGACTGAGGATCTGAAGGATCAATCCAAACCAACTCGCAGTTGACACAAAGTGAACTGGATCTGGGTTGAGATGGTCCAGCGACAGATGTTCAGCACCCAGCCCCCAAAATAAGACCAAAAAAAAAAAAACCCCAAGATTTGAGGTGCCAGGGAAGAACATGAGCCATAGTGGACTCATTCAGTGCTGTCCAGTTAACCACTTTTAGAAGATCCAGCAGTTTCCCTGCCTAGGTCAAGACTGACCCCAGAGTGGGAGACTGCTGTTGACCCTGCAGGTGGAAGCTAGGTCATGTCAGCTGCCACCGGACCGCATGAGCAGTCCATCAAGGAGGTCATCGCGCTAGGGCAGCAAAGGGAAGGAAGCTAACATATCTTACACTTTTCTCTGCTGTGCCAGCTATTTTCTTTTTTTTTTTTTTAATGTGTATTTATTTTTGAGACAGAGAGAGACAGAGCATGAATGGGGGAGGGTCAGAGAGAGAGGGAGACACAGAATCCGAAGCAGGCTCCAGGCTCTGAGCTGTCAGCACAGAGCCCGACGTGGGGCTCGAACTCACGGACCGTGAGAGCATGACCTGAGCCGAAGTCGGACGCTTAACCAACTGAGCCACCCAGGCGCCCCTGTGCCAGCTATTTTCTATAGATTTCTTACGAAATTTACTCAGACCTCCCATGAAGAGAGACTGAACTATTCACCTCCCCAAACCTTTTAGACATCAGGAAAATGGCTCTGAAAAAAATACATGACTTGCCCAAAGTCTCAGAGCTAATCCATTGTCAAGCTAGGCCTCCAACGTGGGTTGTTCAGACTCCTGACAGAGCACCTTGCTCCTCCCATTTGACCCACTGGAGCATCTCAGTGAGACAAAAGGCTAGCCCCACAAAGGTCACGGAAGAACACTGGCAAAGATATAAATGCATATGAATGAAATACAAACTATACACTTATGAGAGTAAAGTGATTACAGACAAAAAGGCTTAAAAACCAAGGACAGCCTTGTGCATCTGGGTTTGAAACTTGTCCAAAGGCCATTTTGAAATGCATCTTAGCGGGCACCAATTCTATCTGTCCATCACTCTCTTCTCTCCTGCCACAATCCCTTGTCCTTCTCTCTCTCTCTCTCTCTCTCTCTCGCTCTCTCTCCCTTCTCTCCTGCTCTCTCATCTCCCTTCTTGCTCTTGCTCCCTCTTTTTCTCTTTCCCTCCCATCTGCCCCATTCATATTATTAATATGCCAGGAAATAATGGTGGGGGTGAAGGGTACTAGCTTGCATCTGGTTTTTTCAAATTTTTCCTCAAACAAAAGCACCATTCATAAAACAGAACCCAAAAGAGGCAACCAGCTGTAACCTAAGCTTGAAGAAGTGAACTCTGCAGCTTACTGAGCCCTGGAAGTTACCTGAAACAGAGAAGGGGCCACTTTGTTTAGAGAGGAAACAAGTTTGAGTGAGATGGGGGTCATGTGTTTTGCTTGCCAATAACAACTGTTCCCTTCTTCTCCCTTCCCCTTCCAGGTTTTCTGGTTTTGTTCTCTACTCTTTCCCTTCCTTTGTTCTCCTATTTTTATGTTCTACAAAAAAAAAAATTCAAATGCTCAAAGCCACATGTTGTATACAATGACACCTCAGCAGGGGGCATGTAAACACAGAACTCACTGGGCTGGAGCCTGGCTTGACAGGCAGAGGAGGTGGGATTCAAGGGAAAAATCCCCACTGGTCCCAAATGCCAGGAACCCAGTCACCTCCCCTGGGTACACAGCTTCTCTGGTGGCAGAGGATTCACTTTCTTCTCCAAATGGAGATAGGATACAGCAAAGCACCAAGGGAATGAGGAATTGGGGACTGGGCCGGGGTCCAACTTCCTACTGGGCATTTAGAAATCCACAGTCTCTTGTCAACTTAAAGTTGCCAACTTTGAGACTCTCATTCTCCCTGTCTAAAAATGCCCCAACCGTAATCACCCATCCCTTTCTCCTTCTCTCTCTCTCTCTCTCTCTTTTTTCCTGCCTGAAATTAACAAGGAAAGACACTCTCTACCCAATGTTCTAGTAAGGTAAATGGAAAGAATTCTGTTTTCTTTCCCAAGCTCTCTCAGATCATGTCCTCTAAAACAGTGCTTCTCAAACTATCTGTGAAGAAGGGCCAGTTTTTTCCCCCAAATCTTCACAGATCAACAAAAGTGCGAAAAAGTAAATTACTGAAAACATGAAATAAACAAAACAAGATAGATAAAATATAAGTGTTACATTTAATAGCCATAATATCACCCTGTCAAACTGCTATAAAGGTTTATAAAGGCTTGCTTTCTAGTTCTTCCCTTTTTTCATCTCTGACTGCCAACAAACAGCAGACCAGCACCAATCCACATATACTTCGGGCAATACTGCTCTAAAGATCTCTATAGTAAGTTCTTCTTCCTCCGTATCACTTGTATGCCCAATACCCTGTTCACTCCCCTGCAAGGAGGACAGAGGGTAGTGTCCTTAAGAACCTTGTAGTCATAATGCACAGACAAAACTTGTACAGCTTATGATAATTAGCCTGGAGATATAACAGGTAGTAGGAGAGGGAATGAAGAGAAGGCAGAGTATCAAGAATCAAAACTCTGCATAGCATGGCCAGAAAAGGTCTTTCAGAAAGGTGACTTGGGGGGCACCTGGGTGGCTCAGTCAGTGAAGCGTCCGACTCTTGATTTCGGCTCAGGTCGTGAGCTCATGGTCCATGGGATCGAGCCCCGTGTCAGGCTCTGCGCTGCCAGCATGGATCCTCCTGGGGATTCTGTCTCGCCCTCTCTCTCTGCCCCTCCCCTGCTCATGTACGCATGCCCTCTCTCTCTCTCTCTCTCTCTCTCTCTCTCTCTCTCCAAAATGAATAAATAAACATGTTTTTAAAAAAGGAAAGGTGACTTTGAAACAATGATCCAAATTGTAAGAAAGATCCAGTTATATGAAGAATCAGGGGAAGTTCATGTCATGCATAGGGAACAGCATGTGTCAAGGTCCTGAGGCAGAAAAGAGCTTGATACCTTCTCTGAACTGTCAGAAGGCAATTTTGGCTAGGGCAGAGTGAGTTCCAGATTATGTAAGGCTGGTAAGCCTGGTTAAAGAGTTTTAGCTTTTTTCAACAGTGACAAAAAACCACTGAAGAATTTCAAGTGGGGGGTGGGGCATGATCTGATTTTTGCTTTAAATAATTCAGTGTCAAATGGATGGATTTTATGGTATTTAAATTATACCTCCATATAACTATTAATAAAAAGATCAGTGGCAATTTTTCCCACAAATAGCACTTATATCAACTTGTAATTATTTGTATATTCATACTAATAACTCTCACTGGACTAAAGTGCCATGAGGTCAGGGCAAGTTTGATATGGCTCGCCATTTTACCAATGGATAGCACTTAAAAGGTTTCAAAGTATGTTGATTGGATTAGAGAATAAAATGCAAGTGAACAATACAAAGCAACCTGTAATCAAGTGCTAATTTATGTGGTGTAATCTTCAACTCCACACACAACACCCTCCCGGGGGAATGGACCTGCTCCTAGAAAAAGACTTGTGCTTCTCATCAGCAGCCTGATAACTTGAGTTACCACGATTACTGTGCATTTCCCAGTTGAAGCATCACCCGCATGAACGATTGAAATAACACTAAAGACAGAGCCGGCCTTCATCCAAATCGTGAGATAGATACTTGCCCTCGGCAGCCTCCCAATCCTCATTCTATTGCTTTTATCTTCCCTACAGGCACGCCACCTTTCCCATTTCTCACCCATAATCTGCCATCAACTCAATGAAAGTCATCCAACTTATCTTGTCTCTGTTTTCCTTTCTGTACAAAATGTACCCTAAGAATAGTATTATGTGAAGGAAATCTGCACATCATATCTGGAAAACAAGTGCTCTAAAAGGAAGCTTTGAATATATTTATTTGCAACTCTCCATTATCCATACGGCCAGAAGGAAACTGAATTACAGTATGTATAAATCAAGGGAGACAGGATAATACTGACGTCATTGGAATCTTTGCAAGACTGACTTGTCTGGCTGTTCTCAAATCGGGACAATCTGTGTTTGGATGCCAATTGTATAACCAGTATCTGTATAAAAGATGGCCTTGGAGAATAAGACCAGGGTGGCTTACAAGTCCCCAGATGAACTGCATAGACACAAAAGTCACAGTTGGTTTTATAAAGTTGCATTCAGATGTGGGCAACAGTACATCTGGATCAGACAGATGTGACGTGGTCAAGAAGTGATACATTGAGGAAATAACACCAGAACTTAACGAATCCAAATGAGTAGTTTCCCTCTCAAAGGACTAACTCCTGGAGACAACATCCATATTTCTAACAAACACTGCCATTGTTAGTTACACAGAGGCAAGTAGTCAACTGCACGGATAGCTAAACCATTGAAACTGAGGAAGGAGAGTTTCAACTCATCCTATCTGTGAGCACTATGATTGCCTCCAGTCTTTCTCTGCCTTTTCTCATCTCCTTTAATCTCTCCCTCTGCACACTGTTTTTGGCCAACCAAAGGAAAAGGCAATTCGCCGAAAACAACAACAACAACAATTTTAACCAAACAGAACCGATAAGGTACAAGCAGCACTAGAAGTTGTTAAGTCCAGTCTAAGCAAAAATCAGAGGACCTCATCATCACATCTAGTTATTAAAATCCCTATGAAGTAGTGTCTTTGCTGAGGATTTGAGGGGAGTCAGGCCTCAATTTTCAAAGCATCGTGGACTGTGCTTGTCTACAACTACAATAGAAATATGTGAAAGAAAACAGAACATGTGTTAAAACGATTGAGCAGAAATGGAAGGGCAGCTAAGAGCCAGGCACTGTCTGCTCTCCAGCCAACAGCTCTCTCCTAACTCCCTTCTTATGCCCATTGATCTTCACTGTTTTATTTTATCTGTTTACCTATTTTACCTGTGTAGTGGTCATTTGTTTTACATTAGTCTTTTATAAAGGATTTAGAGGTACTTGGCGTTTACTTCCAAACTTGAGGTGGGTATGTTGCCATTTCAAAAAGAAAAATCTATTTTAATTTTTATAATCTTGGGGACAAGGAAGCTAAGACTGTTAGGGGCCGTTTGAACCATGGAATTTAGCAATATCTGATACAGAAAGAAAATTCCTTAAGTTTATGTATTTTGAAAGAGGGAGAGAGAGAACAGGGGAGGGGCAGACAGAGAGGGGAGAGAGAATCCCAAGCAGGCTCTGGGCTGTGAGCACAGAGCCCAAAATGGGGCTCAATCCCGCAAACCCTGAGATCATGACCTGAGCCAAAACCAAGAGTCGGACGCTCAGCTGACTGAACCACCCAAGTGCCCCAGAAAATTCTTTTAAAAAAATTTTTTTTTATATTTATTTATTTTTGAGAGACAGAGTGAGACAAAGTGAGAGTGGGGGAGGGGCAGAGAGAGAGGGAGACACAGGATCGGAAGCAGGCTCCAGGCTCCGAGCCATCAGCACAGAGCCCGACGCAGGGCTCGAACCCACGGACCGTGAGATCGTGACCTGAGCCGAAGTCGGACGCTCAACCGACTGAGCCACCCAGGCGCCCCGAGAATTCTTTTTTAAAAAAGAGTTTTAGAAATAAGATGATAGGGTCAATGACTTATGCCTATTAGGCAGAGCCGCTTTCTCTATAGCCGCCTCTGTACCATTCACCTCTTTTCCCTTTTCCACTTCTTTCTTGATACTTGTTGGTGAGCTCTGCTGTGTTCACATCTTTTCAGAGAGTTTAGGGAGAATCTAGCCTTGATTGTCTCAACCTCAAGGACATGGGTTGCTGCATCTAAATGCTGGACACCGGGGAGACATTCAGGCTGTAGAATCGAAGACATTACAAACAAGCAACATGTACACAAACGAAACAGAGGGAGACCAGAAGACAGCCAACTCTTAGCCTTAAGCAACAGGATGTCTCATCTCCCTAAATACCTGTTACCTCCTTTCTGTTTCTACTATACTTCTCTTCTCCCCATTTTGTCTGTGGGGCTGTGTTAGTACTTTCTGCCCATACGGATGGATGAGGCTTCGGGGCAATCGGTAGGGGCCAGTGTCATGTAAGTCTGGCCACCAGAACAGCTTGAGGTGACCTTCCCCTGGCTTGATTTGTGTTGCTGTGGATGCAGTTCATCCCACAAGGACAGCAAGGCTGATTCCAGTCTGAGGTGCACCAGAACTCATTTCCAGGCATGTTTGTCATAAAACATGGGTTGACTGAGAAACTTCTAGGTCCGCAATGGCATGGTTGATGTGTGGTAGAAAGATGGGTGCAGAGTGTGCCTATGGAGATGTTTTCAAAGTATAATATGTTTACTGGAGAGGAAGATACCCAAGCAGGAATGCATGGGGCATACATGACAGAATGAAGCCTTCTGGGAGGAAGTGGGCATGACTGGTGAGGTAAATTTGAGCTGGACCACTCCTTTTAGTATCCCTGCCAAGAAAAGAAGAGTGAGGGAACATCTTTCTGGAAAGAAGTTGTACGGTGCGTAACCGGACTGAAGGACTGACTCTTATGCCTTAGGACAGATGTGAGAGTGCTGGGATACTTTCTCTCTCCTTCTCTTTTGTTAATTCTATGTTGCCATTTTAACATGCTACGGATATTAGGAAAACAGGAGTGTGACACTTATCAAAGCGTGAGGGGTGCAAGAGATACTGCTTCTTAGTGCAGGTTGTAGCCATCGGCCCTGCAGACGAGATGGTGACAGAAGCATTCTCGACCCCCTTCTTTCAAGGAAAGGTGCTCCACTTGTCCCGTCCAGGCTTTTAAGACACAGGACAGCATGAGAGGGCCCACTCTTCAGCCCCTCCGGCAGGCAGGTGGGCAGCTGGTCAATGTTCTTGTGTAAAACTTGTTAACTGACACATATGGTTTGGCACAGTGAGTGAATTAAAGCCATTTGTTAAAATTTTGTCCCAGGCTCTTTATTTGTATATGTGTTATGGGGCGGGATTGGGGAGTTGGGAGACAGCCCCAGTTGGGGCCTCTACTAGACTTCATACAAAGTAAGTCTCTCGGCTGATCGTGGTGCGAGGGCAGCAAAGGGGAGAAAACAGTCTTAGCTTCCTTCTTGAAAGAGGGCTTTGGGACAAAACTCATCCCAGCAAGTTAATGTTAATATTTTAAAAAGGTGGGGTTTTTTGATTATCAGAAAGAAGGAATGATTGTCAGTGATGCAAAAACTACTTGGCTCTTTGTGCATTCTCCATGGACTCATGGCCTGCTTTTGAAAGGAAGAAAGAAGGGGCCGTGAGTAGTAACTGGAAAAGCTGGTTCGCTAAAATATAAAGAAAGGTGAATTAAAAGAAGTAGGGGGAGGGATGGTGACTAGAGAGGTACACAGGGGGCCCTGTGGGTATTGCTTACATTTTTGCATTCAGTTTGTGAGAATCTGTCGGGTCATGTATTTGAAGATATGTGCACTTTTCTATATGATTTTTATAGTTTAATAAAAACTTAAAATGCAAAAAAAGAAAACTTTGGAGAACAGGTTGTATGCATTTATCACAACTCATCAAGTGCTATGTTTAAGATTTATGTATTTCATTGGATGTAAATTTTACCTTGAAGAAAGAAAAGAAAAGAAAAGAAAAGAAAAGAAAAGAAAAAAAGAAAAGAGCTACATTTAAGATTCGTATATTTCATTGGATGTAAATTTTACCTCAAAGGAGAAAGAAAGAAAGAAAAGAGAAAAGGAAAGAAAAAGAATTGCAAACAAATACTGAACTCTAGTTAATGATCTGCCTGCCAAAGTCTTTTAGTTTGAAGTATACTAATATCTACAACTTACTTTGAAATGCATCCAAAAACATGAAGTGGATTGATGGATCACTGGGTGTTATATGTAAGTGATGAATCACTAAATTCCATTCCTTGAAACCATGATTACACTATATGTTAACTAACTTGGATTTAAATAAAATTTTTAAAAATAATAATAATCAAAACTTTGAAGAAAAAAAAGAAATGGCTTGATGGATGGATAGAAAAATACCAATTTTAAAGTCTGAGTTGAGACTACATGGGTATTCACTATACAGTTCTCTCAATTTTTTTGCGTATTTGAAAATGTTATATTAAAATGTTGAACAAGATAGTCTGAGGAGTGGAGGAAGAATTCGCCCCATTTCTTTATGAAGATAAATGTTGGCTTCAGCCCACTGAGGACCTAAACGCGTCCACTGCAACTAGCAAGAGACAGGTATCCAGCAGAAATAGCACAATTCCTGGGAGAAGTGTTTCAGGAGATAGCAATGCCCAGGGGAGCTGGTGGCACCCAGGCAGAGATGGCTTGGTGTGAACCTGAAGAGATTCCTTTAGGAGGCTTAGGTGACAGAGACACCAGATGGTAACTAGAGCAAGAGAAGAAGAAAACGGTGGGTGATCCGAAGTAGATGTCGAGACTTGTTTATAAACACATGAGAGACATAACCTGGGTTTGCACCATCATATAGAACCAAGCTGTCAGTTTCTCTCTTTGGCATTTCTTTAAGTCACAAATGTTGAAAGTACTCATCATTAGAATCTAAAGCAATCTGCTGTGTTTGGCACATTAAGCTGAAGAAAAGGATTTTATACCTCTAGTCAGGGTCAAACGTTTCAACACTTTCCCAGTTACAGGAAGCATTGTATTTGTACTCAGTGAAGAAAGACTAAAAATACAGGTAAATGAAACAAAACATTTGCTTGAAGTTGGCACCTGTGTTTGTCCTTGCAGGAGCTATACTAAATAAAGACACAAAGCACTAAAATGGAAGAATGCATATTTTCTCCATCGTGCCCGTGGTTTCGGAGACATACTGCCTTAAGAATTAGCCCATATCCAGCATTTTTTTTGGTACTTGTCGTCACCGTCCTTCTTGTTTTTGTAATTGAGATGTAATTGACATATAACATTGTGTCCAGGGTTTTCTTGATTGTTGAAGAGTGATCCTGGGAGAAGGACCTTCCATTTCCTCCTTAGCATTCTAACCAACAGATACGGTCAGAACTCACGACCTCCAACATTAATGATTCTCTTTCGATCTCTTTCTAGGGTTTTACCGATATTTTGCTAGAAAGAGTCATGCATGGGGGAGCCAACATTACAGGATTCCAGATTGTCAACAATGAAAACCCTATGGTTCAGCAGTTTATTCAGCGCTGGGTGAGGCTAGATGAAAGGGAATTCCCTGAAGCCAAGAATGCACCACTAAAGGTAATGTTCCATGGCATGCAGAAACCTTAGGCCAGCTTTTCACAGCATCTCAGTGTGCCCTTTATATATTTATGGCCTTCCTGTGACCAAGTCGTCTTCGCTCAGAAAGGTTTCAAGGATGCTAAAAGCAAATTGCAGGTGCCACTGCTGCATTGGAAAACGACACTTGCAAATAAAGACGCTAAGGAGAAGGAGGTCTTTTAAAACCTGGGGCTTGGGAATGTTAACTAATTTTTTAATGAATTTCATTTGTAACATGCTCATAACAATTTACAATATTACAAGAACCTGAGTTGGGCAAAGAGTGGGGGCAGTGGGAATAGGTAAAGAAGATTGATAGTCTGCAACAGAAAATTAGATTTTACATTATTTATGTGATTACTTTGTGTTAATAAGTTTCATGAATCTCAGTACACCCGAGTGAATTGGGCTGCAATACAGAGTGCATGGTGCCTATATGTATATTGAACAGAAATGTTTTCCTGCCTGGAAAAGTATCTTTAAAAATAATTAGATTACCTATGTTGCTCATTTTCATGAAATCAAAATAAGAATATTAAAGGTAGAAAGTCATGCTTAGAGTGCACATTTTTCCCATGTGTTCCCCTATGACTAGAAATCCTATTATTTAAAAATCAGGAATTAAAACAGATAAATTAGGAAAAGTTATTAGTGTAACACAAAGGATCCGTCAAGGGTATGTTTTAAGTAACCATTCCCTTGGTGCATTGGTTCAAGTATGAAACTGACTTTAAATTCTTCTTTCCTTATAGAGTGAAAGTATGTATGTACCATAGCTGTGGGATCCTTGTGATCAAGAACAGGAATCAAAGTACAGTTAAGGCCTTTCCCTAAAAAAGGAAAAGGGGTGAATATTTCTTTTCTCATGGTTTCAAGATACCCATCCTCACATTCTTCCTGGCAAGAATAGAATAACCGAGAACAATAGAGACATGGGCCAGAGAAGAGACACATTCTGTATCACCTAGTCAGTTTCACCCTAAATGAATCACATCAGAACATAATACAAGTGGGCCCTTACTTTATACAATCGGTATGTTCTAGAAAAGTTGTGCATTAAACCTAATTTATTCATTCATTTAAGCCACTCACTAGTTAAATGGTATTCTGTTGTTGTAGTGATTTTAGTATACATGCCAGATTTTCCTAGGGCAGTCCCATTTTAAAACATTCTGTCCCATGGTCAGATCAGGTGTCCTCAGATGTTTCAGCAAATATGGTCTCAATCCCTGTGATGTTAGGGTTAGCGTTCGCAGTCAGATCTTTTTTTTTAGGATAATTATTTTATCCGTTTTTTATTGAGATATAATTGACATATAGCATTATATTAGTTTTAGGTATATAGCATAATGATTTGACATATGTATATATTGCAAAATGATCACCGCAACAACTTTAGTTACCATCCATCACCGCCGTAGGTA
Organism: Neofelis nebulosa; assembly: GCF_028018385.1. Taxonomy (NCBI): domain Eukaryota; kingdom Metazoa; phylum Chordata; class Mammalia; order Carnivora; family Felidae; genus Neofelis; species Neofelis nebulosa. Next base: position 101,285,519 of record NC_080800.1, read on the forward strand.
CAATTTTTTTCTTGTGATGAGAATTTTTAAAACCTACTTCTCTTAGCAACTTTCAAAAACACAATCAGTAGGGGCACCTGGGTGGCTCAGTCGGTTGAGCGTCCTATTCTTGATTTTGGCTCAGACCATGATCCCAGGGTTTTGGGATCACACCCCACATCGGGCTCCATGTTAAGTGTAGAGCCTGGTTAAGATTCTCTCTCTCTCTCTCTCTCTCTCTCTCTCTCTCTCTCTCTCCCTCTGCCCCTTTCCCCTTCTCATTTTCTCTCTCTTTCTCTCTTAAATTCATACATACATACATACAGTATTGTTAACTATAGTCACCATGGTGTATATTACATCCCCAGGACTTACTTCTTTTATAACTGGAAGTTTGCACCTTTGACACATTTCCCCCATCCCCTACCACCCATCACCCATCTCTGGCAACCACAGATCTGTTCTCTATTCCTATGAGTTCAGGGTGTTTTTTGTTTTGTTTTGTTTTGTTTTAGATTACACGTTTAAGTGAGATCACACAGTATTTGTCTTTCTCTGTCTGACTTAATTTCACTTAGCATAATGCCCTCAAGGTCCATCCATGTTGTTACAAATGGCAGGATTTCCTTCCTTTTTTGTGACCAAATAGTATTCCACTGCATGTATGTACCACATTTTCCTTAACCACTCATGTGTTGATGGACACTTAGGTTGTTTCCCTGTCTTGGCTCCTCTAAATAATGCTGCACTGAACGTGGGGGCACAGGTATCTTTTTGCAATAGTGATTTTGTTTCTTTTGGATTAATACCCAGAAGAGGAATTGCTGGGTTGCACAGTGGTTCTATTTTTAATTTTTTGAGGAGCCTCCATAATGTTTTCCACAGTGGCCGCACCAGTTTGCATTCCCACCAGCAGGGCAAGAGGGTTCTCTTCTCTCCACATTTTTGCCAACACTCAATGTTTCCTGTCTTTTTGATAATAGCCATCATAACAGGTGTGTGGTGCCATCTCCTGTGCTTTTGAGTTGCATTTCCTTGATGATGCCAATTTTTTTGATATACTAAATCCACCCACCACCTTGAGGTGAGCTTACACAAATTTAGATTTTTCAGAAACTGCCTGTCCACTGCTTTTCCATCCTTAGATTTAGCAGGTAATGGGTAGAGGCAAGAAATTCACTTATGCACTATGTGCCAGGCACTGTGTTAGCCACAAAACAACGGACAAGGGTAAAAGGACGAAAAGGCTACTACAGGGTAGTTTATGTTTGCTCAGAAGTTATAGAGGTTCTACAAAGGAGAAGAAAAACAAGCTTAGCTCTGGATTAGTCATTGATAACTCATGGTGTGTATAAAGTAAAGTCCTCAGAACTTGCTGAGAAGAACCATTTAAGAGTAAAACCCTTTAAATGCTACCTCTTTCAGGCAAAACACTTAGTTTCTATTCCTTGTATATATTGACAGGCTCTACTAGGGATGAGGCCAGTCATCCCTAAGAAATGGAATATCTGAAGAGATGGTTCAACCTTCAGATTATTTGTGCCTAGTATTAGTCATGGAAACTTGCTCTATATCAATCAGACAAAAAGCCCACTTTAAAAAAGTGACGTATAATATTTTTGATTAGGAAATAAAATTGTCTCCAGATTAAAATCCTACTGCTTAATTTATTCTATATTTTATGAATGTTTCCTTTTGGGGCTTTTTTTCTTTTTACACGCTCACACACTGGTAAGTAGAAGCTGAAAAAGCAGAAAATTAAATAGCTATTTTGGCATGGCTTGGAATTGCAGACAATTTATGCAGTCAGCTGGAAAAGAAATCACCACCATGTTGGCTTTGTGTAGTGCTAGAGTGGACAGACACAAAGATTTTTTTTTTTTTTTTGCATGAAAGAACACATGCCCCCTGTCACAGTCACACTTGAAGATTTGCTCCTGAAAGAAAAGTAACACGAGAAAAGTCAAAAAAGTAAACGGATAGTTGTAAAGACGACAATGTACTCGCTCCCGGGTGTATTGGGACATCCTTAGAGAGAGAGAAAACTCCTCCTGGGACATTTTGCTTCATTAAAAATAACAATAGAATTCTATATCCTCCCAGTATTTGTCACCCCTGAAAAACAGGGGCCAGCTTATTTTAATCAGATTTGTTGATTCATTTAATGAAAAGGCACCTTCCTTGTCAAATCGCAGATGATCAAATCCCCAGTATTAAGTGACTGGCCTCATCCCTAGTAGGCTATCAGTATATCCAAGGAATAGAAACGAAGTGTTCTTGCCTGAAAGAGGTAGCGTCGTGAAGTATTGCCTGTGAATTGTCACCGTTATCAGATTTAAAACGCAATAACAATTGTAATTTTCTACAGTCGAAAACCAGCTTTGGTTTTCTGCTCCCCCCACGAAACAAAAACTGATTTATTGCTGGCCAGAGGTCCTAGTTCGCCAGAAACATGGTCCAGACAGAAATGATTAATGTTTCCCTCCAAATTAATTTCAAGCTGTCTAACTTAGCTATTTCCATTTTCCCCTAAGTAAACACCAGACCTGAATTTTCTATTACAAACAGCAATAACCAATCTACATATGCCATCCGTTAGCTGCACATGTATTTTTTTCTCTATAAAGGACCTGGCCTTTTAGTAGTCGCTCACTCAATTCAAAACACAGGACTGAGAGCAAGGGAGAGACTCCCTTGAGCCATTCGGTCTTAAAAATCTTAACATGGGCACACACGAGGTAAGAGGCATCATTCTAGAATGAATCAAAGTCAGGCTTGCCCTGAGAGATCTCTTGATTCAAATAATTAAGAGGGTGACTTCATAGAGTACGAGGTGGAGAGTACGAAATGAAAATTCTAAGGAGCAAGGCACGTGTTGAGGGTATCGTTTGTCGTGATACCTTGTTTTCCACATATCCATTTCAGTATACATCTGCGCTGACGCACGATGCAATACTGGTCATCGCAGAAGCTTTCCGCTACCTGAGGAGGCAGCGAGTGGATGTATCCCGAAGAGGCAGTGCTGGAGACTGCTTGGCAAATCCCGCTGTGCCCTGGAGTCAAGGAATTGATATCGAGAGAGCTCTAAAAATGGTAAAGACCACGCTGGGGGGGTGCCTGGGTGGCGCAGTCGGTTGAGCGTCCGACTTCAGCCAGGTCACCATCTCGCGGTCCGTGAGTTCGAGCCCCGCGTCGGGCTCTGGGCTGATGGCTCGGAGCCTGGAGCCTGTTTCCGATTCTGTGTCTCCCTCTCTCTCTGCCCCTCCCCCGTTCATGCTCTGTCTCTCTCTGTCCCAAAAATAAATAAAAAACGTTGAAAAAAAAAAATTAAAAAAAAAAAAAAAAAAAAGACCACGCTGGGTTATTGGGGTGGGGGGCGGGGGGCCTTATAAAGACACAAAAAAAGTAAGACCTCAGTCTTGAAAAAAGCCATCCTAAAGGGAACAGGATCCGAGTCTAAGAAGGGCAGAGCACGCAGAAGAGGAGCACCGGCATTTATTCATCAAAATCTAGAGATCGCAAACCAGAAGCTTCTTCCTCGAAGCTTGAAACATTGTCAGTTGAGGGCAAACGAATATGTAGTTCTGTGCTACACTGCGGGTAGTAAATCAAACCCAGTACCCTCAAACCTGATGGACTGAACATGTAAACAACTTCAAACTTTCTAACCTTTCCAGGCACGTGGTGTTACTTTGGGGGGCTGGGATATTCTGTAGGATGCTCCTAACTTGAAGGTAGACATCACAAAGGACGGCGGCATCCTCTGGCTCAGCAGACAACTCATCAGCCCGGATGGACCGTGGAGCTGAGCCAGGGTGGCAGTCGTTCTGTTGCCAGAAAGAACCTTTACAACATGCTAATCTACATGGTGAAATGCAGAAATATGATACGTGTCTAGGCCTGCTTAGGAAACCTTTTTTCCCGATGCCCCAGAGAAAAACCTAAAGACAAGTACCAGAAACCAGGAAGGAGACAGTCAAATAGGTCACTTGTTTTTAGTATTTACTGGTAGGCGATCATTTAAGACTTCAGGAAGTACCCTTTGAACAGATCTCATTCTTTACACCAGGAGCAGCGTCGGTCATTCATTGCAGCTTTCCGAGCAGGAGCTCTTTCCTGAATATTTCGTCTGATGCTACATGTGCCTGCATGCATTAGAATGAGCCTTCCAGAGTACAAGTGCCTCTTATTTCTACTTATGTAATTATCCCAATGTTTGGGATATCCAAAGAAACAAACTGATAGGCAATGATAAGATAATTCTGTGCCCAACCCAGTAAGGAAGAATCCGTCATGGCCTCATCACGTACATCATTTTGTGTAGTTGGCTCTCCTTCTGCTGCCTTAAATTTGCCAAGTTGGAAGCACTCAATCAAAAGGGGTTAGTAGCCCCTGTGTCTCTCTCCAAGAAAGAGAGATGACTCATTCTCCCATCATGCAGATTTTTATGTCATTATGTCAGTTCCCTAACAAATGCCCTAAGTGTAGTTTTATGGAGGTAGCACTGCACAATTTTGAAGAGCAGTTAATTAAATTCAACCTTCATAGCAGTTACAAGATTTGTACTGTCAGGTGAAACATAATGATGACTGAAATACAAAACTCCCTCCGAGTAAATCAAAAGGAGTTTTCGTCAACCAAATCTCAAGGGGCAAGTACCAGCATCTCCAACGGACTCCCCATTCATGGCACGAACAACAAATAGAAAATGGCTACCGGAATGAAGGATAAGAAATCTATCTGGCTAGGGAAAAAACTAGATTGATCACACCATTGCGCAAATAGTTTCTGCACGTCTAACTCACTTATAAACCTCGAGTTATAAGCCTGGTAAGTAACCTTCCTCCCAGGCCCTAAGGATCAAACACTCAACCAAAGGGATGCTTTACCAATTTCTACAGGCCAACTTCTTCCTGCTGTAGCAGAGAGGCTGGAGAGTATCAACATTTTCCAGAAGCGCATGTTCCCTTTGTGATAAATGCTCAGTAAAATTCCACTGTTCAGAGGGACTGCGAGGGAAGACGGTCTGAAGTACTAAAGGTTTTACTATAGTAAAAAAAAAAAAAAAATCCCATTTTATTTAATTAAAAGTGACAATGCATGTGTAAATGCCTCCCTCACTGTGACTAGCACGTAGTTGTTGCTCAATAAATCATTCTCTTCCTTCAAAGAAATCTGGCAAACATAATCACTGCCTGATAGAGTCTCCGAAGGGGCCTGTTTTAATGAATAAATAAGCATACCCCTCAGTCAGTAAATATTTATTGAGCACCAATGGCTGTGTATCAGGCTCAAAGTTAGTATGCAAACATGAAATAAGGTGAGGAGAGCTCACACTTAAATTGTTAATATGTAGGCTCACCTGGGTGGCTCAGTCAGTTAAGCGTCCCACTTTAGCTCAGGTCATGAGCTCATGGCTCATGAGTTCGAGCCCTGCGTCGGGCTCTGTGCTGACAGCTCGGAGCCTGGGGCCTGCTTCGGATTCTGTGTCTCCCTCTCTCTCTGCCCCTCCCCGACTCACGCTCTCTCTCTCTCAAAAATAAATAAACATTAAAGAACTGTTAATATGCAAATAAATGTACTTAAAGCCACTTGAAAATTGGGTAATCTACAGACTGTGCAAAGATCAGCCTGAGCCTAGCCTTCTGGAACATGGCATGATTCTAAAGCATTAAAGCTTGTCCCTTTGTTCAGCAAACATTTATCAAGCACCTGCTCTATTCCAGTTCCTGTACTAGCTGCTGAGAGCACAGGAAAAGAAGGTCTCTCATCTTGAGATGTTCCCAAACTAGTAAGGGAGATGGAAATACAGAGATGATTAAAATGTTATGGTTAGGTTCTCCAGAGGGTGCTATGGGAACCCAGAGGAGAAGCACCTAATAATAGACTGGAGTGGAGCAGGGGTGGGGGGGGCGGCAATTAAAGAAAAGTTCCCAGGTGGGATGGTGGGGAACCGTAACTGACATTCACGTCATTGAAAATAGACTTCCCTCTGATTCTACTTCTGTTCACCAGAAGTTTTCATCGTGGAGTCTCGAATCTGGACGTACCTAGACTGGTGTCCAATTTGTCTATTGTGTTTAAATACACAATAGATCTTTAGATCTTTAGATCTTTAGAAATATACAATCCTTAACGACACTTGAAGCCTTTGCTATTTTCGGGAATGAAGGATTTCCTTAATAAGTTCCTATGCCAGTGTGTCTGCCCTACCTACCTGCTCTCCTAGAATTCAAAGCCCAGAATGGGGTGTCAAGAACCCTTCTTGCGGGGCGCCTGGGTGGCGCAGTCGGTTAAGCGTCCGACTTCAGCCAGGTCACGATCTCGCGGTCTGTGAGTTCGAGCCCCGCGTCAGGCTCTGGGCTGATGGCTCGGAGCCTGGAGCCTGTTTCCGATTCTGTGTCTCCCTCTCTCTCTGCCCCTCCCCCGTTCATGCTCTGTCTCTCTCTGTCCCAAAAATAAATAAAAAACGTTGAAAAAAAATTTTTTAAAAAAAAGAACCCTTCTTGCATCACAGTGTACCCCAGACAGGCTAAGCAATTTCTATCTCAACAAGGGACTTTTACTTTAGCCGGAAGTGTGACATCACCTTCTCTGCGAGCCTGAGCTGACAATGGTGCTTAGGTTTGTTGGGTCAGTAGAACAATCATCTTGTCTTCAGGAAGTCACATTGGAGCCTTTCTCTTTGAACGAGAAGGTCATTTTCCCATCGGTGGTGAACAAGCTCCCTTTCCTTTCAAAAGATGCTCCCTAATATTTGACCTCAGTTCTCACTTCCACAGCACAAGCCCATTACCACTGCTGACTTGCTAAGTAGCTTGCCACTTTCTGGAAGTAATAAAAAAGTATTCTATCCTTTCATCCTAGGAAAAAGAGACAGATGCTTTTCCTTTGAAGCAAATGGCTTGACCCTTACCAGATGAAACATTCCAGTGACTTATATTTATAGAGGGTCTTGAGTGCAATGTCCCTGAACCGTAAAATAATTGGTGAGAAAATCTCTCCACCTGGGAGGGATGGCCTTTTATTAGTTCACAATACTGGGACAGACCCAGGAAAAATTGTGACATATGTGAATCTTCAGGTGGCATCCCACATGGGTGTCCAGGCTCTTCTAGTACCTCTGTCTTTCTTATCTAGTACCACATACCCCTGATTCCTTAGACTTCACAAATTTCATCAGTGTATGGTTTATCCCTCCAAGGCCTGGCTCACTGCTTACCTGTTTGTAGCTGGGCATAGGTCAAATAAGAGGAAAATCCACCCCTGTTACTGTGGAGGCTGGTAAATAACACTCTCAAGAAAAAGAACTAAATTCATTTCAATTCACAATAATTATCAATATAGCCCGCAAGTATTACAATGCATACATAACGACGTGCCAGACACAGTTCTGAACGTTACATGTGTATAACTCATTTAATCTTCCCACAACTCTAAGGGATAGGTACTAGTGGGATTTCCCATTTTACAGATGGGGACACTGAAGTGCAAAAGCATTAGGGAGCACACATCCAAGGTTATACAGTTAGTAGGTGATGAAGCTAGGATGCGAATCCAGGAGCTCCAGAGCCCCTATTACTGAAACCAATTTATGTTATATTGGGAATGCTAAGACACAGCCACAGCCCTCATGGAACTCACAGTTTAGAAGAATGCATTATGCTAGTTAAGAATACCCTCAGGCTACTCCCTTGAGAAGAGACTAATGATAGAAATCTCACACCCTTGAAAAAGTGGTGGTAGGGCCTTCCCGGGATCATATAGGTAACTGCCTATCATCCACTCGAAGCTTCACAAAATGCCAGAGAAGAAATAAAGATCCATATGGACTTGATCTGGTGGATTGAGCTCAATGACTCAAGATCAAAGTTCTCCAAGCTTCTAAGATCTGTCAGCAGACCTCATCCCAGAGACCTAGAAGGCAGTAATGCGGTGGTATTTTAAAATTTTACATTTTTCCTTCCTACCAGGTACAAGTACAAGGAATGACCGGAAACATCCAATTTGACACTTACGGACGTAGGACAAATTATACCATCGATGTGTACGAGATGAAAGTCACTGGCTCTCGAAAAGTAAGTAGCCAAAACAGATACACAAAGACAAAGTCTTTCACAAGGTGACAGCACTCAGGTGCAAGAAAAGAGATGTTAGAAAACACATACAAAGCAAATTCCCACACATCATTTTTGCCTTTCTGTTGGCAAATAGTGTAGATACGCAGAGTTGTTTTGCGATCAGAGTGTTCCATCTATACGCATTCTGAAAGGAGTGTTTCCCTCGGAGTCTCTCCTATAAAAGTGATAGACTTGGGGCACCTGGGTGGCTCAGTCAGTTGAAGTCCAATTCTTGATTCCAGCTCAGGTCATGATCTCATGGTCATGGGATCGAGCCCTGCATTGGGCTCCACTCTCAGTGTGGAGCCTGCTTAAGATTCTCTCTCTCCCTCTTTCTCTGCCCCTCTCCTCTGCTCGTGTGCATTCTCTCTCTCTCTCTCTCTCTCTCTCTCTCTCTCTCTCTCTTTCTCTCTCTCTCAAATAAAAAATAAATAAAATAAAAGAGATAGACTCAAGAATTATTAACGGCTTCTAACAATAGAGGGAAGGAATCACAAATTTTACAGCATGTTGTTATTTAAACAAACTGCCAAGGTACATACAGTTTTAGCAAAAGAATCAGAAAGTAGGTACCTCTCCAGTAGGTATCTTTGCCACCTCACCCCCCTGCAAAGGACTCTGGACAAAGTACGTTTCTCTACAGCTAACTTGTACAATGATCACTTTGCTTCTATCATACTGATAGTTAAGTTAGGCATGAAATGAGGATTTTGCAGCCATTTGATAAAATCCTAGAATGTAAAATAGCTTGGGTCATTTCTACAGGACACTCCTTGGTTTCCCACCCTGACATCCTAGCTTTCCCACAGTTCAGAGCAAAGCACTCTTCTGCTGCATGAGTTTAAAGGGGAACAAAAGGCTAACCGTCCTACAGTGGGCTGAATTATTTTACAAAATACCACTAAAGGCGAAGTGGGGATGGGAACCCCAGGATGAAGGTTTGTATCACAGTTGGGTTCCTGGTGGGGGTGCCAAGACAGAGGGAGACAGGACATCAATGCTTGGAAAGCTCCGGTAACTAAAAAGAAAGTTTTATTCCACAACAGCACTTGAATTTCATGCAGTACTTTTTGAGTGAAAAAAAAGGCAACCAGGTCAAATGTCTGCTCTTTCTAGGCTGGCTACTGGAATGAGTACGAAAGATTTGTGCCTTTCTCAGATCAGCAAATCAGCAATGACAGCGCATCCTCAGAGAACCGGACCATTGTAGTGACTACCATTCTGGTAAGTACGAAGGGAAGGTAGGTGGGCTTTCTGTACAGCAAGACTTCTTTCTGTAAAGCATTATTCAGCCAGTACAAAAGACCTCAGTTTCAAGCAGTGAAAACATCCAACAGGTCAGCTTAGGAATCTCTCAAACGATCTTGCTATGATCATGAACAGAATGTCTTTTTAAAAAGAAAAAGAGGGGCGCCTGGGTGGTGCAGTCGGTTGGGCGTCCGACTTCAGCCAGGTCACGATCTCACGGTCCGTGAGTTCGAGCCCCGCGTCAGGCTCTGGGCTGATGGCTCGGAGCCTGGAGCCTGTTTCCGATTCTGTGTCTCCCTCTCTCTCTGCCCCTCCCCCATTCATGCTCTGTCTCTCTCTGTCCCAAAAAAAAAAAAAAAAAAAAAAAACGTTAAAAAGAAAAAGAATATGGGGGGGGGGGTGCCTGGGTGTCTCTTTCAGTTAAATGTCTGACTCTTGATTTCAGCTCAGGCCATGATCTCATGGTTGGTGAGATCAAGCCCTGCATCGGGTTCTGCGCTGACAGTTGCAGAACCTGCTTGGGATTCTCTCTCTCCCTCTTTCTCTCTGCCCCTCCCCTACTCTCTGTCTCTATCAAAATAAATAAACTTTTTTAAAAAACAGAAAAAGTATAGGAATTTGGGACAGTTCCATATATCATTCTCTTCTTTGCCACCCCCCACGCACGTGCACGCACACACACACACACACACACACACACACACATACACTCACTAAAGGATTGAGGTTTCATCTGGACTTGGAATCTAACTTTTCACCGTGGGGGAGACAGCATTATGTGAAAGAGAGAGTAGGTTAGGGTTAATGTTAGGTCTACCACTAACCTGTGTTTAACTGTGCAAGTCACAACTTCTCTGAGCCACAGGTTACGTTTCTTTTAATTTATGAAATGGGTATCATAATGTCATAAGACATAAGACATATTGTTTCAAGGCAATATTCACCATTTAAAGCTTTCCTGCAAAATTCAAAGCATGGTTGACACACAAGATAGTGTTCTCATTTAGTTTTAAAATGTTTTTTTCCAAAAGCTGGTATGTTCTTACTACGTGAAGTACAAACCAGGGTTGAAAATGAGTATACCCCTAGGTCTGACGATGTAAATAAATGAATGGAGATTTAGCTGAAGTTTACCTTTGACATGCAAACAGACATGTCAAATCCTCATTTTGTCCTAGGTACTGTACTAGGCCGTGAGGATGTAGAAATGAATAAGCCACAGACCCTGACCTCACAAAGATCACAGTGGTTCTTAAGGGCTTGCCTGGGCTGGCTGTGGTTCCTGCATGGGAAATCCTGAGAAATCAAAGGCAGTTCACCTTCATGTAAGAGAAATACCTCTACCCAGTTTGCCTAAATCAAAGGCTTTACAAGTGGAAACTGGTCCTGCTTTCAAACCCTCAAAAAGAACTTAAATCCTTCTCTACATCTTTAAATCATCAGTTAGGGACTCCAAGGAATAGATAGCCCAGCGAATAGTCAGTCTATTGAGGTTCCTCTGCTTATTAAGCAAACATTTTTTAAAGGCTCTCTTCACACACCAAACCTCAACAGGCACATGGTGGGGGGGGACAGTTATTACATTCATCATCTCTTAGAATAACGTGTAGGGGTAATCCTTTGATCGCCCTCTGGTCCCTAAGGAATCACCATATGTAATGTATAAGAAGAACCATGAGCAATTGGAAGGAAATGAGAGGTATGAAGGCTATTGTGTCGACTTAGCCTATGAAATAGCCAAACACGTGAGGATCAAATACAAATTGTCCATTGTCGGCGACGGGAAATATGGCGCAAGGGATCCAGAGACAAAAATATGGAATGGCATGGTTGGAGAACTTGTCTATGGGGTAAGTCTTTTCAACGCTATTTTCACTTACTTCTATGCTTTCCACTTATCAATGATAGAGGATTTCATTTTCAATTATTCAATTGTAGAGTTTTCATGTGGTCTGTAAAAAAAACAAAAACAAAAACAAAACATTTTCTTCTCCAATTGACTTCTGTCAAGGTAGGATTGTCAATAGCACCATTTGGGCAACAGGATTCTGTGGCTAAAAGCAAAGTAAAATCGGGGAACTTTATTTGGCAACATTAAATACAGCCTGCCCTCTACTGAAAATCTGTCCCTTCTGTGTTCTCCGCGTCAGGCAGCAGAAGTTGCTGCCTCAGCGACTTTGCCTACACAAACGGGTCACCTTTGCTCGCTGCTCTCTCATCTCTAGGCAGCGACCATGTCCTGTGTTCTACTCTTCTCTCAAATTCAGACACATTCTTCATCCCACTATCATCATTTTAGTTAAGGTTCTCACCACTTGTCGGTCATTTAACTGATTTCCCTGCCTCTACTCTTACCCTGGCAAACCAGATCTCCACATTATTGTAATTTCCCACTTTAAAAATCAGGATAAAGGGGCACCTGGGTGGCTCAGTTGGTTCAGCATCCGGCTTCGGCTCAGGTCATGATCTCACAGTTCGTGGGTTCAAGCCCTGCGTCGGGCTCTGTGCAGACAGCTCAGATCCTGAAGCCTGCTTTGGATTCTGTGTCTCCCTCTGTCTCTGCCCCTCCCGTGCTCATGCTCTGTCTCTCTCTGTCTCTCAAAAACTAAAATAAAAATTTTTTTAATTTTTTAAAAAAGATAAAAATCAGGATAAAATTCCAAGTCCTCAGCATGGCAAGGAGTGCACATCATAATCTGGCACCTACCTACCTCCCTAGATTCATCTTGTACTCTTTCCCCTTAGAACTCAATGTTCCAGCTACTGAAAAGTATGTGTTGCTCCCTAAAGGTGACTTAGGGCATCCCCGGAAGTACCTTTGCCTCTCTCAGTCAGCTAACGCCACCTAGCAGTCCTCCAGAGCTCTGATGTGTCCCCACTTTCAGGAAGCCTTCCTGAATGGGATTACCATTTACCCACCAGCAGTCTGGTTAGATACCCCTGCTTTTGGCTTTCTTGTAGTGCTTTTGAACCTGTGTTAGAATGATCTGTTTACAAGTTCAGCTGAACTTGCCCCAACTAGACTATGAACTCCTTGAGCACAGACGCCATATCTGATTTCTTTCAACATCCCAGAGCATGGCGCATAATGGAAGTTCAACAAATAATTGTTGGATGAATTAATAAAGGAATAGAATCGTTGTGCTAAGGGCTTGCCCATGGGCCAAGTACAGAAGAATTACACTGATAATTAGGGCTTTCAGAAGGGGTATAGCTGTATCTTCAGAGCTCTGCAGTGGCTTTACTTTAAAAGGTTTTGGCCTCTGGTTGGGAATGTCAGATCTTGGGCCGCCCACTGAGGCATATAGAGACAGGCAGAACTGGACATAAGAACTGCCCATTGGGTGAGCCAGTCACTAGAGAACTAACCCAAGTGTAGATGGTGGCGGCAGATGTTTAGTTATCTCTGATTTTTATTTTCATTACAGTTGGTTAACATACAGTCTTGTATTAGTTTCAGGCGTACAATATCGTGATTCAACACTTGCATACATCACCCGGTGCTCATTGCGACAAGTGTATCCTGCAGACGTTTAGGTCTAACAGACAAGGATTACTTGCAATGACTTGCCTTGCCTAGACGGCAGGTTAGGGGAAGACAGAGGAATCTAGAGGGTGCATATACTGAGATGAAGTTGGCAAGAAGAAACCATCACAATTAATTACTGGACTGAGGTTCAAGCTCAGGACTGGATTGGATGAGGTTCAGATGGGAATCAGCAAGAATAAGGTACAGCTCTCCCATCAGAAGATAGTACTGGGGTCACTAAATAAGTTTTTGGAACAGGTCCTCAGGAACAAGTACAAAGGGAGAAGCTCGTTGCTAAAAATAAGGGCGCAGAAAAGGAATTAAGGCTTAAAACGAGATTGGACCTCAAGTACCAAAACTAGGGCACCACCCTCCAGTCAGACAAGGAGGAAGGCAATTTGAACCTCAGCCCCCAGCTATGGGGCTGGAGCCAATTATCTCCCGTCTTGGGTCAAGGTTGGCCCTGGGAACTGGCGCAGGGCTGAGTTGCAGATGAGACTCAAGTGAACTCAGTGATGAGAAAGAGAAGAACCTGTAATGCCAGAGACAGGGGGCTGAACGAGGGGCAGAGCACCTGTCATGCTTCCTAAGGACCCTGAGAAGCTCTGAACCATCTTGACACAACTCTAACGTCTTTATGACTTGGCAGTCGAGTCTTCTTCTCTTTTCTATCCCTCATCTCCCCAACACTCAGGCTCCAAGAGGTCCTGTCTTGCTCACAGCATTCCCCCGCACTTAGCACATTACGTGGTCCATAGTAGATCCTCACTTTTTGTTCTAACGAGCGAATGCCTGGCACACAGTCATGCCCAGGCATTAATCTTTCAATTTAGCTCATGGTCGGAGGCAATCTTATATCATTATCATTATTTATTCTTATTATTAGCTACCATTTGTTGCATATTTCCTAGTTGCCAGACCCAGTGCTAAATGCTCTGTAGACATTATGTAACTTAATCCTCATAACATACCTTCAAGGGAGATGCCATCATGTTAATCGTTCTACAGATGAAAACACTGAAGCCTAGAGAGGTGAAGTCTTAGACTAACGCCAAACAGCCTGTAGTGACACAGTGATTTGAACCCAGGTCTCTGACTATGAAGTCCATGTTCTTTAACCATTGCCCTAGACTGCTCAACAGCTAAAGTGTTATTTCACACCCATCCCATCGTAAAAGATAGTTGAAACTTGTTGAAAAGCTTTTGGTGCCTCTGCCTTTCTGGGGAGAAGACTGGCCACAAAAGCATGAATTTCAGGTGTCGGTTTCTACCAGGCCAGAATAACTGACGTGAGTTCTACCAGCCCATTGTGACTCAACAGCCAGAGCTGTCTAGTGTCTCAAGAGAAAACCTGTCACATTCTGTGAATAGCTGAGTGCCCTCCTGGCAATGAGCAAGACATTAGTCCCAGTTGATATAGAGCAAGATTTCCTGACACTGTTTGGACAAAGACCCAGCTTTCTCACTGGGTTTTGGCTTCTCTTCTGGCGTGTCCCCTGTACGACACCCACCTAATCTCCACATTCTCTCTCTCTTTCCAGTGTGGGTAAGTGTGAGTGAGGGAGCTTGAGAATTAGAGAGTCCCTTCCTTGTTGAGTGATTTAGAAATCAGCTCTTCACTGCCAAATAGGTAAAAATTCTTCTGAAGGAGCCTTCCCTTCTATTCCCTCCAGTTCTTTCTACTGAAGACAAAAGCAATAGCTAGGGAAGTCTCTCATAGGAATATCCTCCCTCCTCCCACCTGGAACAAGTTTCTGATGCCTTCTGGGATAATAACACAAGGTGATTCCAGGGAATTGACAGCAAACCAATTGCCGATTTCCACTTTCCTCTAAAACCTGTGGCTGTGAAAAATGGATGTTCTTGTCATGCTGGAGTAAGACCTCTCGGTGAAGGCGGATGATCTCACAAGCTGAATGTGTCCTCCTCTTCATTTAGAAGTTGTAATCTTCCAGCACTGGGAAGTTTTCCACTTCTCTTTCAATGATAGAAATGGTGAAAAGTGAAAACACAGGCATTCATTTCTGGCAGGCCTGGGCTCTTGTAGTTTGCAAGTTGCTTAAGAAAAAAAGGGGGGGAGGAAAACTAGTTCTTGCAATGAACGTGAAACCTACACAGATAAGCACAGATTTATCTTTAGGGAATTTTCTCTTCTGCTTTTAGCATGTAAAACAGAGCAGAGTAGGAAAAAAAAAATGAAGACAGGCAAAGATGGAAAAAGCTTCCCAAAGAAGATTTCAGTATCTACCACAAAGTCTCCAGAAAGAGTCCAAATGAATTAAATTTGTTTAGGAAGAAAGAAGCCAATCAGCCTCTTTTCAGATGATTCCTAAATGGGTTTTTTCCCTCTAAAGAAAACCAAATCAAGGTTGATGTTTGGGGCACCTTGTATTGCTAAGAAGGCTATTTTTGAAACAAACGTCAGTAGGACACAATGTGCCCCATTATGTAAGCTCTTCAGAACATTATGGACTTGAAACTGTCCACCTGCTTTTAGCAGTTTTGATTTTGAGCTGGATGTCTATAACATCACCACATGGTAATTGTCCCCAGCTTAAATGGCTTACAGACCACAAGTTTTTATGGCTCCAAAATAGCATGTGTTGTAAGAGGACATTTAAAAACATTTTGTAGCTAACAGGGCTGTTAGACATCTTTTAGCTTACCATTTCAGTCGTTTTACAGATAAATATGGGGATCAGCCAGGAATGGCCATTAGAACTGCCATTTGGGTAAACCAGGCAACCAAGCCCTGATGGGATGACAGAAATAGTGGCGGGAATTGTGACAAGGTCGCAAAATTGCAAAGCTTGGCAGATCTTGGACTGTAACTCAGGTTTCTTGACTCCTGGCCCAGTGCTCTGTGGACTGGGTCACAATGGCTCAGTTTACTAAGCTTGCCAGATTATGGGAAGATTGGTGTTATATCAGATACAACATCCCCATCTGCCTTCAAGGGGGTTGCAATCTAGTTGGATTATGAGCTTTTCCGTCCAAGATACCCATCCTGCTTATCTGTGGCCTCCAGAATAATGCCATACACATCTCTAGTTATCACTTGAAATATCTGAAAACCCAAAGCAGGCAGCTGGGGGTTTCTGCCCTTTGAGAGGAGATATAATCTAACAGAAAAAGAGAGTCAGGGAAAGGGCTGGAAAGAAATCGAGGTTCTAATTGACAAAGGGTCGCCTGCCAGCAGGCAGCTGCTGTGTTCCTTATGTTCCCAGCACTTAGAACTAAAGATGAAGATAGGAGGGAGAGAGTTGCCTTGGGAAAGGCCAAACCACTGCCCATATTGGTACCTCTGGCTTAAAAGAGAGCAGACAGCTTGGGGATGGAGATGGGGTTGGGGGTGGTTAATTCCAGGTCGCAGCCCCCGGGCACCCTCAGACCCCTTCACACTCCCAGGACAAATGGCAATTTTATAGATGCTATTCACACTGACATTTCTCTACCTAGAAGAAATTATCTCGTAGGTTGTCACTATCCTAAGATAGATTCATTTTCCATTAAGAAAGACAGGAAGTCGATCTGTCCTTCCAGCTAAAAGGCAGAGAAGCAAGGGTGCAGTAACAGACGCCAAATATTCTTTTCTATTCTTCAGGTGATTACACTGGGCTTTGGCAGAAGGGCTGATGGTTTGATAAAAATGCCCCTCTCTTTCAAATGATGTGTGTGCTCTCTTTCAAATGCTCCAGGAAGGAGCATTAATGACGCACGGAGGTCTGCCATTCTGAGCAGAGAGGGTGGGGAATTGCCTTTATGTTGGCCTCCTAAATCTTTAACTTGCCTCGCAAATGACTTTCCTCCTGGTCTGCGTGCTGTGGCAGTTCCAGGAGAGCTAAATGGGTGTTTTCTGACACTACCTACCGGCTCCTCCCATTTCCCTTTATAACCAGCTTGATTGCTCCACAGACATTACGCCAAGCAGATCTTGGGCCCTGAAATAACTGACTATAACAACATCCTTTTCACGTGGAGGAGGGGACAGTGGCGGCAGAGGGCAAGGGCCTCTCCATAGCTGCCTGTGAGCTGACAGGACAGTTCTGCCGTGCTGGCCCCACCAGGCATACAAGAGACGGGATGGGTTGCTAAGTCCCCTATCCGGCTGGCTGATCACTAGCTCCTTCCTTTCTACTGATTGAGCCTTCTTCCACCTGATTTTTGCTATTCCTTTGTCTTTTTCCGGCCATAATAGGTGTTGGGTTTTTTTGTTTTTGTTTTTGTTTTTAAGATTCAGCATGGGAATTCTCATTTTGGAGCCAGGTCCACATCAATGAGGCTTAGTTGAGCACAGATTTAATGTTATTCTTCATTGAGAGAGCACCCTCCAAAAAACAGACTAACACTGCCTTCTTTGAAAAAGCTCCTTAGGAAGAAACAATTCAGAAAAGGTTAAAAAGCTAGACGGAGGGAAAAAGCCAAGTGCCTGGGGGGAGCAAGTTCTTTCTGTTGTCTTCTGTGACTTCAAAAGTACTCCTACTAGGAATGGCGTCCTTTGAGAATCTGGTCTTTTGCTGCGTGTTCCTGGGAAACAGACGAGAAGCTGTGTTTTGTCTCTCTAGCCACTTCTTGTTAGTGTTTAGCCGTGCTTAGCATCTGCTGGCTGTTTGTTGCCGAGATGTTGGGGTTTTTCCCCCCATAAAGGGTGTCAAAATTCTCAGACTCCTTTCTTTACCTGCTTGAAAAGAACCCAGGTCCCCTAAATTCAATCCAAAGTGATTTTCTCACCCAAATGCCCCTTATTTCTTCCTTCCAAAACAAAGAAATGGCCATTTCTCTTAGAACTCTCAATTATTTAGACTTAAAAAAAATCAAAAAAAACTAGTTAAATTAACTAATTAAATTCAAATGAGATCAAATGGGAAATGATACGAGAGGGGCATTTGCATGGAGGTCGAAACACATTGGCAAGGACAGAAGGTGGCTTTTTCTGTGATTTCTGTTGGCGTACCAAGCCTCTTTCTAGCTGATTCCGACTCTCTCAGCCAAAAAAAAAAAAAGAAAGAAAGAAAGAAAGAAAGAAAGAAAGAAAGAAAGAAAGAAAGAAAGAAAGAAAGAAAGAAAAGAAAAAGACCCTCTCGCTTTCTGGCCAATTCCATTCTCCTCAGTAGCTTTTGTTTCTAAGATCAGGTCTGGCCCCAGGCAAAAGGGTAAAACCGGTAAAATTGCTGTTTGGCTTCCCTCTGGTTATAAATGCAGAACTGGTGATTCAGGAGTCTGCAGCTAGGAGGGGAGTGTTGAAGCCTTAGGTGATGATCCTGAGGGGAGAAAGTGAAGGACAGAGCCTTCAAGGAGTCTTGCTTATTACTCCACAAACCTTCATCGAATGTCCCCTAAGCCGGCCCCATGAGTAGACTCTGAGGCTCCAAAGCTACGCCTCGGCCGGTCAAGAGAGCAAATCCGGGAACAAATGCCAGAGAAGGAACATGCCATAAGGTAGGAGGACCCATGGTCTTCAGGGTCAAAGAGCCAAGGAAAGAGGGCTAGTGGGGTCACATAAGCAGTTAATGTCTGAGGGAAGGACTTCGAATTTGGTGACCAAGTATATAGTTGAAGAAGCGATGTCAATAAATCGGAAGGGTGGGGAGTAGAAGGTAGATCACAGGTGTTTTATAAGGACGAAGTGGTGTTAAAAATCAAGACATGGTAAAGGTGTATTTTCTCAACAAGATTACAGGTAATAGAGAAAGATGTCGTATGGTTAAGAAGGTAGCAGGAGCAAAGAAGGTGGGAGGGGCGGGGTTTGTCTCATTTCTGTCTGTCAGTAAACAGAATTACCTGAATCTGATTTTAAGTAAGACCAAGTCATGGTTTTCAAATGACAGCAAGCATTCAAATCACCTAGAGGGCCACCCAAATCCCACCCACAGTTTCTTATTCCATATATCTGGGATGGGGCCTGAGAATTGGCATTTCTAACAAGTTCCCAGGTGACTCTGATGCTGCTGGTCCAGGGAGCCACCCATTGAGAACCATTGGGATAGGTCAAGAAGGAAAAATTAGTATAAGAATAAATGGAGCTGATTTTTTTTTTAAATGTTTGTTTGAGAGCGAGAGAAAGCATGAGCTGGGGAGGCGCAGAGAGAGAGGGAGGGAGAGAGAGAATGTCAAGCAGGTTCCGTGCTGTTAAGCACAGAGCCTGACCTGGGGATCCATGTCACAAACCTGATAGTGACCTGAGCCAAAATCAAGAATCAGACCGCTTGACTGATGACCCACCCAGGCACCCTGGAGCTAAGTTTTAAGCAGAGACCAAAGAATATGGGATTCAAGGAATAAGTGGATTAAATCTTAGAAAGTTCAGGGGCGCCTGGGCGGCTCAGTTGGTTAAGTGTCCGACTTTGGCTCAGGTCATGATCTCATGGTTTGTGAGTTCAAGCCTGCACTTAGGATCTTCTGTCCCCTTCTCTCTCTGCCCTTCCCCCTTTTCTCTCAGAAATACATAAACATTAAAAAAAAAAAAAAAGAAAGAAAGTTCGTTTGCTAAGAGATGGGAGTGAAAGAAGGAATAGGTGAATCAGGGTGCCTGGCTGGCTCAGTCCATAGAGGATGCGACTCTTGAACTTGGTGTCACGAGTTCAAGCCCCAAGTTGGGCGTGGAGCCTAGTTAAGAAAAAATAAAATATTTTTTATAAAAGGAATAGGTGAAGGCACAGCAATATGTTGAGAAGAAAAAGGACACAGACGATAGAGCTCGTGTCAGCTGGCGCCCATCTTCTCAGTGAAGAAAGAGGCAAGATCGCCCGCACAGATGATGGGACTGGTAAGGATCAGGGACCGCAAAAAGTGTGGAAGAAGCATCACTCACAGACTTAGAGGAGAATCAGCTTTTGTGTGATAGATGATGGATTTAACTTCACAATTGGGGACGTCTGAGATGCTAGTGAGCATTTCAGGTAGATTTGGTCAGCAGACTGTTGGCTTCAAGAAATACATACTTTCTGAAGCTCCCCTGGGCTACAGGACATCCTCCACAAGGGTGAGGAGTTGTGCCTGCTTTGTCTGTTGCTCACGGCTTCATCCCCAGCACCAAGAGTAGTGCTTGGCACGGAACGGGCACTCAGATATACACTGGAGGGAACCTGAGAGGGGTTGATCGTTGTACCTAAAAGTGGTGTATAGTAGAAACCTGTACACGTCTATAGAGTTAGGACATTATGGTGGTTAAGAGTGTGAGTTCTACAAACATTATCAGCCGTAGCCAAATTATGGAAAGAGCCCAAAAGTCCATCGACTGACAAATGGATAAAGAAGATGTGATATATAGATAGATAGATATTACTCAGCCCTCAAAAAGAATGAAATCTTGCCATTTGCAATGACATGGATGGAGCCAGAGTGTATTATGTATGCTAAGCAAAACGATTCAGTCAGAGAAAAACAAATACCACATGATTTCACGCCTACGTGGAATTTAAAGAAACAAAACAGATGAATATTGGGGAAAGAAGAAGAAAAAGGAAAGCAAACCATAAGAGACTCTAACAATAGAAAACAAACTGAGGGTTGCCAGGGCAGGGTTGGGAGGAGGGCTATATGGGTGATGGGCATTAAGGAGGGCACTGGTGATGGGCTATGGGTGCTAAATGTAAGTGATGAATCAGTAAATTCTACTCCTGAAACCAATATTACACTATATATTAACTAACTAGAATTTAAATAACTTGAAACAAACCAGAAAAAGAGTATGAGTTCTGAAATCTGAAGACCAGGATTCTAATCCCAGCCCTCAGTTTCTCCTTCATTAGCATGAGGATGATTAGTTTGCTGTGAGAATTAAATGAGATAATATATATGAGGTGCTTACACACAGAGTAAGCAGCGAATAAATGGTAGCTGGCTGTGTATTATCTGCATTTCTCTTTAAATTAATTAAGATGTGTTTTTGAACCAGTTTGAGTCACCATATGGAGCTCAAGGTAGTAAAACATTTCTTTGAAAACATCTTCTATCTCAGAATTCATCATTATCTCCCCCCTCACTGGTAAGGATATTGAGATATAACCCTATGTAACATAGAAAAAAAAGATCCTCAAAATTGGTGTTTTCACTTCATATCTGATGGACCATTCAAAAAGCTTTCCTTAGAAGCATTTTTCTAGGTATGCATTTTAAGGCCTGGCTCCAGACTAAAGTCTATTAAACCTACTACTGTTGTAGAAGAACAGTTGTGGAGGCGCCTGGGGGCTCAGTCCATTAGGCATCCGACTCTTGGTTTCAGCTCAGGTCATGATCTCACAGTTCATGAGTTCGAGCCCCTCATCTGGCTCTGTGCTGACAGCATGGCACCTGCTTGGGATTCTCTTTCTCCCCCTCTCTCTCTCTCTGCCCCTCCCCTGCTCGCACTCTCTGTCTCTCTCAAAATAAATAAATAAACATTTTAAAAAAGAAAAATCGTGGAAGACAAAAGAATGAAGTGTAGAAATTGCTAGCACCAAAAAGAAAAGAAGAGAAAAGAAAAGAAAAAAGAAAAGAAAAGAAAAGAAAAGAAAAGAAAAGAAAAGAAAAGAAAAGAAAAAAGAAAATTTCTAGCGTCTTTTTTCACGGGATTAGTATAAAAACATTGCCTGCCTTTGCCTGAGCCCATTATGCAGGGTACTACTGACACTTTTATTTTATTGATCCAATACATGTGAGTGCCCCACTGATATTTATCACTAGACATGATAGTTTCCTATATAAATTCATACGTATTCTAATAACAGCTTTGCCTTTGTTCTCGCCCATGCAGAATTCTTTCATGTTTACATAGGTTATTTTCAAAAGTCAGCCACTTATTTTTTAGTCATCTCTAGTTTCTTTGGTTTAAAATGTGTTGCAGTGACAGATACAAAAAAGAAACCCAGAAGATTGAGTCCCTGCCTTTAAAGAACCTATGTTTTAATAGACATGCTCTGAAAAAAATAATTCAAGAATAATAGCAAACACTCAAGTAAATTTTACACTGAGTACTCTGGTCCTGTGTTGCACCTCATGGTGGGGAGGGAGGCACAGAGTCTAGACTACTTGCTTGCCCCTCAAAAATATCCAGTCACATGAGGGAGATAAGACATAAGAGCATGAAAATTAAAATTAAGAAAACAAAGTTAAGCAGTGATCGGGGCACCTGGCTGGCTCAGTTCGTAGAGCATGTGAATGTTGGTCTCGGGATCATGAGTTCAAGCCCCACGTTGGGCATAGAGCTTACTTAAAATAAAAAAAAACGAAAGAAAGGGGGGAGTCTGGGTGGCTCAGTTGGTTAAGCATCAGACTTTGGCTCAGGTCATGATCTCACAGTTTGTGGGTTTGAGCCCCGGGTTGGACTCTGTGCAGACAGCTCAGAACCTGGAGCCTGCTTCTCTCTCTCTCTCTCTCTCTCTCTCTCACTCTCTGTCCTCCCCAGCTTGTACTCTGTCTCTCTCTCTCTCTCTCTCTGTCAAAAATAAAAATAAACATTAAAATAAGTAAATAAAGTTATAGAAAAAAGAGTTAAGCAGTGATATGTCACAAGGGAGTACAAGATGAGTTGCAAGGGAGCAGAAAAATTCTAAGAAAGAAAAACTGAGGCAGTTGCCATAAGTCAACAATAGGTTGCAAAGGACAAAAGCCCAAGCGGCCAGCCAGCCAGTGCCCTTTCCTCACCTTACCATCAAGTTAAAGCTTTTTACAACCCATTGAATGCTACTACTTTTCTGATCAAAGCATTGACAAATCAATCGGTTGTAGTGATCTAAGAGTTTATATTTCCACCAAGGAGGTTTTAGTAAGTGGCGAATGAATAATGGAAATGCTATCTCTAAAAGAAAAAAAAAATTTTTTTTTTCCAGAGGGCTGATATAGCTGTCGCTCCACTCACCATAACCCTGGTCCGTGAAGAAGTCATAGATTTCTCAAAGCCGTTTATGAGCTTGGGCATCTCCATCATGATAAAGAAGCCTCAGAAATCAAAACCAGGCGTATTCTCATTTCTGGATCCCTTGGCTTACGAAATCTGGATGTGCATCGTCTTTGCCTACATTGGAGTCAGTGTAGTTCTTTTCCTGGTCAGCAGATTCAGCCCCTATGAATGGCACTTGGAAGACAACAATGAAGAACCTCGTGATCCGCAAAGCCCTCCTGACCCTCCAAATGAATTTGGAATATTTAACAGTCTTTGGTTTTCCTTGGGTGCCTTTATGCAGCAAGGCTGTGATATTTCTCCAAGGTTTGTTTCCATGCCTCCTTGCATTCTGTGGCTGTGATCCATTCATGTACATCTGGCATTCACCCATCTCAAGTCCAGATTTCTTTCATTTAGCATTCCATCCAATGACAAATTACCATCAAGCCATTTTGTGTGCCTGCATCCATGAACTGAGTGTGTTACCGGTGTTGTTTTGAATGTCCTTCATGCATTTCTATAGTATTGTATATTTATACATATTACAGCAAACATCTGGACTCTGGATAAAGGCAACATTGTTAGCTAATATTAATAATTCTCGGATAAAGCTAGTACTAAGCCTTGATCAGATCAAACAGGCATGGTTTCTCCTTAACTGAGCTGAAACATTTTCTCATTTGTCTAGAGATTGGATCTAGAAAAAAATGGAAAGAATACAGAACTCTTCCTAAAAACCCTCCTACTTTCCCCTCTCAGTGACCTTTTTCACTTTGCTCTTAGACTGCCTACAACTATTCATTGTAGCATCTCACCCAAGTTTTAGAACTCAAACTATAAAACTACTAAAAGAAAATGTAAGAGGAAGTCTATGTGATCTTGGATTGGACAAAGAATTTTCAAAACACAAAAAGAACAATCCGTTTTTAAAAATTCCATAAACTGGACTTCATTAAAATTCAAAACTTTCGGGGGCGCCTGGGTGGCTCAGTCGGTTAAGCGGCCGACTTTAGCTCAGGTCATGATCTCACGGTCCGTGAGTTCGAGCCCCGCGTCGGGCTCTGTGCTGACAGCTCAGAGCCTGGAGCCCGTTTCAGATTCTGTGTCTCCCTCTCTCTCTGACCCTCCCCTGCTCATGCTCTGTCTCTCTCTGTCTCAACAATAAATAAACATTAAAAAAAAAATTCAAAACTTTCGCATTTCAAAAGACATCATGAGAAAATGAAATACAAGCCACAGACTGGGAGAAAACATTAGCAAATCATACATCTGATCAAGGACTTATATCCAGAATATATAAAGATCTCTTACAACCCAATATAAAGAAGACAACCCAATTTTCAAAATGGACAAAAGATGTGAATAGACATTTCCCCCAAAGAAGATATACAAATGGCTAATAATCACATATAAAGATGCTCAACATCATTAGTCATTAGGGAAATGCAAATTTAAGTCACAACGCGATATCTCTACATACCCTCTAGAATGGCTATAATAAAAATGACAGTACTGAGTGGTGGCGAGGATGTAGAATGACTGTAGCTCTCATCCGTCAGTAGTGTGAATGCAAAATGCTACAGCCAAATTAGAAGATGGTTTGGCGGTTTCTTATAGTCGGATACACACTTAAAATATGACACAGCAATTTCACTTCGCTATTCACTTAGGAGAAAAGAAAACCTACATCCTCACAAAGACTTATAAATGTTCATGGGAGCTTTATTTATAATAACCAAAAAGTGGAAACGACCCGAATATCCATCAGCAAGGGAATGGATAAACAAAATGCGGCATTTCCATCCAACGGAATACTATAAAAAGAACAGACTACTGACACGCTACAACATGGGTGAACTTTGAAAACGTTAGAAAGAAGCCAGACGCAAAAGGCTACATATCATATGATTCCGTTTATTGAATTCTATTTATTGAAGGCCCCCATATTGATTTACTCCATTTGTCCAGGATAGGCAAATCCATAGGGACAGAAATTACGTTAGTGGTTTCTGGGGACACAGGAGGAGCAGAGAGAAGCTAGTAAGTAGTGGATTAGGGTGAGGCAAGTACGGCTGGGTACAGCAAGTTCAAGGGTCAAATTCAGTCTTTATTTAAAATTGTGATATTTGTTCATCATGGATTTTTTTGAATTGCGATTTTTTTAATATTGCACTAAAGTGTTATTTATTGCGATTAATGAGATTTTGGTACCCTTTAAATTTTGTGCGTGGGGTAAATGCTTTACTTGCGTCACCCTAGCACCGGCCCTGTCAGGATTAACTGCAGATGAGCATGAAAGAACTCTGGGGGGAGGGAGATGCTCCAAAACTGGATTGTGGTGATGGCTGCACTCTCTTAAGTTTGCTAAAACCATTCTTTGTACACTTGCATTGGTGAATTCGATGATATGCCAATTTCATCTCAGTGAAGCTACTGCAGATATTGAAATGTGAGTGTCCAGGACCTCTCCCACTTAGTATTTAAGTGTTAACTCACCTAAACAAAAAGTGTTGAGTTCATAATCACAGAATACTGTAAGCAAATGCCAACATCTTTAAAATGGGGGGGGGGGGGAGAGTGGGGTTTTTTTCTGAAATAAAAAGTTGTCATTTCGGTAAAATTGAACGTTAATCCAAATACTGACCAGAGTCCATTATACAAATGTATGGGGATTTTCATTTAGAATGTAAGGACTTAGAAGGTCACCCACTGTGGTTTTACAGCATACTTCATTTTGAGATTATCCACTTGGAGCATGAAGCATTTCAACTGAAGACTGGAAACATGGTAACCATCCTCTCTTTTCTAGTACAAGGTGTCTGGGGCAAGCCTCATTTGTCTAAGTCACACCTTTTGCCGCTCTCAATCTGCTTGGTTAGATTCTCCCAAATTCTTTCACTGCCCGTTCCTTTTGTGTTTACAACGTGTGTCATTTTGTGATACCACACGGGAGTTCATTTGTTTTGCGAGTTTCTTTTCTCATTTTTTTTTTTTTGAATGTTCATTTGGAGAGTAGGGTTTCCGAACGATCCCGTAATTGAGTGATTTTTTTTTTAACATGGCTGGCAATCTGTGTTGAGGCAATGCTGGAGAGTCATTAAGGCTGGAGATGTTACTGGTTTCTGTAAGTGAATTTTCAGAACTCAATTTGTGATAGCCCCACTGGAGTGCTGCATCCTACTCTGTATACTCAAACAGGACTCCAAAAGCTATTTGTTTTTAGAAGTATTTATGCATATTGCTTCATTAAGTAATAACTTAAAGATGATGACCTGAAAATGACAAGCTGGACAGATTTTTTTTTTTTTTGTAGTAGAATTTAAGCTGTGGCTCTTCTGTGGCACTGAAATATATCAAATCCTTTTTTTTTTTTTTTAAGATACAGATGTCATTATACTGCACTAGATACTGTCGTATAGAGCAATGGCTTTCAAACTCTTTGACTATATCCCTCAGTACAAAATACATTTTCCCACGATAACTCAGTACATGTATAGGTATATAACAGAAGCTTCACCAAAGGTTACCCTTGCAGTGTGCCATGAACTTGGATATATTGTTTCATTTTGTTTTCTTTTTTTAAGTTTTATTTATTTATTTTGAGAGAGAGAAGAGTGAGAGCGAGCAGGGGAGGGGCACAGAGAGAGAATCCCAGGCAGGCTCCGCACTGTCAGTGCAGAGCCCAATATGGGGCTTGAACTTAACAAACCATGAGATCAAGAGCTGAGCCGAAACCAAGAATCGGATGCTTAACCAAGTGAGCCACCCAGGTGCCCCTTATTTTGTTTTAGTTTTATTTTTTTTAATATAATTTATTGTCACATTGGCTAACACACAGTGTGTAAAGTGGGCTGTTGGTTTTCCCCTCATTTTGTTTTATATGCTGGTTGCAACTCAACCCAGCAACGGGGCACACAGCCCATGGAATAACACTGGTCTGGAGAAACGCATGATCCTTCCTGTGCTTTTGAGTAATAAATGATTGGTCTGTACATTTTCTACCATATGAGTGATCCCTCCTTCAATACTGTTTTTTGTGGCCTTCAAAGGAAATTATATCTTTCAGCCTCTTGAAACCATTTTATGCTTTTTAGCATATTTATTTCTCCTCATCTTGAGAGCTCTAGTGGTTCTATATTTGTGCTCAGTTGTATACCAGAAAACTCCACTGAAATGTGCTTTCCTATTAACAGCTTTTGAAATTCCTGGTAATGACATGGCTGCGCCCTCAGATTCCCGGTTGCCTTGACTGCACATGCCTGCGTTCCCCTTTACTTCTGTTGAAGGGCCACACTTAGAATGCAGACTCTCCAGAAAGCCCCCAGTGCGAACATACACCGTACACTCTGGCTTGTCCCCCGATCGAGGCGATTCAAGGAATTGTAAGAGACCACACTTTAAAGTACAGCTCTCAACTGCTATAGCGGGAGGAGATGGCAGACAAATTCACCCCGCTGCTTCCGTTCGCTGAGGGCAGGGGGACAGTGACCTTCCCTGAGCTCCCCCACCTCGCCACGTATGGGCACTTTCCCTGCGTTATCATACGGATTTTTAACCCTCAAGGCGGTGCCACAAGGTGGGCTGCTTTTCTCGCATCGTAGACCAAAGAACAGGACCCAGAGAGAGAATGCGACGGAGGCCAGGGTCATAGGGGTTCGGAGAGCCAGCGGTACAAACTGTTCCCACCGGCCCGCGCCGCCTCCCACTACCGACCTACAAGGCGCGCGGCTTGGTCCGTTCTTTTCCTCGGGTTCGGTTAGCGTTCGTGCCCGGGAGCTAGTTTTCTAGTCTCCCGACCTCTGCCGAAACCCTGCCCCTGCCCCGGTTGGTAAAGAAAGGGGGCAGTGAGCGCTCAACATGCTGCCGAGCGGGTGTTCCCCCAAAGTAAAAGAGCAGGGAATCGGCAATGAGACATCACGAGGAAAACCGAGCATCATTCTGTTTCCATCCAATACTGGTACGGACGGGGGCCTAGAAGCTTAAAAAGCCCACGTCGAGGTTCGGTTTGATAGTTTCAACCACTCCCGTTGTTCAGACTGAGCAATTCCGCTGGAAGCTGAATCACCTTGCGAGAGGGTGATCCATGTGATGAGCTGAGGTCCTCTCCATATACAAATGTGTTTTGGGGGGCAGTCGGGAGAAGAAAGCATAAGGAGATTCCGTTCAACCCTCTTCCCCTTGACGGGGGATGGGGAGCTAGGCCGCGGGTGCAGCCAGATGGAGGTAGCGTAGTGGTTAAGTACGTGGGTGCCGGAGCTCGGCTCACTAGATTCACAGTCGGCTTAGCAGCTGTGTAACTCGGGCACGTTACTAAATCTGCCTGAGCCTCAGCTCCTCCTCCGAGAAATGTAAAGTGCAGTACCTGGCGACAGTAAGCTCTCGGTAAAGGTTAGCCACCGTCATTATTAAAGCGGCTGCTCTTAACTGCCCTGATTTCACAAACACTAACACTTAATATGGTACTTGCGTTTGAGTCCCTGAAACTCCTTAGGAATACAGCTCAAATTTTAGCCAGTGCCGCATAGCTGATTTCTGATGAGAAATGACCAACAACCTTCCTTCCTGAATCCGCAAAGTGCTCTCCTTAAGGATTTCACCTGGTGTAAATATTTTGACTGTATTATTCTTATAATGGTTTACGGATGGTGACAGAATGTTACAGTTTTTTAATCTGAAATTTATCTCCTTTGTGAAACTTTGATAGAACCTTGCTAAGCAGTCTGAAGTGCAAGTCCTTCCAGGCAAATGCTCCCCCTGCTGACTTTCTTTGAAGCTGCAGGAACCTCTGAGGGCTAGCCAAGTAGATGTGAGGATTGGGGGAATTCTGACCCAGAGAACATGCTAACTTGAACCTGATTACTGTGTACATATTATTCCAAAGACACCACTCTTCTCTAGCTCTTCAAGATATAAAATACTAAAGGGGCGCCTGGGTGGCCCAGTCGGTTAAGCGTCCGACTTCGGCTCAGGTCATGATCTCACGATTTCGTGGGTTCGAGCCCCACAATGGGCCCTGTGCTGACAGCTCGGAGCCTCGAGCCCGCTTCCGATTCTGTGTCTCCCTCTCTCTCTGCCCCTCCCCCGCTCACACTCTGTCTCTGTCTCTCTCTCAAGAATAAACAAACATTTTTTTAAATGTTCAAATACTTTAGAGGAGTGGGTAGGACATCTGTCCAGGTTAGTTGACACCTAAATCCTTCTGTAAAGTGGAAAATATGTACAAAATGATAAAAGACACGAAGGGCATGAAATGAATGGGATGGAAGACAACAGGATTTTTTTTTGTACTCCATTTTAAGCAACGTCCTTTCGTTTGCCGATGTCCGACCAGCATCTCATCCTACTGCAAATTCTCTTCAAAGTAGGAGTGATGTGGTGATAAATTAATGATGTAAGAGCAGGATTTTTATTGCGACTACTTCATGACTGTTCTGGCTGAAAGCCGTAGTTTTCGGTCTTTGGAAGATGGTTACTTATTCCCATCAGAAAATACTATATGAGCCAAAGATTGATTCTGCACGCTTTTTAAAAATCTGTCATAGATACAGCATTGAATAGAGTGTAGAAAAGATCCATACTTTGCAAGAAAGAAGAGGGGGAGAAAAGAGAATGATGAAGAGTTTGTGCAAAGGAGAAGCGGTTACGGTTTCAGCTCTTGATCTTACGAAGCTAGTAAAGTGAACATTTCAAAATTTCCTTACAGGATGAAGGGTACAGCACATAGCTCACTTTTATTATCATTTCAGAGGTCGTAAAATACATGTTCTTATTAACTCAGAAACTCTACTTCCGTATTATTACAGATAACAAGAGCATTGTATATTATTTTGCGGTGTTTTTATGTCTGTTTTCCTCTTGTTGCTAATCTACTTTCATTAACTTCACGCCTCCTCTTACATTTCTTCAAAAGGTACGATATGCTCCTTATGATGCATTTTTATAAATACTAAATGTGCAGCATTTTATAGCCATTTCATTATGCTAACCTCAAAATCTGTCTTGTGCAACAAAACTCTTTGAAATGAACGTTAAACATTTTGAAGCTGCGTTAATGGGGGGAAAGAAACTGGAAAATGACAGGTCTTTTTAACTCAACTATAAAGTCTTGTCTTGTTTTAATAGATCCTTTTAAAAATGTCATGGGGCTGACCCATCAGTCACTTTTTATATAGCCTCCGTGTGAAATGTGGGTTTAAATGGCTCTGGTTTCATTAACGAGAAAAGGGAAATGTAAAAATTCTTACAGAGCCGCTTCCCTTTGAGTGCCACTGCACCTTTTCTCCGTGAGCTTAATACACCCCTTTCCATACCAAACCATGATTCTGGAATCACTCCAAAATCCGTTCTCCCCTTGGTCTCAGGAAAACCCTATCCTTCCAAATAAGGATGGCATTCACAGTTTCATTCCAAAGGAACAACAAACAGATGATAAACAATAATTATCCAAGCATGTTTGGTTTTCCTGCAACTATAATTCTCAGTTATTGTCAGAAAATTGTACCTTCTATAATTTATACACCATTCTAGATTGTCTTCTAGAAAATGTGACTGTTTGGTAGCACAGAAATGTGGGCATTTCTTTCCTGTTGTATAAGTATAGATGATTGATTTCTGATTTCTCCTCTCTGTGCCTCAGTCTCTTCATATGTTAAATGCCTCTGTTTTCTAATCTGGAAAGAGTTGACCCATGTCAACCCAAAGTAATCAGAACGGTCTGGCACACAGGAAGTGCTCAGGAAGGGTTAGCTATTATTGTTATCATTTTTATTACCCTATTACTATGGATGCTACTTTGGAACATTAATCTTTTACACGGTAAAATTCTTTCCAGAGTCACAGCAGTCGAGAATAAATTAAATATATATGGCAACAATGAAGAAAGACTATGAGGGTCCAAATTCATCATTGAAATATCATCCTACAAACTTTTAGCATTTGGAAGTGTAACACATTCTTTCTGGTTCATCCAGATGTTTTTATCTCTTCTGATTAAAAGGGACATGTTCCCAGACGAAATCCTGAGAGAATATAACTATTAGAGAAATCTGTCGCAAAGCAGATTTCCACATCTGAAAGGCTAAAAGGGATTGTGTTCAAAAGTAAAGCAAGGAGGGTTGCTTTAAGCATCCGGGAACCAATAGGAATTGCAGACTTTAAAAAATCAAGTAGTTTTGTTTCAGTTAATCAGTGAAGAATGCCATTTATCAAAACACCTGCCAAAATGATTTGATCAGAGTGGAAAATCAAAAACAACTGAATTTTCCAGAGGCTAATAAAAGTTTATCTTGGGACACGGGAATTTAAATTTGCCTGGACATGGTAAAATGCAAGCACAGAGAAGAGCTTGACCTGCTAGCTTTCAGCCCAGAACTTCCCTCTTCCCACAGAGCCTGGAGATGTGCCAGGCTCCTATGCCCATTCTTCACTTTCCATCACAGTGGGTTCTTTTCCTGTGAGCTTTTCTGGGCACGGGAGAACATAGCTTAATCAGGCTGGAGCTCCGCCACAGAAAGAACTATCCTAGAGATAATGTGGCAAAGTTTTCTAGAACCTAGGGACCAGATTTTCATTTCTGTAGACAGAGCCAGCCTCGAGCAACATTGTCATGGAGGTGAAGCTGCCTCCGCACCAGCCCCAACCCATCACTGAGCACTCAGTGCCTTCACGGCCCCCTTGCTTCCCACAGACCCTCCCCTGAGCAGCATTCATGATGTAGGGACCACGACTCTCAATCCTGGCTGTACCAGAGCTTTCCGCAAATACTGCTGCTTAGGCCTAACCCCCAGAGAGTCTGACTTAGATGATCTGGGGTGGAGCCTAGGCATTTTTTGTGTGCCGCTGTGCTTTGTTTTATTTTGCCTCAAGCTTCCCAGACGATTCCGATGTGCAGGCAGAGTTGAGAATCACTGATGTAGAAGAAGGACAGTATTTCTCGTTCTTGCCTGCAGACCACTGCAGTCACCAGGGATGGGTAAGAAATGCGGGTTCTTGAGCGCTCACGTATTCCGAACCAGCCTTTTTGCAAACACCCCAGGTAATGCCAAAGGCATAGTTACATTTAACAACGAATTTTTCCCTTATTAAAACTTACCCATCTTGGGGTGCCTGGGTGGCTCAGTCGGTTGAGCTCAGGTCATGATCTCACGGTTTGTGGGGTTCGAGCCCCACGTTGGGCTCTGTGCTGACAGCTCAGAGCCTGGAGCCTGCTTCTGCTTCTTTGTCTCCCTCTCTCTCTGCCCCTAACCCACTCGCATTCTGTCTCTGTCTCTCTCAAAAATAAATACACATTAAAAACATTTTTTTTTAACTTACCCGTCTTCTGTCCGATTCTCTACTAACTGCATAGACTAATCCACGATAATGTGATAAGAGGTCCTATTGAAGTTGTGTGTTAACATTTTGACCAAGTCTTCTGAAGAAAATGCAGAAGGTGATTCCAACATGAAGATTCTCTATGGCAGCCTTGTGAGGATGGTTTTGTTTGTTTTGATTATTTGGGGGGGAGAGGTGGAGGTGGAAACAAAACTTTTAGTGCCCCTCAAATTCTATTATACTGGTTGTTCCTTAGTTCACTCGAGGCTGTCCTGTGTGCTAAGGCTTAGTTTGTAAAAGCAAAGAGTTTGGATCCCTGGAGCTGAGTACCTGAGCCCCACTAGCCATTTATACAAAGATCATAATACATATTATCTTATGGCTCCTTGCCTCACGCGTGACCGGCTCCACAAAATGGCAAAAGTCTTTATTAAATTTACTAAACTCAGAGTCAAGAGTACTCATCCACCCACACCTACCCATTTCCCTTCAAATACGTAAGGGCTTTTGACTCGGTTTCTCCCATGACATCATCTCGCATCCGTGGCTCTCAGCCTTGGCCGTGCCTTGTAATCACCTGGCGAGCTTTAAAAAATATATATGCCTGGATCCCACCTCCAAGGTTGTGATTTAACTGGTGTCGGGTAGGCTGGACATGAGTTTTGTTTTGTTTTTGGTTTTTTTGTGTGTTTTGTTTGGTTTTTAACAAAGGTCCCCGGTGATTCTATTGCGCAGGCTCAGAAGCACACAGAGCTCACACAGGAAGAGAATCTGATAAGCATAATTATTATGTGTCATCAGGAGCTGGTAAAAAGAAGATATTTTTTCTAGAATTAAAAAAAAAAATCGTGCTCTGCAAGCCAGATAGGCCTGAAGAGCCTATACTATGCATGTACCATCATCATATACCATCACCACATGGGATGTTGTTAATATGTTACTTTTGTTTGCTGTTTTAATTCCCTGGCATCACCTACTTCAACTATACTGAAACCACTTCTCTTTCCAGAAATTAAGATAATGATTTTCGTAAACTGAAACCCAGCCCCTCCGGGTCCGGACTGGTCTTTGTTTTGTTTTGCAGGTCGCTGTCCGGGCGGATTGTCGGAGGGGTTTGGTGGTTCTTCACCCTGATCATAATTTCTTCCTACACTGCCAATCTTGCTGCTTTCCTGACTGTGGAGAGGATGGTCTCTCCCATAGAGAGTGCTGAAGACTTAGCTAAGCAGACTGAAATTGCATATGGGACCCTGGACTCCGGTTCAACGAAAGAATTTTTCAGAGTAAGTGCTTGGCGGTTAATTGGGCCTGCTGCTTTTTCTTTTATCATCTTCTCACAAAGGCAAATTCACAGTACTTTTAAGGGAGGGATGGGAAAGTGTGGGGATGTTATCGAAGTGCAGCATAAAACAGCATAATACATAAATACAGCCCTGCTTGGCTGGTGACCTACTTCATTGTTGCTTCAATTAAGACTCGTGCGCGATGTAACAAGTTGGATACAAGGGCACTGAGCTTGAACTCCCAGGTCTGAATCTCATCCCTGTCGCCCAGGTCTGAATCTCATCCCTGTCGCAAAGCGATTGTTTGTCCTTGGGCAAGCCATTAGCCTCGATCACCTTCCTTGAAAACTGAGGGGGCTGAACTAAATGATATGCATTCTCCTTTTGAGCTTTTATAAAGGTAGATATTATGTCTCAGCGTTTCACAGAACTTAGGTACTTGGCTCTAAGACTCTGCAGAGTGATAGACTATAAAATTAGATATTCTGTGTCAGACACTGGTTTCCTATCGAAGTGCTTTACACTTATTTCAAGCGTTCATATACCTGCTGATAATGCAACGTTCAAGGAAGGTGGTGATTGTTTTCGTTTCTTGAGTACACTTATACCCCCCTTCTACTCCATCATAGACCCAATCTTAGTGGGGAAACAGCAAGTTTTTCACTAGCAAAAGGTAGTAAAGCTACAGAAACACTGTATGAAAGAGGAAAGATGAAAGAAGATCAAAGCAGAAAGTTCTAGAAGGATGATATGATGGACAAGCCACTTTTACATAAACTATCAAGATCTTTGTTCTGCCAGCTGGACTACGAGAAAGGCTCCCAGTGGAGTGTTTAAGAACTCTAATGTTTTTCAGTTTCCCCAACCAGGAAAGTATGGTGATTAGAAAATGGACCCATTCTCTACATTACCACTGCCCGCTACCATAACCACTATAACTGGTTGTAGCAATGATACAGAGGCCACTTGTAGAGTAGGTAAAAGGGAAACGTTTAGTCTGTGCAACCAATAATTAAGCTGGTTGGCAGGTGTAACTACTAACTTTTCCGTAACGTCCAGGATAGATAGATGTTGGTGCTAAACCAGCTTACTTTAAGAAATCAGTAAGAAATGTATTTCTGCATGTATTATGAGATTTGCCCAGTTATTTCATGGAAAACCAGGAGTAGGTTTCTCACAATTGTAGCAATTAGCTAAAAACTGTTTTCATTCCCTGAAGGAGAAAGCATTCATTCTAGGGCCCTTTCCACAATTCTTATCGGCTCTGGACATCCCTTTCTCACTTTTACCACTGTTTACCGAGCAGATCAAAATCCCCAAAGAGAGAGAGGGGCCCAGTATTGGAACTATCAATGAAGACCTTCTGGAACTAACCTGGCCTTGACCCTCACCACTGTGGAAGTCCCAGAAACTTATCTAGAAATAATCCCCTGCCTACATGAAATCACCCACATGTTTCAGGGCAACAAGCAGGCAACTTCCATCTGCTGAGTAGTCAGCACATTATCAGCTCCATGGAAATTTGGTTGGTATCCACCTTCAAAAGCATCCCAATAGGCATCAAGTTGCTATATGAAGTAATTGATCACTTAGGCTACCAAGATACCAGACTTGGACCCTTTGATAAGAGCCCCTTGTTCCATTGGAAAGCATTTTGCCTTCAAAAACGATTCGAAATTAGGAAGGTGTACTTTAAATGGTAATCGATAGACGGCATCAATTCCCATTAAGCTTTCAAAGGCCATTCATCCATACTGGAGGCAAAGGACCCTCTCTGGGAAGATTTATGAGGGCAAAGGCTTGAAAGCATGACCAAACAGTCGCTGTCCCCCCACCCAGACCCCACCCGCCACACATTTTGTGTCTTTCTCAAAAACCAGGAAAGTGTCTGCTAACCTATTCGATGATGGTTTCATTAAAAAGCCTCATATTACCAGAGCCGATTTGAATCAACATCCAATTCTGAGCAAAGCTATTGCCACATTCTAATTGGTTTGCAGCTTCTAATGCTCACCGATTCCTAGTGACCTTTACAGCCAATGAGTAATTCGTATGGAAATGGGCTGTTATGAGAATCTGATTAGAGAGGGAGCTGGATATTTCCAGGTATAAGGAAATGCAAATCATTTTCTAATTCTCACGCACCACTTTTTCGTTTTCCCCAATTGGTTGCTCGTGACAGCATTAGGATTCTGTGGGGAAGTTCTTCAGGGCAGCACACGAAGGTTGATATCTAAGCGTGGAACTGAGCAATCTAGAAAAATCAACTTTTTAAGCCTGCTTGTGCTGGAAATGTTATGTAAACCTAACAAAGGGTAAGGTTGGTATTCATGTAATACAGGGGAGCCCAACCCATCGGTCTTGAAGCCATTTGTACCCTCCATGGTCTCCACCCCACCCTCCTTGAACCACATAGATCGGAGAAGACAGCCAGCCAGAACCCCTCATCTCTCTCCCAGGGACTCCACCGAACTAGTATGTCACCACCCCTCCCCCAGCCCTCACTGATCTGGGGGCAGTTTTAAGAATGGTCACTCCTCCGCACACAGGAAAAGTGAGGACCTCAGATGGCATGCCTTCTGAACTTTAGAGACTAAAACAAGATCACACGCAGCATTTACAAACACGACATAAGCTCATTTCTTCCCATTCTCACTACATACTAAAACCACAGAGACCAAATAGTAATACCATAACACAGCCCGGGGCCAGCCCTCTAGTGCTTCCACTAAGAGAGAGAAATAAATAAAATACAATTCCTTTCTAATTGCCCTGCAGACATTTTTACTCTTCCTGGATAAGGCTGCCATTGAAATGATGGTATTTTAAAATGATTCCTTTGTTTCTCTCATTTTCCAGCTATCCTTAGCTGTTATCTTACAATCACATAAAGTCACTGGCACAGAGAGACCTGTTCCATCCGGAAAGGCAGGGAGGGACTGAGCAAAATGCACGTAGCTGGAAGAGACATCTGAAATATTACCGTGAGCCCTCTCGACATGAAAACTGATTTCCTTAGACAGCAGCTCCAAAACTAAATGTCCCAACTGCAGTGCAGGCACCCGTGCTAAAAAACACGTCGACAGCTTTATTGTCATTGCCCAG
The DNA here is from genome assembly GCF_028018385.1 of Neofelis nebulosa. Classification (NCBI taxonomy): domain Eukaryota; kingdom Metazoa; phylum Chordata; class Mammalia; order Carnivora; family Felidae; genus Neofelis; species Neofelis nebulosa. Next base: position 101,321,957 of record NC_080800.1, read on the forward strand.
AGAAATGCCACTATGATTTGGAAAGCTGCACCGAAATGATCATTCTCCACTAGGTTTTGGAAATTTAACCTGATACGGATTCATGTTAAAAAGTAGCACCGGAGAAAAAGCAATTCCAAAATTCTCTCTGCCTCCAGACCCCCGGAAATATTCGATGACTATGATGCTTGATTTCTTTTCCAGATACCTGACCGAATCCCCACTAAAGGTAGTTCGAGGCATTAAAGAAGGTTGCATTTTTAAATGAAATGTTTAATATTAATTTAAAGCCCTTTGAAATTCTAAATATGAAAGGAGAGGAGTGGAGAGAGAATAAGTTGCTCTCATGTGCTGGGCAGGACAGAGAAACTGAGCTTTATCTGGAGACCACAGAGGGGACTGTCCCATCTTCTGACTTGCAGACATTGTACCACGTGGCACAGCTGAATTTACTCGTGCAAACTGTTTCATTGGAACGCAAGAGTCTATGACGAGCTGTTGTCATCGGTCATATTAATTTTTCTAAATGTAGGCTGTAAATGAAGAGCTCTCGAACTGATTTGAAAAGTAGTCCCTACTAATAGTATTTAGATCCTGCTTACACATTCAGACTCTGTGTGTGTCTCTCTCTCTCTCTCTGTCTCTCTCTCTCACACACACACACATTTTCAATTGGAGTCCACATTTCCACATCTCTCAGTTATCTATTACAGGGCCTTTGAAGTACACGGGGAAAGGAGAGAAGTCTCCTTTGCACCTATGCTATGCTGACCTTTTCACATGATCGAGAAAACCAACCATTGCTCTTTACGCTCTGTTACATGTTACAACTGAGCTATGTACACGTCGGACCTCCCTAACCCCTTAACCCATCCCCTAGACTCAGGAAACACGCCAACATATGAGAGCCTTTGGTTAAAAATTTTCGCACCAAGTACTACAATGGATTTGCAATTTTGACACCTAATAGACTTGGACAACTGCAACCAGATTTAATTAGTTTGAAGACACATATGATGTGACCAAATGTTTGGGGACACAGCCAAACCACATACTAGGGAACACACAATAGTGACAACAAGAGAGGGGTCTGACACCAAGGGATGGTAGGTCAGAGACATCTGTTGGGCCTACTACTTGGCAGTTTTTAAAAAAGAAAATTCGTTTTTTTTAATTTTGACGTGGATCTTTTGATGCCACCTTCTCAAAACCAGTCTGTTCCAATGTCACATGATACGTTGCACGACAAGACTCCTAGACCTCACAGGTCAAGACTGGGGTGGGGCACCAGACACAAGGTGAGGCTGCCGAGGCCTGACCGAACAGGCCTCAGGAAGAGGGAAAGAGACACTCAGACGGCCGTCAGCCTTTCCCGCCCCTCAGCGGCCAGGGGTCTGTGGTTCCATAGGCCTTCCTTGCAGGCAACTCTCCAGCTGGGTGGAGAGCACGCTCTCCAAAGGAGTAGACACTGGTTGACCTGACAACTGTGCACAACCGACCACACACCTCCTATCTGTCTCCAAGAGAAAGGCGGAAATGCAGCAATGAAGACAGGCTACGAATAACGCCCTAGATTCTAGTATTTATTCATCACTCTTTCAATAACTCTTTTTTTTTTAAGTTTATGTATTTATTTTGAGAGAGACAGAGACAGCGTGAGTCGGGGAGGGGCAGAGAGAGAGAGGGAGAGGGAGAGGGAGAATCCCAAGCACGCTCCACACTCTTAGCACAGAGCCTGATGTGGGGCTCAGACTCACAAACCGTGGGATCATGACCTGAGCCGAAACCGAGTTGGACGCTTAACCGACTGAGCCCCCCAGGCGCCTCTCAATAACTCTTTTTTTGAGCACTCTCTAGGTGTCAAGTTCCAGGCTAAGCACTGAGGATCCATCTCTGTAAACAAAATTAAATTTCTGTCTTTTACCAAATCGCATGAAAATGCTTACACAGGGCCCTCCACCATATTTGGAGGTGATTTGGGGGGATAGACAGACTTGAAATATAGGCATCTCAGGAACCTAGATGATCACACCCTCCAGGACAGCTGACAGTGTTTATTTTTACATTGCTACTTCTCTGCACGCACCAATCTATGGCTACACTCCATGGTGAATAACAAAAGGGTTAATGATTCTCCATAACCCAACACGAGGGTCAGTTAGGTGGTGAATAAAGCAGAAACGGCCTCTACCCTCTGGGAGCTCACAATCTAGAGGGCCACCAATTTTCAACACATTTTCACACACATTACCACATTCAATTCACACAACAATCCTGCAATACATGTGAGACAAAATGACATTGTGACTTGATGAATGTCACTGGGCTCAATGGGGAAGAGCTAGAACTCTGAGGCCAGATTGGGTCCCCTTTCCAGCCCGTCTCAGTGCCCTTCTGGTGTGAGTGTTCACAGAAACGGGGGGCGTTAGGCATGAATCAAGCTTCTGGTGCAGCACGTGCTAAGGCATCTGTAAGGCATCTGTATTATCTCCTGGTTGACCTTTTATTTCCCTTGATGGGTCAGTTAGAAAAGAGAACCTATACCCACTTTAAATGACATTTTCCCATGCTCTGATAGCCTCAAAAGGATCCAGGATAAGAAGCCAAGGAAAAGGAGGTCATCCATAAAACTATAGCGAATGCCACAAACACATCAAACCTCTATAATTCACAGCTGATTATGCTTTCTGATATGCCCAGGGTTATGTCATAGCTGGATAAAACTGGAAAGAAAAAGAGAGAGGGAAAAGATGATTTCTAGTTCCACATCCACTGACGACTTTCTTGTTTTTCTTTGGGTGAGAAGCATTCAGTCTCGGTTTCCTCATGTACCGATGGGAATATTCTCTGCTCTACCTCCCTTATGGGGTTGGTAAGAGGATAATATCACAAAAAGCTCTTTAAAAGGATGAAGGGTTCTACAAATGCCAGGAGACTTTAGGGAAAGGGCCCAACAATAGAGCAACTAAAGCATAAAGACTGTCCAGGCAGGGCTCCGTGGAGATGTGAGGGAGGGGTACTTCTCAAGAATAAAATAAAATAAAATAAAATAAAATAAAATAAAATAAAATAAAATAAAATAAAATAAAATAAAATCATCTCTGCTGGCTCAGTGGAAGAGGGGTGGGCTTTTTCCTGACTTTGGGAGGAGAGAGAAAGTTCATTTGTATCCTCCCCCCCCATCCTGATCCCATCCCTGCCCCCGTTATCAAATATTACTCCTGACCTCATCTCTCCATCTTCAGTCATTCCTTTGTGGCTTGCAGATTCAACAACTCCAAAACACACAGTTTAGAGCCGCCCTTGAAGACCACCCAGAAACTTCAGGTGCTTCCAAGGGGGCACGCAGGCCATCTGCCCAAAGTAACCGACCATATGGATTTCATTAGCCTAGCTCTGTTAGTCCTCTCAGGTAACCTACTTGCTTATGAGAGCATTTCACAGCCCAGAAAGCCTAAGGGAGTTAAGTCTTCCTTTTCTTTGAGGCTGCTGACTCTCGCAGACAAGCAGACAACGCCAGGGTAATTAACACCACGCAAGATCCCCAGATCTTTGGGAGAACTCTTCAACCCTCTTTCTGAGAGTAATTCACCTCAGGATCTCACTTTCTTTTCCTAGCCGACAAAATCAAATCACCTCAGCGCTTCTAGTTGGGCCCATCTGTTCAATTAGACCTTCCTTGAGTTCACCTGGCAAGCCTGCGCAGGTTAATTATTTAAGTTCTCCTTCATCACCAGGCAGACGTCTAAAAACCTGACCGTCAGGATCAAATAAAATTTCAACATCCTGAAGCTCAACTAATAAAAACATTAGGTTAACTAGAATGCTTGGTTGCACTCCGCTTTTGAAAGGAAAAAGCAACTCACACAAACAAAACCTTGCTCTGACTTTTTTTCTTTTGGGGGGGGACAAAATCCATTTTTTTTAAATTTAAATTCAAGTTAGTTAACATTCAGTGTTGTCACGGCTTCAGGAGTAGAACCCAGTGATTCATCTCTTACATACAATGCCCAGCGCTCATCCTTAAAAGTGCCCTCGTTAATCCCCATCACCCGTTCTCCCCCACCCAGAAACCCTCGGTTTGTTCTCTGTATTTAAGAGTCTCCTATGATTTACCTCCCTCTCTGTTTTTATCTTATTTTTCCTTCCCTTCCCCTATGTTCATCTCTTGTGTTTCTCGAATTTCACATATGAGTGAAATCATACGATATCTTTCTCTGACTTATTTAGCTTAGCATAATACCCTCTGGTCCCATCCATGTTGTTGCAAATGGCAATATTTCATTCTTCTTCATCACCAAGTAGCATTCCATACACACACACGCGCGCGCACACACGCACACACACCCCACATCTTCTTTATCCATTCACCAGTCAATGGAAATTTGGGCCTTTCCATACTTTGGCTATTGTTGCTAGTGCTGCTATAAACATTGGGGTGCGTGGGCCCCTTCAAATCAGCATTTTTGTATCTTTTGGATAAATACCTAATAGTGTAATTGCCGGGTTGTAGGGTAGTTCTATTTTTAATTTTTTGAGGAATCGCCATACTGTTTTCCAGAGTGGCTGCGCCAGTTTGCGTTCCCACCAACAGTGCAAGAGGGTTCCCCTTTCTCCGCATCCTCACCAGCATCTGTTGTTTCCCGAGCTGTTCATTTTAGCCACTCTGACTGGTGTGCGGTGGCATCTCATTATGAATTTTTTTTTCAAAAAAACTACTAGGTGATGTCCTGTGGTCATATGCATTCCAGTCTTCAAAGTCTTCTACCTTTTTAAACAGTGAGTAAATAAATCTTGAGAGTCTATAATATCAAGTTAGGCACCAGGGCTATAATAGTTACATTTTCGCAAAAGGGAGTTAGTCCTCTGTGAAAATACGCTTTAACCACAAAACTGTCTTCTGAGAAGAAAGCAGTAAGACATACTAGAGGCAGGAATCATTAGGGACTTCCGGCCTTGAAAAATTCTTTGAGGATTAACCGTATCCAAGTAATGTTGCAGTGAACATGGGTGTACCAACAGCTCTTCAAATCCCTGTTTTCAATTCCTTTTGGCATATACTTCAGAGTGGAATTGCTGGATCGTACAACAATCCTTTGCTTGTCTTTTATAACTTTTAGGGTCTATTTTGATACAAAAGATGAGGGCATTTTCTATTCTGGTTTCTTCCCGTTGCTGCTCAAACAATCCTCATCTTCTCAGAGGCCATAGATGCCTCTCTCCCAATAGGAAGAGGGTCGCTAGGTAGTTGCTGTTGGGGCAGAGCTTTAGCTAGTATCACAAAGTTTCATCTTGATACATCTTGACCGGAGTTGAGGAGGAGGATGTGTATGTGTGTAAGTGTTGAAAAAACCTGAAGTCCTGTCTATACCACACATATGTACAGAGGGTCCTGGATATTTTAGCTACCGATTCCAGCTTGTAACAAAACTTTGAGGGAACATGCTTTCTCTTTCTGTGTTTGGACTACAACTTTGATGCCCCAGCAAGATGGCACCAGAAGGCAGCCGCTGGATGGTAGAGTGAAACCCATCTTCTTTCTGTTTGAAACGGTTTAGAATGTCACCTGTCTGAAGGACGGACTTGGATAGTGATGACCTATTGCATTTCTTCCCTCTTCTGATTGTGAGCATCTGTCTGTACGTTATCCCCAAAACGAATCTATCTGCACACTCCTGGTGCCCTAATGAAGAGGCTCCTGAAGGTGGTTAGCTGCTATGCCTAGCAAAGCCTGCACTGTAGAACCGAATCTTACTTCCCAGCTTTATGAAAATTCTTATGTGTTCACAGCCTGATTTATTTGAGTCTCAATTTTGTCTCCTTTGAGTCTCCCATCTGGGTTACAGACTATTTCCTGTATCATTCAGTAGCACTGATATTCCAACCCGCTGAGTAAAGAACCCTGTCCTACACACTCTGGGCATGAGTAGGAGACGCCATCCAGACCCCTGAGTCCAATATGCAGACAACAGGGGAGTCGGGTGGACTAATCAGGAAAGGTTTCTGGAGAAAAGGACATCTTAAAAATATTTGGAGAGAAAAGAATTTAAAAATAGTTCAAGGGGTTTGTGAGAATATATGTGGGACCCAAAAAAGCCCCCAAGAACAAATAGACAACAAGACCATGACTTTATATCATGTTAGACTATGGCTACTACTGACTGGGGAACTGTTAGTTTCTGTAGGATTCACACTAAGATTTGTCTGCATAAGATAGCGTATGTATATATGTTTGGGGAAGGGAGTTCGTGATGGAAAAAACAGTTTCCAAAAAAAATATTGCTTTGAAACAATAGTATCATGGTAGAAACCAATCTATAGACTGCCACAGGTAAATTGGAAATCACTGCTTGAGACCAAGGTGCTCTGAGCGCTTATTTCTAATTTCATAATTCACATTTGGCATGTGAAGATGAGGTTCATTAACAAGGGACTCTCCAAGGAATACTTTGCTTTCTTTTAAATGAGTTTGAGGAACCAGTGTTGAAAAGCAAAATCTATCTCTGCTTTGGAAAACAATACCAAATGAAAGATTTCATAACCAACCCTTCATTTTTAAAAATAACCCCACTACAATAGACATTATTTCACCGAAATAAACAGCTCCTTTCCTGAATGTCGTAGTACTAATGAGGTAATCATGAAGGGAATCACATGAAAGCCCCTTTGCACAAAATTTTGAAGTTTGATTCCAAATACTTGTATCTTGCCCCTTTCTTCCAGACAAGACACACATACACGAGTGTGCATACACACAGACAGACAGACACACACACACACACACACACACACACACCACCACCACCACCATTTGGGTAAATGTGATTAACAAATAACAGAAGTTTACTATATATGAAATCAGCAAGGAGCCAACTGCCCCACTGGCCAAATACTGAAGAACATTTCTGCTTTATTTTCTTGGCCTGGGGTTTCAGTCGATTGGATGAGCAAGAAGGTTGAGAATAGCAGGGTCAATGACTGAGGAGAAATATAAATAAATTCAAGGAGGCTTAGATAAATTCATGTAATACAGAGCCATAGAAAGTTGTTAAAAGTAAGAGGCAAGTGCTTGAAGGACACCTTCAGATGTTTAGAGTTGACATCAAGAGGACAGGCATGGCTTCTCATAGTTCTTTGTTGACCTTATCTTAAAACACTCCTAGCTCGAATCACCCAAAGAGCTGACCTACAGGGACCAGTCTACAATTTTTTGCAAGATTGTTTTTCACATCACAAGAATTGAGACTATTTAGCCTGAAGAAAATATGCAGCAGTGGAATGTATTAGGATTGTCTTAAAATATTCAAAGGGTAGACATTTCAAAGATGAATTGTACTTGTTTTGTGGGGCCCTAAGGGACAGAACAAAACTCAAAGGGTGGATATTACAGGGATAGAGATTTTTGGCTCATTGTAAAAAGAAGATTCTCATAGAGCAATCCAAAAATAGAATGGGCTGTCTCCACAGATAGTGAGCTGTTCATCTTTGAAGGGATTCAAGATTAGGCTAATGGCCACTTGTCAGGGATGTCAAATAGGGGACTCAAGGATTCAAGATTAGGCTAATGGCCACTTGTCAGGGATGTCAAATAGGGGACTCAATAATCTGATGAATGACTGCACTAGAGCAGTGTTTTCCAACACTGGTTGTGTGTAAAATCATTTCCAGAGCTATTTTAAAACACAGATTATTGGGTCTCATGCCTCCTCCCCTCATGTTGATTCCATAGGTTCTATTAATCTGCATTTTTAAAAAAATTTAATGTTTGTTTTTGAGAGAGAGAGAGAGAGAGAGAGAGAGAGAGAGCATGAGCGGGATAGGGGCACAGGGAGAGAAGGAGACACAGAATCCGAAGCAGGCTCCAGGCTCTGAGCCATCAGCACAGAGCCCGATGCGGGGCTCAAACCCACGAACCGTGAGATCGTGACCAGAGCCAGAGTCAGACGCTTAACCGACTGAGCCACCCAGGCGCCCCTTAATCTGCATTTTTTAAACTAGCACCCCGAGTGGTTCTAACACAGATGACTAAGAGCCACTCTTTGAAGAACGTTTGACTATACAACATATAAGATAATTTATACTTTGATGATTTGGATTTGCCTTTTTTCTATGATTCCTATGTGAAGGATGCTGGGAGAAGGCTGGAGGCTGGGCCTGCAGGGCAGAGAGAAGCCTGAGTAGGAGTAGCTAGGCCTGTCTGGCAGGAAGAGGTATCTCGAGAGTGAGTACAGCTGACTGGCTGAGTGGTGGCCTCCCCCTCCCAGTGTTCCTGTCAGGGAGGGAGAGAAAGGAAGAAACTTTCCTCTGATCCACAGGGACCAATGGGAGATGATTGTTTCAGGGACTGGAATCCGAGGCCTTGGGAGACCCCAAGTGCAGACAGATACCTACAGGGAAGCTCAAGCAGTGGAATCTGACTATGGGTAATACAAGTCCTAAAAGTGAGGAAGAAATGACACTGCAGGGGCATAATGTCCAGAAGCTTTGAAATATTTATAATTTTTTCTCCTATGATCCTTATGATGCCCTTCCTTTTCCATGCTCATTTACTGCGTGGGTCTTGGGTGACCAGGACCATCGTATTAGCATCTTTATCACCCTACAGCAAGCCCCTGATTCAAACTTCCCATCCTAGAGGGCTGCAGGTGACCGGGTACAGGCATTGGTCGTAGGTAGAGATGGTGATCGGTATGACCTAGGTAAAGGCTAAGAGTAAGAGGAATTTCTTGGGGACAACGGGACAGAAGTAGAAGACAGACCAGGAGCTCTCTCCTACTTTCCTATAACTGCCCCTTCCTTCCCTTTTCTTTCCTTCTCTTACCTGCTGGGTTCCAAGTGGTCAGGGCTGCTATGTTTGCGCTTTTATAAAGGCTTCAGAGAACCTCTTTACCTCGAATGGCCCTCCCTACCCGGAAGAACTTAGGTAAGCATCCCTAGGGGCTAGTCAGCGTGGAAAAACAAAAGCAGTCAAACCTAGAAAGAAGCAGGGGCACAAGACATTTCCCAAAGAGAAAGAAAACAATGGGACAGAGGGAAGAGACCGTTCAGGAGCTAGAAACCACCAGCCAACGTGACAGAAGCTGCCAGTGCTCCCTCAGTCTCTGTCCCCCTGTGACCTGCATGGTCGGGGCTGCTGGCTTGGCGGTTTCGCAGAGGCTTCAGGCAATCCCAAACCCCCAATGCCCCAGGCCAGAGGGCAGTAGGCAGACACACAGAACATCCGGCCTTCACTTCGGGAAGTTTAAGTGTCAAAATACAGTTGGGGGGGCGGGCGGCGCGTGCATGGCTCAGTCATTCGAGCAACCGGCTTGGTTTTGGCTGAGGTCGTGATCTCACAGTTCCTGAGTTGGAGCTCCGCCTTGGGCTCTGCACTGACCGTGTGGCTGGCACCTGCTTGGGAGTCTCTCTCTCTCTCTCTCTCTCTCTCTCTCTGCCCCTCCCCAACTCACTCACTCACTCTCACTCTAAAAAAAATTAAATTAAAAAATCTTTCAGAGTACAGTTGGAAACCATGGGCGAGAGAAACGGCCTTAAGGATGAAGGGGCAGGATGAGAAATTTCAACAAGAGTTTTGAACTCTTGTCGGCCATGGGCCAAGGCGCTCTCTACTGTCACATGACCTCTCGCCTCCCTTCTTCTTGGTCCTTTTCCATGCTTTTTATGATGTGGTAGCCCTACCGTGTTACTGCTTTTCAGATGCTTCAGGGAGCCTCATGCCTCAAAGTTCCCAACCCGGGGGAACTTAGCTGGGTAGACATGAACCCGGTCACTGCGAAGAGCTCAGAATTAGGAGGACCTAAATGCCATCAGGAAGAGGAATGTATTCTAGGGGCGCCCGGGTGGCTCAGCAGGTTAAGCATCCGACTCTTGGTTTGGCTCACGTCATGATCTCATGGTGCGTGAGTTCAAGTTCTGTGCTGACAGGCGGAACCTGCCTGGGATTCTCTCTCTCTCCCTCTCTTTTTACCCCTCCTCTTCTCATGCTTTCTCTCTCTTCCCTTCTCTTTCTCAAAATAAATCAACTTTTTAAAAAGATTTAAAAAGGCAAGATGAATGTATTTTAAAACTGGCCCAGAAGGCTTCCTTCAGAAGCCGGTAGCGCGTTTCTAGTGCATCGCCCTCTGTTCCTTACCCGTTCCCTTTCCCTACTTTGTCTCCTGGGTCTGGGCTTCGGGCAACAAATGCAATTGCATTTGTTTCTTACAGAGGCAGTAGGGACACCAGAGGTTCGACCTTCCCCACACAGGAGGCTTGCGGAGTGGACAGCCCCGAGTACCCCCATGGCAGGGTGAGGCTTCCTGGGAGTGAGTGCAGGTGACTGGTGAGAGGAGTTTCAGCGGGCCCCCTCCTTCTGGTGTCTCTACTAAGAAGGGTTAGTGACGGCTCATCTTTCTAGAAAGGAGTGGTATATGGTGGACATTCGTAACCAGACTGAAGTGAAATTGCTGCGCTCTCTTCTTCCTCCCTCCCTTTTGCTACTTCTATGTCTCTGCATGCTGTGGGCAGCAGGTAAACCGGTGTGATGCACCAGGGTGCCGGTCGGGCCATTCCGGTTCCCAAGCAGGAGACAAATGCTCTCCAGACCAGAGACCAGATTGCCCGGCCTTCACCCACGCCATCGGTCGGAGGGCAGTCGGTCGGTTTTCCAGTCAGTGCAGGCCGGGGGCATTGCCCAGACCCCTACGGGGTTAAGCCGGCGTGGGGAAATGTTAACCGGGTAGGTAGAGTATCCCCACCACAGATTAGCTGTTGATGAGTACCTGAGAGGAACCATTCCTCCTTTCTAACCTCCCTTGGGGTGCCAGCATCCCCCAACCAAAAGTGTGGATGCCGATTAGGACGGAGAAGAGACTTGCAACCCTCCCCCCCAACAGAAGAGTAATTGCTCTCTTCCGTGGGGACCAGATGAGTTTTCGTCAGGCTAGCGTCCAGTCTTCGTCCCCTCTGTCCCCCTGGGGCCCTTGCTGTTGCCACGGATACCTCTTCCAGTGGCCAGGGGCACTGTGGGGAAATGGCACAAGATCCACTTAGTATCAGGACCTCCCACCTTAAGTGGCTTTGTAGGGGCTTTTTCGTCTTCCTGGGCAATTATTGGGATTGCCCTTCCGCCAGTCTAGAGATTAACAGGGGCTAGTTAAAGCCATTTGTTACCTTTAAGGCTTCCCTTTTCTTGCCAAACCTGTGGCTCCGCAACACAGCCAGACCCATCCTTAACTAATCCATATATCAGAAAATTCACAACTGATGAAAGTGATAAATAGTAATTACTCACATTAGAAATATATCCTTCCCTGGAAAATGGAGATACCCTAGTGCATTTTGGTGTTTACAGATCATTAACTGCTTGTCGGAAGAACCTAAGAGGAGGGCTGTCAGAAATAAACATAAAACAGCCCATGCATCGAAAGAGAAATAAAATTTGATTTTCAAAAATGAATCTAATTCATGGCACAGCTTTTTCTAGGAATTCATCTGTTACATGATGGAAGGCATACTCTTATCTAGGCATAGCAGCACCAAGCAGGGAAAGAAAAGTTCAAAGGGGTTGAAAAACTTACTTACTGAAGTTGAGCCAATCTACATAGATACGGTTACAGCATTCCAGAAGTCTGGTAGCTAATCTTGGAGTCTCCCGTACAAACATCAGTTATTTTTTTCAATACTTTGGATCCGTGTCTTCCCAACACTGTACCATATATTCAGCACGTCTCATGTTGCCAAGACGGAATTAAAAAGTTCCGCATTCCCTGATTTTGTATTTAAATTTGTAACCTTAATGTTGCATTAATGGCCTGTTTTGCATATCTGTTTGATTGTACCGTCTTAAAGATTCATTTAAACCTGGGGAGGACAGCATGACTCCTACCTGCTTCTCATTAATAACATACTTTTCAGTGAGCGGATAATGAATGACCTGGATAGGAATCAGTAGAAATGCAGATTGCCATTAGGCGCAGAAGGGGGGGGGGGCGTCCACTTTTTCCACCATACTGACAAACAATTTCGAGGCAGAAGGTGTTGAAAGCAAGCCTCAAAGAGAGACGACTGTCTAGAAGCGTTCTTAATTAAATAGTCTGTCGTCTTTACATGCAGGACTGTGAAGGAAGAGGCACCTTGACGGAAATTAAAATTTGCAAGTGACTCAAAAAATCTTGCGTTAATAGAAACAAGCCATCTAATTATGAAAAAGAAAACCAGATAACTCGTAGTGACAGATTACCCTAATGGGCTCTGAAAAACACACGGGTCTGCGTAAACATCCTTTAATTTGTTGAGTTCACTATTGTTAGTGGCACACTGGCGGGGGTGCAGAGTAGGGGGTAGCGAGCAGTGAGCATTTCAGCTGATAAAGGGCTGCCATTGGTTGCTCAGAGTTGGAACAGAGGGCAAGCAGGAAAGTCTTAGAGGAAAAATACAGAACTTTTTTTTTTTTTTTTTTAAGTATTATTGGCCTCCTCCACTCTTCTGGAATAGCCCCAGATGATAATGGTCTTGCTTGAGAGATTGAGGGCCTGTTTTTCAAGTTACTGTATTTCTTTGGTAATAAGGTGCTGGCAGCAAAATGGGGACTTAAGGAGAATGCATTTCAAGCCAACGACTCCTAATAAATTATCCCACAGACCACAGGTTTCACAGGTGCTAGAAAACATAGGAAATTTGGAAATGCAACCTGGACTTTCAAGTTCCCTCTACTCTTCTAAATCCTTTAGGATTCAACATGGCTTCCTTCTGCAGTTTGACTGTTGATCCTTACTGAGTGGAGGTGATAACTGTTTTTCCATCAGAAACGCAAGTCAAATGAAATAATGATTTGCTTAGGTTTACCCTGGAGAGTTTTTAGACTTTGGTTTCGTTTCTGTTCAATAGTAGCAATGAATACACAGGCCTGAATATAAAACAACCTAGTTTTCTAGATGATTCTTTAAAAACAACAACAATTTTGCTTCAGCTCATGCATCTGTTCCCTGGGGTTTTTTTTCTTCTTCCTAATGGGGTTTGGTTTGCAAATTTGCGATTTGGCAGCATTGGTTTCAGTGCGGGCCTTTTGGTATGCTTGGTTCAAGACCCTGGTCACCGTATGACTCTCACCAAGCCGAGTGGCCGTAACATTCAACCTGTCTAATTTCCCCCAGTCATACCTCCATATGAAATGCTGGTCCCGTCCTCCCTTTGGTGACTCAGAAAAGGCAAATTTACAGCTGTGACCTTAATGTGATTGTAACACAGTTTGAAAATGCTAGGCAAAGGCATTTGGAATGAGTACTTGACAAAGTTACTTGGAATTTTTAGTGGAAAGCATCTCTGGAGATTCTACCACTTTCAATTTTGATTACACTCAATTCTTCAACCCATCTATCAGCGCTGATACTGGGAAGTACTATTTTTGAAAAACTGAGGGAAATTGTGAACGTGTCACCTGCCTGCCCACCTCTGTTGGAATTCTTCTCTTGGAAAGGAGAACCAGAAAGAGGGTGTCCAAACAACTTAATGTAACAACTCACAGAGCCAGAAAGAGAAAATTAGGCTAAGTGGAACTTTAGGAAGCATACTCTATTTTTTTTCCACAAATATTTCCTTGTATAATGATCTGCTCTTTTGAAGGAAAGTATAGTTCTCAGGCAGCAATAACGAGAATATTCTTTCATGGCATACCTAGACCCAGGAGTTCATTTATTTTCAATTTTATATGAGTAGAATAAATTTAAAAGAAGCAGTTCCTGTGCACCCCCAAGGGATTTTTCCCCACACAAATAATACAGCTTACCTTTCTCTAGAGTGGCCTTTCATAAACAACAGTCTGGGTAGGCTGTTCCAGAGCTACAGCCTGAATGGGGCAGGAGTTTCGCTTCCTCCTTCCCTGCCCCTCACCTTAGGCTACAGCCAATCCCTCCAACTGGTGCCATCAGACATCGATACGGCCATCACTTCCGCCATCAGAGCAAACAAGAAGAATATTGTGAGACAGACAAAGTCGTTCTTGGTGCCCTTTTGCTGCCTTCTAGTCCCTCTTTGCCTTCTGCTTCACTTAAGCTGTAGACCTGCACCATCCAATATGGTACCCACTAACCCCATGTGACTAGTTCAATTTAAAGAAATTAAAACTAAAATAAAATGTACAATTCAGTTGCTCAGTGGCACTAGCCAAATTTCAAGTGCTCAACAGGCATGTGTGGCTAGAAGCTACCATGTTGGACAGCACAGATACAGATCATTTCAGAAAGTTCTATTGGACCGTGCTTCTGACTGTTCCTTCAGTTTCTTGATAGTGAAAACCATATCTTCCACATCTCCATGCCCTATACTATTCTACCACAATGCCTGATACAACTGAACAGGGGGACGGGGGGTGGAGGGGGCCGAATTTAACTAAGTTTCCCAACGAAGTAACTAAGTGCTTACTATGTTGTCAAGAGCTGTGCTAAATCCATTATAAGCAATCTCTCATTTCATCATTGCAAGACCACTGTGAGGTAGATCCTATCACCGTCCTCATTTTTTTCAGATAAGGAAACTGAGGTAACGAGAATATTCTTTCATGGCATACCTAGACCCAGGAGTTCATCTTTTTTCAAGTTTATATGAATAGAATAAATTTAAAAGAATTTTAATTCTTTAGTTCCTGTGTATGCCCAAGGGCATTTCAGTGAGTTTAAATGCTTTTTTTTTTTTTAACGTTTTTTATTTATTTTTGGGACAGAGAGAGACAGAGCATGAACGGGGGAGGGGCAGAGAGAGAGGGAGACACAGAATCGGAAGCAGGCTCCAGGCTCCGGGCCATCAGCCCAGAGCCCGACGCGGGGCTCCAACTCACAGACTGTGAGATCGTGACCTGAGCCGAAGTCGGACGCTTAACCGACTGAGCCACCCAGGCGCCCCTCAGTGAGTTTAAATGCTTTACCCAAAGTCACTCAGCTAACAAGTACCAAAGTCAGGTCTTTATAACTTCAGGACCTACGTTCTTAACTTCTGCTCTATGCACCACCAAAAGAAAATACATAACTGCACATTTCACCACGGACAGGCCAGCCTCTCGCAGAACGCTGGTGACTGGGTAGCTTTTCCACGGGACTCATGTGGTCAAGGCAGAATAAAGACAGGTTGGGATCAAGGCCTGAGCATGAAGAATGGGGGGTGTAAAGAAGTATGTTGGCTTGTGTTTGTGTGTGGGTATCAAACTAGGTGGCTGACTACTTCTCTAAATGAAATAACAGCAAAGTAGTAGCCTTAACTACCGTTTTACACATGGAGACCATTGCCGTTGGCCCCCAGTGGTGAAGATTAGTGAAACCTAATCATTTTTTGAAGTCACCCCCGCAAGCTGCACTTACCAGAAGGTTCTGTAACTCGAGCTTCCATGCCGCAGGGTTTGTGCCAGGACACGCAAACGCCAGAAAATCAATTTTCCTGCAGCTTTCACAGTCAGCGTGTTTGCCAGACAAAACCCCAGCCAGCCACTTTTTTTTTTTTTTTTTTAAATCAGCGTAGCGCCATTAGAAAGAATACTTACTGGAACACTCCTAACAGCAAGAAGGAAAAGACTTAAATCTAAACCCAACTGTTCAAACTTGAGAGCCACGGGAGATGGTGAAATGTGAATATATTGAAATTGAACATTTTGGTGGCCCCATTTGGACTTAATAAGGCATTCTCTGCTAAGCATCTAATGAATTAGCTTTGATCCTAGTCTCTGCCTCGGTAGCACTGACAGCACATAACTTGGCATCATCCTTCTTCCCGCCCACATGTGCCCATGCCCTCAGTGTGCCCCTGACTTATCACCCCGTGACATCCCAGCTTGCCTGCCATCCCCAAGACCTATCTTGATTCTCCTTCCCTCCCGTATTCCTCTGGCACAAATTCTCTCCAATAAACCAAATTATACAAAGGTGGTGGGTGTGAGTTTTGTTACCCTCCCATTTACCATGATAGCGTAATCTAATTTATTGAGAATTTACTACATGCCAGGCACTGTGCTGGGTGCTTTATAGGAGTGATCTCACTTCATATTCTATCTCCATTTCAGAGATAATTATTAGAGTGTTAGAGGAATTTAAGTAATTTGGCCAAGTCCAACAGAAGGCATGATCTATAATGGTAGGATTTAGGGCCTTGTGACAGGCTAGTGGAGTATCATATTGGTGCCTTTTACACCATAGCATACTTAACAGGCTTCAAAGTTGAACCAAAGAAGATGAAGGCTAGATAAAATCATGTCAAAATGACAGGTCAAAGATGTAAACCTCAGTGAAGTCACCGGCATTTTGCTCAATGTAGTCACCAGCAATTTCTTCCCTGTGAGGCAGTGTGGAGTAATAGGAAAAAACGGGTTTGGGAACCCAACAGACCCCGATTTGAGGGCTAATTCTGCCACTTCGCACCTATGCAATTATCACCTTACCTCTCTAAGCTTTGAAGGATGGTAGGGGAGACTAATGATGACAGTGTAATCAAGAATATAGACTTCCATGTCAAATGATCTGGGTTTAAATCGCAGCTACTTCACTCATTTATTCATTCAGTTAATACTTACTGAGGGCATTCTATGTGACAGCCTTTGTTCTAAGTCCTCAAATGAAACAAAGTCCTTTTGGACTTTGTGGATGAGACAAAAAAAAAAGATAAGCAAATAATGTAAATAACGTGTATGTTTCAGTTGGCGTTAAGTGAAATGAAACAAGCAGGTAGGGAGACAACAGGTCGGGAATGCTATTTTATCTCAGCTGATTGAGGAAGGCCTCTCTGTTGAGGTGACATTTGCTCAGACACCTAAATGAAGTGGGGGGCAGGCCATGAAAACATGAGGTGGAGGGGGTGGGGAGAAATTCATTTCAGATGCAGCGGCATGAGCAAGGCTCTGACCGGGGAACATGCTTGGTCAGTTTGAGAATGAAGGCCCGAGTGGCCGAAGCAAAGCGAGAGAGGGAAGGAAGGGTAAGAGATGAGGGCAGACAAGACAAACCAGAGCCCGTTGTGCCGGGCCTCCCAAGCCCTGGTAAGGACGTTGGATTTTATTCTGTGTGTGATAGGAAGCCATTCTGAGGGGTTTGAGCAGAGGAATGACATGATCCAATTTGTGCACAAAAGGACCGTGCGGACTGCTAGGCGAGGGTAAAAGTTGCAGTACTTTTGACCTTGCAAGTACTTGACGTTGCAAGGACCACCTGTCCATATCCCAGTTTTGGAGAAACGCAAAGACACAATATTTACTCGTGAAGGTGAAGGAGGGCCCAGGAGGTGCACAGGAGTCTATAGTGCCCAGTTCAGGCAAACAGCAGACCGAAGCCACCTTTTCGAATTTGTACCAGCTAGCAGTGCCGCCTGAGCCTTTATTAAAAGTAGCAATTTTAGAGGAGGCTAAATAATTTGGAAGAAAAAGCAGATTATAGTTTTTAATGATGTTCTCTTAACTAAAGATACACAACCTACAGAAGAAATGGACCAAATTCTTAAGCAATAAATAAGCTACAATAATAGTAGATAGCGAAGGAAAAATGAAGGAGGGTAAGGCATTTTTATTTGAAACATGCCATTTCCCCTTTGTTAGTGTCCTGTTCGCAGGGACGGCTTTTTTCCAGCCTCTGAACAGCACCTTTTACAATGCCAAGAAACCCACTCCCCTTTCTGGGACACCCATCCCCTATTCAAATAAAAAGGATCCCTTGCTCAAAGGTAACAGAAACCTTTGTAACATCAGTGACTGCCTCCATGAGTACCAAGACTCCTGATGCCAGAAAGGAGAGACAGAATGGATCTCTGAGCCAAAAAGACAGTGAAGTCGGGTGAGAGAGGTAGAGACTGAGAACCCAGCCTCTCTGTGGCATGTACAAAACTAGTGTTATACATACAGTGGTGGAAATGGACAATAGAGGCATGATACCTGCAGTGGCCAAAAAATAAATGCATAAAGCCAGCCCATTCCCCTTTGGGGAATGCTGGAGTACAAAATACCTAAAACCAGCATACCTGGCTGGCTTGGCCAGTGGAGCAGGCAACTCTGGATCTCGTGGTTGTGAGTTCTCGCCCCATGTTGGGTGTAGAGATTACTTAAAAGTAAATCTTGCCTCCCAAAAAGGTACCTAAAACCATCGACCCCTGACCTTTCCTTCATTCTATCCTCTCAAATTATTCACTTAGAACACACTGTACATGATTGGGGCATAGCGATGTCACAAACACCAATACTTTTTTTGCAAAAGGTAATACTTTGTCTACATGCTGACAGCAAATGAATACCGCGAGTGAATTAGCTTCCAATTTATTGGTCTGTTGTGTTAATGTTAATTCTCGACTCTCAACATATCAAAAAAACGCCTGTTGAATCCTGTTGAAATGAAAAATTGTGTTCATGTCCACATCATGAGAAGAGAGTGTGTTATTGTCCTTTGTGCTAGTGCCGCTATATCGAGCACTTTATCATCAGTTGTTGGGGCCCCATTTTAGGAGGGACTTTGAAAAATTAAAAAGCATCTAGAAGATGGAGCTTCCCAGAAAGGGGGGGGGGGTGACGGGAATTCATGTCATAAGAGTAATAAATGAAGGCCCTCATAATGTTTAGTCGGCAAAAGAGACAATTAACAGGTGACACGGCAGTGGTAATCTTCAGCAGGCACACCATGTGGAAAAGGGCATATTTGTTCGATGTACTGCAGAGTGCAGAATTAGGACCCATAGGTGGAACTGCAGTTGTGATATTCATTCATCCCACAGATACATAGTGAGGGTTTCATACATGCCAGGCATTGTGCTAGTCACTGCGAATACAGAGACAGAGAGAGAGAGAGAGAGAGAGAGAGAGAGAGAGAGAGAGATGTAATTCCTACTCCCAAGGAGCTCAGGTTGCACTGGAGATGACCATTAGAAAGCAGTACAACCAGTGCTCCGTACAATGGAGAAATGGAAGCGGAAAGAAGAGACCGCCCAATTCAGGCAGAAGGCAGGATAGGACTGGAGGGGAGAGAGACGGTCATGAAGGATGTCAGCCCAACAAAAAGAATTTTCTATCAATTTGAACTGTCATAAGTTATGAGCCTCTTCTGGGCTCGGGAGTGCCTCACCACCAGAGACATTTGAGCAGAGAAGCCAGGCTGCATCGGGTGAGAAGCTGAACCAGATGGTTTTGAAGGTTTCTATTTCTAAAAGAAAGGCTGTTATACTACTGATTCCAATTGGATGTTCTATTGATCAAGCGGGTGTTCTCATTTAACTCTTAAGGAAGCAGAAAGCTTCGTTCACCAGGTCTCCCCAGTAGCAGCGTTCTGGTTAATGGGGACTTTAATGTGTGAGCCTCAACTTAACTATCAAACGTAAGTTTTAAAGGAAAATTTGCCATCCTCCCCATATGTCTTCCTCAAAAATGTTTTTTAAATCCAAATCAAATGATGATTACTTTTATTGATGGCAGACCATGGGCATTCACCGGAATGTATCCGAAGACCCAAATATGTGAATAACACTTGAACATAGAATTCCCTCCATAAAATGAAGCAATGATTCTGTTAAATAGGGGATTAAAGTAATTTATCATGCTATTAAGTTCTGTCACTAAAACAAATGATGCTTTCTGTGCTAGAAAAATATGTAATGTTTTCGGCACTTCCCGTATGCCGGGCACTGTTCTAAGTGACATGTACGTATTAACTCATGTCATTTCTCTCAAGAAATCTTTGAAGTAGGCACTTTAAAAAAAATTATCCCATTTGATGGATGAGGAAATTGAGGCACGTGGAGGCTCGATAACTTCGACACGTAGCGAGTGAGATTCAAACCCAAGCGATGCGACTCCACACTCTCAAACATGGCACCAGACATTTACGTCGTGCGCCTGGTCTACGGAGGAACAGTCATGCGCCGTGATGAAGGGCAGCCAGCGTCACTGCAGAGAGAGGCAAAGTCTGAGTGGTGGGCTAAGTGCGGTCACTAATCACTCGTTTCTACGCATCAGCCTCACTGGGCCCAAGATCCAAATTTCCACTCAACAAAAGCAAATTTCTTTGTACAGTTGACCTTCATGACCCGTGACAAATACTTGGAACGGTGATTGTTGAATCCATGAATGCTAGAGCTCTGCTTGATCTCCTGTTTTGGATTAATCTGTTCCTCCTCCATTCATGTATTTCTCCTTTTGGATTTCATATGCTAATTTCTAGCAGTGCTAAGAGAATTCCGCGTGGCCTCTCTGCATACCCGTTGTTTATTCGTTCTGAGGTACAAAATGGTGCTCTGTGGGATGAAATAAATGAATCGTGGCAGGTTTGAGAAAAATGAACTTGCTATTACACATCCTGCCCATAATTTTTTTAATTTCTCCCAGATGATTGAGCTAAGATTCAATTCCTTTTATTGCCTTCAGTATTTTAGCCAAAATAAGACAGACTGCAAAAAAAAAAAATGCTAGTGATATTTTTTTTCTTCTTTTTGGTCTAAATGTTATACAGTCACTTAAATACCAGTTAGGAAGATAAACGTTTCAGCTCAATTTTTCTCACTTGTGAGCCATTGCTTTTTCCCCTTCTTAACCTCCTTCAGAATTCAGTCATCAACCAGGAGCCAGTCATTTCTGCCACTAACTAACTTTTCATTTCCTGAATTCATTAATATCTGCTGCTTGTACACTGCACACATTCAAAGTGCCCACTTCAAGCACTGCCATTTATTCTCCTAGAAATGCATCATTACCTAAGGGAATAAACCCTTTTAACCTGTATCAGCAATCAAAGAGCTCAAGTAAATGACGAAGTAAATGAATCCAAATTATAGTGCATTCAGATCAGAATTCACAAACCCTTTGCCCTTGCCTTATAAATTTATCTTTGGACGTAATAGCCCGTTTGCAAATAATGTAAGAGACAAATTGGTCTACCCCCTCCCCCTTTCGCTCAGGTTCAATTGGACCAAGATGAACACAAAGTACCTCTTTGCAAGTGCATGGAGATACACACCTACCACAGGGTTGTCTCCAATGCCAAAAAAAATTGGAATTGACCTAAAAGTCCTTCAATAGGAGATTGGGTAAAGTATGGTGTAGCCATAGCTGGAAATGCTCTGCAGCCATTACAAAAGAGATGTGTTTATTCTCATAAAAATATAAAGAGTTGCAAGGGAGTGAATGATAAAGACCAAATTCAGGGTAATGGTTACTTCTGGCCTGGAGGAAGGGTATGCAGTTAGAGAGGGGAGTATAGGCAGACTTCAACTAACTTCACAATGTTCTACTGAGTTTTGTGGCAAGTACAGAGGTGTCCTTACTTTATGTTTCATATCTTACAGTGCAGCTGAGTTATTTACTAGTTTATAAAATTCTTTGAGCCACTGACTAGGAAATTCCTACTGAGGTAAAATTAAGTCACTGACAGTGTGTTTCATTATGATGTTTAGAAATTGTTTTATGCGTCAGATGAGGATAACGTGCTCTGGAATGAGCATAAATGTCAACGGGTGAGATTTCAATCTTAGAAGACCTTGATTATTGGGGGAGAAAGTTATTGGTGTGGACAACAAAAGGCAAGCTCAGTGGCAAAAAAAAGAACAAAACAAAGTGGATTATAAAGCATATATCCTGATTGGTTTAGCTGGGAGTTGGAGTCAACGATCTCTAGAGTAACTTCAGCTCTAGAATTCCACAGGGCTATAAAACCAGTGTTAGTAACCATTTTTCACCAACCTTCTGATGCCTTTGACCAACAATCTAGATGTCACCCTGATCCGGCTAAGCTTCAGTTATTAAGCAAATACATCTTAAATGCCTACTATGTACATTGTGCTGGCTGCCAAGAGGGCTACCAAAATGAATCAGGTATGGACTCTGTCCTCAAGAACACCCAGTAATGTGAGTAGGACAGCCACATAGCCAACTCACCATAATGCACTACAGTAAGCTCTGTAGCCAAGGTAGGAGCAAAAGTGCTTTAGGAACATCCAAGAAAGCATTTCTGTGGGAGCAGGAGTCAGGAAAGATTTCACAGAAGACGGTATTTGCTCTGGACCTCACAGGATGAATAGGGATAATTTATGCCTAAGCAAAAGCGTAACCAAAGGCGTAAGACGTGAAGGTGTGTGGCACATTTCAGTGAACAGTGAGTAGTCCAGTGTGACTAGATCGTAGGAGAGTGTAGTCCAGATCATAAGGACTCTTGAATATCATACATAAGAGTCTGAATTTTGTTCTGTAGGTTTTAGGGAACTATGAGAAGATTTTAAAGAATGGTCAGATTCACATTTTGGAAGGATCGCTGGAAGATAAACTGAAGAGAGAGATGAAGCCTGGAGAGTAATTGGGAGGCAATGTAGTCCAGACCAAAAAATGGTGGGAGCCCGCTCCAGGGCAATGGTAATGAGAATGGAAAGAAGACAAAAGAACAGAGAGGAGATATCTATGTGCGAATAAACAAGGCAAAATAAGAGGCCGAGGAAGGAGTAAAAACCAAGCTTGGATATTCGGTGGCTTCCTCATAGAACTTAGGAGAGCCAGGCTTTATAAGGAAGATAGTAAGTTTGGTCTGGAAATGTTTACTCTGAAAGTGTCTACAGGACCATCAGGTGGAGATGTCCATCAGCAAGGCTTGTTTGCTGTCTCCCCAATACATACCTTGGCTTAAACCTCTTGTCTCTACTTCCATTGTTCCCAACCTAGTCCAAGTCACCACCATCTCTCCCCTGGACTATTAGAATAGCCTCCTAACCACTCTGGCCCACCTTAGAGCATATTCTCCATACAGCAGTTAGAGTAATGCTTTAAATTTTTAAATCGGATCTTATCACATGCCTCCTCAAAATCCTTAAATAATTTCAGAAATTTTCAGAAATTTCAGAAATAAATAACAGAATAAATCCAAGCTTTTCACCGTGTCTTACAGGGCCCTACAAGATCTGACCTCTGATTATCCTTCTGAACTCATTCCCTACCATTCTCCCTTTTGCTCATTTGGCTTCAGCCACGTTGGCTTTTTTTTTTTCCTGTTCTTCTTGCAAACCAACTAAGGAATCCAGATTTCCAATCCAAGTGAACAGTTTCAGTGACTCAGTAAGGTCCTCAGTGGGTGTCCGATCACCATAAACACAATGTTTAATTTGCATGGCGATAACTCTGAAAGTTCCAGCCCTCTGGAATTATTTAAGCAGGTCAACGCAGGCTTCAAGAATGTAGCCAGCCAAAGTCCAGAGAAGAGCAACTAAATAATCAAAAAAGTTGAGGCAGGGGCCAGGAAACCCCATAAAAGGACACTTGAAATCCTGGCATGTCAGTAGTCTCTACCATGCTACCTCACCTCTGGTCAGATAGCACTTTAGAATTTTTCTGTTGGGTTTTCATTCCCAAGGACATAACTCCCAACTCAACTGGAAGTCATGGGGTCATTAAGACCATGCTTCCTTTATATTTTCCAGAATGCCTATCATAGATCTATAAGCGTTTAGCATGTGTTCTAAGGACCACCTGAATTGAGATGACATTTAGTGGCATTAAACTCAAAATCCAAAATGGTAAAGATGAGGGAAACTTGGCTTGGTTGAAAGAACTAACAGTTTGGCCTCAACCTGAGTTGAAAGAGGGACTATTCACTCTATCATACCCTTCCCACACCCAGGAGAGTGCTTTAGATACAGCAGGTGCTCCACAAATATTTGTTAAAAGGATGGATGAAAGGCTAAATACATTAACGCAAACTCAGGCAGTGTTATGCTAGAAAATAATGCTCCAGTGACAAGAAGCAAACAGTTTATTTTTCATTCTGTCTTCGTCAGATATCTGGGGTACCATGTCTATTTCTAGACAATCTAATTGAAGAGAGGCATTGCTAACTAGAATCCTGTGGGGGATAGACCAAAATTGTGAGTGTTCCAGAAATAGTATTAGACACCAGTGGAGTTCAACCTGATGGAGAGATGAAGAGGGGGGTATAACAACAGCCTTGCAATATTTGGAGGGCCGTCATGCAGAAGAAGGAACAGAATTGCTTTACGTACTCTAGCAGATAGTGCTAACGGTTGGGAGTCCTAGCTCAGAAGAAGAAAGTGCTTTCTTACAATAATTAATGTCCCGTGCTGGAGTAGGCTAACTGAAATGGTTGTACACTCCCCTCCAATGGCATTTTTTTTTTTTTTCCGGGCAGGTAAAGGGTAATCACATAGCAGGATATTGTAGGGGAGATTTCTGAATTGAGAAGAAGATTGAACTGAGGAAGTGTTTTTCCAACTAGATTGCAACCCATTAGTGGAGCCATGAAATCAACTTGGTGGGTCCCGACTGGCGCTTCTTTCTTTTTTCCGGTGAATTAGAATACAATGGAAAGTATCAGAGAGCATCGCAGGTCACAAAGATGCAAAGATGAGTGCGGTGTTGAGTAGCCTATTTCGGAACCATGTTTACATATGTATGAATGTACCTACTGGGCCACAGCGTGACATGCTCTTCTTACCATGGGTTGCGATCGAAATTGTTTGAAACCCACTGCACCGAGACCTTTTCCAGTTTTCATATCTGGTGTCTAAGAATGCTTGTCTCTGTTGCAGAGGTCCAAAATCGCTGTCTATGAGAAAATGTGGTCTTACATGAAATCAGCAGAGCCATCTGTGTTTACCAAAACAACAGCAGACGGAGTGGCCCGGGTGCGGAAGTCCAAGGGAAAGTTCGCCTTCCTGCTGGAGTCAACCATGAATGAGTACATTGAGCAGAGAAAACCGTGTGATACCATGAAAGTTGGTGGAAATCTGGATTCCAAAGGCTATGGTGTGGCAACCCCTAAAGGCTCAGCATTAAGGTGGGTGGAATAATATAACAATATCCGTGTTGTTATAGTATTCCACCTACCCTGATGCATTTTGTTGTCATTTTCTTTCTTGTGGATTTTGAGGTAACTTTTAAAAGTTTAAAATCTACAATATTCCATGGAGTTAAATAAGACGGTAAATTATGGTTTCATCTATTTAATGCATCCATTTTTTTTTAATGTTCTCTCTCTGTGTTGTCCTCTCTGACTGTTTGTTGCTGTTTTAATTTTACAGTTCAACGGCTTTTTCAATTTAAATGGTAAAAGCCAAGTTATGGTGCCATATGTGACGAATGTTAATTGCATGGATGTGGTGTTCTTGTTACTTTTTTTCTCAAAGACAACTTCCCCATCCCGCACACTTCGGTTTTGAGCAAATGTTACCCTCCATGCCACCTTCCAATATTTAACCCTGTATTCGCTGTACAGACATTTTTCTAGCTCCACGTTCTGTGAAATTTAGCCAATTTGTCCTCTTGTGCTCCTTTTTATACGTTAACGATTTCCTACGCATTTGTGCATTTTCTTACAAGTTATGTTTTATCGTTTCAAGAAATGCTGTTAACCTGGCAGTATTAAAACTGAATGAGCAAGGCCTCTTGGACAAATTGAAAAACAAATGGTGGTACGACAAAGGAGAGTGCGGCAGCGGGGGCGGTGACTCCAAGGTCAGCCTCAATGTCACCACAACCGGGTACCCTTAGTGACGAGTAATCGGCAAGACTGTTATCTTATTACTGAGGAGAGAGCACAAGACGCACACAGAGAGTGGAATGACCAGGTTATTCCGCTGCCTGGCAGCTTTGGGAACCAGAAAGACTTCGGGGCACTGCCCGCATTTTTGATCTAACTTGGGTCCCTTCTTAAACTCCCAGACAGAGGCTCCCCCTCCACACCCCTCCCTTCCCCTCACACGCCAGACCGGTTGCCTTATGAAGGCCACGGTGTGGGTCTCCACGGCCTAGGCTCTCAAGAGCCCAAGGCTTTTCCTTGAGACTGTCCCCGCCTGCCTCACATGAGCGGTGTGAGAAGTCAAATCTATCTACTGAAAAGTCGGGTTACGGCCTTTTTTTTTCCCCCTAAGGCATGATGGTTGCTCACCGAGGTTGATTGGTTGATTAGAGTTGCCTTCTTCAGACGTGTGTATGAGTGATGAGATGTTGTTCTTCGTATGCGGTGGCCTATTTAAGCTGGCCCCACTTAACTTGAAAAGCCAAAGAACGAGCTCGGTTTCAAGTTAAATGGGGTCTTTCTTCAGTAGGCCACCCCATATGCAGACTCGGCAAAGATATTTTGTATCTGTAAACAAGCGCGTCGCCTAACCGTGATACTCCATGTGTGTGAATCCCTGATTTGGCTTCTCCTTAGCCGTGTTCTTGGTTCAGGTAGGTCTAATTGTTATCCAGGCTGCCATCATGAGAAAACCCATCTCACTTGGCATTCCTTTGGCTCCATAATGCTCTTCGGGACTAGAAAGAACGAATAACCCTCATCCAAGCAACGAGAAGTAGTTGCAAGCTCAGAAGCCATGACAGCAAGTAGTGGAAGGACACGTTGGGTAAGTACAGGAGAGGACCCGAGAACACAACCCTCCATGACCCAAAGGGCATGACAATTATATTGAAGCATGTAAGATCGACTCTTGTACAACCAAGATACCATGGGCATCTCTTAAGGTGAAGAACAGTGTTTCCCACACACAGGCCAACAGACAGGCGAGCCAAACCTTTTCTCCTTCGGAGACAATGGTTACACCTCTGCTCTCCTCTCTCTCTCTCCATTCCGCAGGATCCTGATGGAAAAGTTAGTTTGCCAGTCTGCAGGATAACATGGGTTTGGAAACACTGATACAGAGCACAGAGCACTTTTAAAGTGATAAATTCAAATACAACTTTCTTCAACACATAATCTTACCAGGCATTGGTGAGGTCTTTTACTGTAAAACCTTGATTAACCAGAACTCACCTAACCACTACCCCAGCTAACTGAATTGCCCCTCCTCAGTACTCCACACTGATGAGAAAGCAGCAATAGTACCAAAACAGAAGACTGCAACGAAGTGATCTTTTGTTGTTGTTAATCATTTGCCACGAGATGACCTGTGGTTAGGTCACGTTCAGCTTTGTCTCCCATATCTTCTATCTGGATTGACCCTCAAACATTAGAGGCTGCTTCCCGGAGGCGAGAAAGTGGATACAAGCATTTTGAGGAAAAAAAAAAAATGTCATTAGCCAAGAATGAAACAAAATGAGTACTCTTATCGAAAATTCCATTCATCCCTTATGGATTCCAATTAATCAAGGTTTTACCGTGTGTCAGAAAGCAGTAACTTCCTTTCCCACCAGTGTGAACTGATGACAATCACAGTTTAGCCAAGCTTTGGGCTCCTTTGAGGTTTACAATGGCTAACCTGACACCTAGAGTATTTAGCACCTTCTTCTTGGTCTTTTTCTCATGTTGTTAGCAGGCCACGGAGAACCTAATTAGATCATGCAGGATGAAACCCGAGCTGGATTGGATACACTGCTCTCGAGAATTCACTCAGCATGGTTACGAAGGAGCCATGGACTGCGTCAAGATCCACATGATGCCAAGTGCCCAGAAGTTTTCAAATAACCAGATGTGTGATGTTACACAAACCACAAAAATCTGCATGTATTTGGCCGAATGTTTACTTTCCACCCAGATGTTTTGGTATATCATGAAGACCCCTAGCACTTTAGACCAGCTATTTGCTAATTACAACGAGCAATCAAGCTTTTCTCTTTCCTCAGCTGATGCTGCTGCAAAGTTATCAAGTAACTTTATTGCCAGCCCACGATTTCCAGATTATCTGATTTTTGATATGCAAATAGAGAAAGATCTCAGTAGAGCCTAAATGTTTCCAACTTCTTTGGCGTTAGTGCTACCTGCCAGGCATCTCTCAAATCGCTTGTTTTGGTCATCCCTCCGGCCAGCCTTTTGAAATAAGTCAACCCTTTTCTCAGCTCTGGATAATAGTAAGATGAGTGCTGCCTATGCAACGATTGCTTATTCTGTTTCCGGATTACAAGGAGCTTGCCTTTATCTTCTTCCTCCTTGCTACCTACGGTTCTCTGGGAGTGAGCAAGAGTATCGGGAAAGGGGCCAAGAGAGGTTTGTTAAGCAAATGAAGACTTTAGACTGTCAGTTGAAGTTTTTCCTTAAGAGAACAAATTTTTTTCTCAAATGTCGCAAGCATGTGTTAGATACAATCATATTGGTCACAGGCCTATCCGCTGAAGTATTTCTCACAAGGACCTCCACTGTGGCAACGTAGTATAGTGAGTTTGAATTACAAAACAGACGTAAAGTAATAAAACCGTCCTTCTTCAAACCTGTTTTGTAATTTAGGACTTTCCCATTCAGACAGTCCTTCCCCTCCGTCAGTCCAGATCCATGCAGTTTAACTGGATTAGTAAAATGGCTTGGGAATTACACTTCCTGATTGTATCCCATCCCCAGTTAACATGACAACTGACTGTTGAATATACACCATCATTTCACAGAGAATGAGACCCAGAGATGGTGGTGACTTTGAGAAGGTCACACAGCTAATGCTGCCACAAATCTCTGCTGACTTTCAGGGTCACCTCTTGCGATGATACTGCAGACAGCAATTTATCACATGTACCCATCCAATGAGCAATGTGAATCTGATTGCATGTGATAGATTTCCCTAAGAATCAGGTTCATTCACAACTACCTGGCTTACGAGGCAAATGGCATATTTAAGCCATTTCAGCCCTCAGTACTGATTACTAAAAATGACAATAATCACAAAGCCTGACATTTATGAGTGCTTTTACTTTTGCAAAAACACTCCCACACCTATTATCTCTGAAACGGGGAGAGGTGGAAAAACCTGTAATACTTATCTCTCGGTCTCTCTCCTGCAACCTTAAAATAACGCTAATATGGGCAGTTATGTTAAATTGTTGACTTTAACCCCCTGGCATGAGCCGTCATGCGTTCTAAGCCTAGTCTCAAAAAGTTACTCCTCTTTGGAAGGAGCCAGCAATATTTTCGGGCTGTTTTAAATGTGCACGTGCCCAAACTAATGAAATAGATATATTTACTTCATTTTTTAATACAGGGGATTAAGACAAGGTCAGTCACTGAGGTGGCCCCTGAGCCAGACCTATAGGCTAGAACTGAAATACTGCTTGGTTTCACCAGTTTCCTGAACCTGGGCTAATAGGACCCCAACAAGTCATACCTCATCCTTCCTTGATGGACTACAAATGTACAGGCAAGGATCATGAAAGTTGGAGGTGTGGTCGGGGAATTTTGAACCTGCGAATCACCCTTTGTGTTAGCGCGTTATCGCGGCGTGTGCGCAAATGCGGTAATTAAGAGCCAGTAGGTTGTTTCGGTAATAAACCCCAAGCACCAGGGCTTTGTGACACAGCCAGCGAAAGCCTGTCGCTGTGAATCACAGCAGAATGGGGATTTAGCTGCTGGATGACCACATAAGCACAGCCTCCCTCCACAGCTGCCCGTCACCTCAGACTTTCAAATTCTTCTGATCTGCCCCCACCCACCCTGCTTCACTCCCTTACTCTTGGGGAAAGGGCACCAGCTTAGCTTTCCTGAGTGGACTTACCTTACTAGAGGGGGTCTGGTCTGTGAAAGAAGCTATCTGTGACTGGAGTGACAAGGCGTTATGGACCCTACCCTACCTCACCCTAAAGTGGCCCTGGCTTCAGTTCCATCTAGGGATTCAGACTTCCAGTGTCTGTATGTTGCAAGCTGGAAACCGGCAGGCTTTGTGCTTTGGGGGAACATTGGAGCAGAACGTTTAAATGGAACCATTCTGAACCCCTTGACCGGAAGGAGAGCTGTATGATAGGTGCCTTAGCTTGCAAGGCGTCTAGGGAAGTAAGCGATGACGATGCGATATGCAGTTAAACTTTGATCGATTAAAGAAGTGGTTGAATGATCATTCTGATTTCTAGGATATCGATAGAGAAATGCAGCGGGGTTATATTCAAAACTATACAGAGACGAGAATAAACTAACCAATGTGACCCGAGGGAAGGAAGCGCTTAGGGAACTTGCTTTCAGAAACTCAAAAAGTGGCTTGCAGTGAAAATGAGTTGTGTTTCTTTTCACGTGGGTGCTTTTATAGTACCTGGAAAGAGTTTGTTCTCTTAAGAAATTCAAAGTCATCCTTCCTTCTAATCGCTAGCAGACATTTTTTTAAACCTCAGGCATTTGCTTAGCAAGTCTCGTATCCAAAGATAGTAAAAAGTTGGTGGTACTTAGATGAATGAGGTGGTGCTATGTTTCCCATATGTATAAATGAGATCCTCCGTTTTGTGTGTATTTCTTCTTCCATGTATGTCTACAATCCTCCTCTCCTATGCCGCCGTCTCTTAACCGCTTCTCTTCCACACCCAGAATTCTTTGACATTCTTGGGCCTTGGGTAACGGATGTGAATCTACATCTGCCTTTTACCTGCAACAAGATGGACCTTTTATTGGCAGGAGCCATCCCTAAAGGTAGACATTTTGGATGCCCAGGGTTAAGACGGATCCCAATGACTCTTTATTGACACTGTTATGTGTGTAGGCAAGAATCATTACAGATCGATGGCACTTCCTGGGTCTTAGAAGAAGTTCCCGTGAATCACCGAGGCTGGTTTGGGATCAAGGAGTAGGGTGAGTATGTTATGCTCTTCGTTGGTTTGCATGTCTCTGTGCTGGTGCTGCCTCCTGGAAGTATGAAGAACCTGACAGTTTTCTTTCCTGGTAGTGACTAAATTTGCTCCTTGAACTTACTCAGGTCTTCTTCCCAAGAGCAAACCCTCACTTTCTCTCAAGTGGCTGCTTCAAGCAAGGGACCTTTTTGCCTTAAGAACTGAACCAGTCCAGTGACTGCCAAAACCATTGATTTTGCCAGATGGTGTTAAAGAATAAATTCTACCACCGGAAAAAAAAAAATGTAATCCAGAAAAAAAAATTAATTAATCCATTCTCATGATTTTTTTTTAAATTGACTGCGTGGCCTTAACATGATTTCTATGATTAAGACACGATTAGTTGCCTTTGGTGTTATCCTGATAACTTGAATGTGTTTCTTATTGACAAATAATGACCAAATGTTCAACACCAGAGCTACAGAAAGAGCAGCAGGAGTGAAAGGCCTGAAGGTAAGAATGCTATTGTACGATTGCCAAGAGGAAAGACACCGCTGCCGTGGCAGAGTGAAACGGTGTGTGTCTATACCCTTTCTGCCCCACTAAGACCAAATCGTTTGGTTTCCTTTCATTTGGAGAGAAGGTTATAGAACCACACTCTCCGAAAGGCAAGACAGCCATGGAAAAGAAACATGAAAGATTTGAAATGATTGAAATACATGCACTGTGGGAGGGAAGTTGGTGGAATGGGGGTGGGGGGTAAAATTTATGGAGAACAATTGAATTCCATTCTCTTTTGACTTTCTAGAGAGCGGTATAGCATTTGGCCCTTGGCACATGAGGCAAATCCCCATTGGTCACAGGTGGCAAAAGTGTGTTCCAAGTGCTAAATTCACCTGAAAGCTTCATTTCATCTGGCCTTGAAGCAAATATTTCTCAAAATATAAAACTAAGGCAATAGCATACTTTACATTTAAAAGAAAGAGAGGGAGAGAATGAGAGGGAAGAGACGGACTCTGCTGGTGTGTCCTGTCTAGTAACATCACTGCTGGAAAGTGCAGATAAGTGGATGCTGGAATGCGTGCTAGGAGAGGGTGGTATGTGCCCTGGCATGGCAGCAAGTAGTCAGGTTTCAGATCTGATATCCAGACCCCATTTGTTGTGATCTAATGGAGTGTAAGCTAAGACTGATTATCTTTCTATGGCTCACGGTCAAGAGAGGCCTATGGGGGGCCGGGGGGCCGGGGGGCCGGGGAAGAAAGAAGATGTTGGCACCCATCATATTCAACTCTCAGTGAACGTTTTGCCTAGAGTCGGGGGCATGAACTCGACATCTTCAGAAACACATGTCATGTGGGTTTCCGATCTAATGTGAGATCAGTTTCTGTCTTCTCAGTCTATGCTTTTCTTTCTCGGTGCCACTGGGATGGACCAAAGGAAACACATTTATACATAATAAAACCCAACCAAATTCGATAGTTTGAGTTTTTAATGGATCTCAAAACAGAGTTTTCCAGTGCATCATGTCCGTTATGACTTGGGGAAATACCTGTGGCCACGTTTTAACCAAAACTGTTGTCTCCAGATGCTTAGCAACTTCCCTGAGCCCCTTCTCTCCATCAGGGATGAATTGAGTGAGTCTTCCCAGACAAATTGGGGTGTGTGAGATAGTCCACGAGCAACCATGGTTTTGGATTCCTGTTCCACATGGAGAGGTTGGACAAAGGCCGGGTTTGGCAGAAATCATCAGTGAAATTCGCAACTTGTAGAATCAAGGGGTCTATCCCGTTGAATTTGAGAGATTATCATCTGGAAATGCACTGGCTTCACTCACATATCCACAAGTGATTTCTGTAGCCCAGATGCTCATCAATAGGTTTCAGTCACTAGCATTGTTAGGCCCTTAGTAAAATGACTCACAGCTTTCAACTCCCGATGTTATATGCATGCATTATTGAATTTGCTCTTTGCACTTCTATTAAATTATGATCTCATTAGCAAGGAGTTAAATCAGTTTGAGCTACATTTGTGAACTACACAGATATAAATTCTCACTCAGAGGGAGCTTCTAGCAACTAAGCTCTGCATGACTGCCAATCATCAGGGCTGCCCCTGGGGACTGAGGGTTGCTTGGGTGGCCAGAGCCCAGTAATGCCAGCAGTCATAGGTACGTGCTCCCAGGTTGTGGAGAAAGCTCACGCTGACCCAAGGGTAGAAGAATCGAAATAAACCCTCATTCTCCTAGAATCCTACATCCAGAAAGCCCTGTGAAAAGAATCAGATAGAGACTTTTTTTTTTAAGACTCCAGATTCTGGTATAGTCTAGGGCATATTTTGAGCTGCAGTGACCTCCAACAGCTACTGTACGGAGAGGTCACATATCCCAAGATAACCAACAGAAAACAATATGAAGGACCTCAGAGCAAATCCTTCCATCTAGCAAGGAATCCTCTCCTGCTTGGTCATCAGGTGGCTTCAACTTAATAAATCAAGACCTACCTGGGCAGAGCTGTCTACAGCTGCCTGTGTGCACATGCCTGTGATTTCCCGAGTGATGCTAGCAGTTTTCCAGAAAAAGCTAGGGAAGGAAGCGAGCGATTGGGAAAGGTGAGTTGTCACCATGAAAACCTGAAAGATCTCCAGCAGAAAAGCCAGTGAAAGAGACGATGGATATCCTCCCTCCACCAGGCTGCAGACAGTTCTAAAAAGTCACCCCCCAAAAATCACTAGGTACCAAGAAGCAAGTGTCAGTAACTTGGAGTGAGGTTTAGATGAGGCATAAGGCGAGGGGAGGGCTTCCAGCTTAGGTTGTGATAAGCTTCCATTTTCATCATCCGGACACTGTGTTTGTTAGAGCAGGTTCTTAATTATGCAAATACACCACCCTTACTCATCTATTTCTTTTACTTCTCTGTGAGCCCCTTTTCTTTCTCTGTAACCTACATATTTACCCATATATCTATCCCTCTCCCTCCTAAGGGCGCCATTGAAGATCTTCTGGCGTCATTAATTAAGCAGACATTTGCTCTTTAGGTGTCCCCGCTCAGAGACAAGAAGTGAAGCCACTGAGAGCAGGATATATCCCACAGTTTCTAGGGTAAACAAATTGTACTGCACCCCAGGTTCCTATATTTTTCAGGCTCAGTGACATATATCTACAGTACAGATTTTTATACCAACCCTTCCAGGATCGTCATTTGGAGGAATCAGCTTGGTCATTAACTCACTAGGCCATTTTTTCTTCTTTCCCCCTCTGGCGAGACTCCACACCCTCCCATCACTCTGCACATTTCTCTCTTTGTTCATGACTCCAGACTGCCTATTTTGAGCATTTCCTGAACTTGAAATTGAAAAATAAATAAATTGGACACTTCTTTGGAAATAGAGCAAAAATTTTAGTTACTTTTTTTTTAAATAAATAGTTCCTACCTTCACAGAAAAGAAAATGGTCTTCTTGTCCCAAAATAGTCTCCAGATGCAATGCTGGCCATCACTGAGAGAACATTGAACTGGTTGGCACAGCCCAGGAATGAGCTGGGAACCTGGACAACCGCCACCTGGGGCTGGATGCTTTGGATTAGTGAGCACAGTCCTTTGTAGCTGAGGTACTGCCCAGTGTGGATGGCAGAGATAAGCAAAAATTTGTATCAGCCAGTTAGGGTTGTTGTTGTTGTTGTTTCAAAAGTAGAACTCCTTTTCACGGCGCTACGAATTATAGGACTACCTCTATTAAAAGAGAGCGAAAGAGAGATGCCACTCCATGCCTGTCCCCCATACTCAGGATCCACTGTCCCACCACAGCTCAGAACTGCCCTCACATCCTTTTAAATGACTCTCTAACTCACATTTGCTCTTACCCTCTCCATCCGATCCACAATCCATATACATTTCTATGACTTGGGCACGGCACACACCGTTCTCTCCTTGCGGGAGCTTTACGCTCTCTGAACATTGTTTAAACAAAATGGAACAAAGGGTTGGAGTTTGTAAGTAGTTACTCTGGTTCATTTCCCATCTCCCAAGAAGCTTTGTATTTTAACGAGGAATGATGTCCACACGTAGAGGGGTGTGATTCTCATGGTGGAATTTCAGGTACCGGTGAGGAAAATAGTTTGGGACAGTGGGATATTCCCAGACCCCCTGAAATTACATCACCAATCTCTCCTGTTCGCTCCCTGAGCCTCCTGACCCTTGCCTTTGTCTTGGGAGGGCTGTACTCAGCAGAAGGTTCGTAGCCAGCCCTTCAGAGGGGAGAATGCCTGACTAATTTCCATGATAGGAATCTGACCTACTTTTTAAATTCTTTCTGTTCTCTATTGAGGTGAGTACAATAAATATTTCTGACTTATAATTCTCTTAGGTACTAGTTAAGGGCCTGCAGTAATTGCTGTGAAACATTCCCCTGGAGACATATAGCCGCAGCACGCTGAACGGCCCGCTGCAAGATACGCCCTTGCTAGGTTGAGAGCTACTTGGAGTACGGTGGTCCCCAAAGACAAACTTCATTATGAACATCCAAGCGCAAAGAACAAATCTAAGGAGCACTGCTACCCTTTTGTGTGTTCCATTGGAGAATGCACAGTGCAGAGTTGAATATATAGTAATTTGCCCTCTGGCCAGCCCCATAATTTGCTGTGCAAGTTTAAGCAGATTGCTTAACCTATCTGTGCTTCAATTTCTTCACTTACAAAGTAGAGACCATAAATCTACCTTCTTAGAGTAATCGTTAAGCTTGCACAACAATAATTATGATAATTTTGTAAAACACCAGGCTGAAAACAAAGCACTAAAAGAGAGTTATCTACTCAAAACAAGTATTTGTTGAGAGAATGATTCTAAGCAGGGATGCAAATACCTAAGCCATGGTCCCTGCACTTGGAAAGCACACGGTCTAGTGGGAGTTACAAGACATGGGTATAAATTATAAGGCCAGGAAGAAGATGAAGGAGGGAAGAAAATATTGAGGTCGGGAGAAATGGTTTCATGGGGAAAGTGATGTTTAAAATGACCAAATGCCCACCTAATTCCTCTTTCTTTAAAATACCGAATTGTGTGTGTGTGTGTGTGTGTGTGTGTGTGTGTGTGTGTGTGTTGGGGGAGGGTGTCAACACATTCATTTGATTTGGATTGATCTGGGCAGTACGTCCAGTAAGGTACAGTAAGAGAGAAAACGGCAGTTTTGCTCTGCCATCTCGGAAATTTATTCCCCCCTGCAGCAACCAACAGTTCTAGGAGATTTGGGCCTTTAAAGTATTTTCTTTTCTTGGCAGCTATCCTCACCTTGTTCAGTGGTATTATCTGTGATTTCTGATGACCGTTTTCATGCTCCTTGGCTGCACTGCTGCTTGGAATGTTTGTTTTTCTCCTTCATTTTCATTTAGAAGTTCCCACACGCCCATTGGTTTGCTGCGGATTTCATAAGCCCTGCGATTTTCTTTTTCCCCAAAGACTAAACTTCTAAAAGTATATCATTTGTCAGATTTCTCTAAAGTCCCTGGGTATTGGATGAGGTCTGGCTGCTCTGGGACAAGCTCGGCACAGTTGACACTCGGGGCTTAGTTGTGGCCGCTGTCCTGTGCCAAGTAGGGCGTTGAGCAGCATCCCTGGCCTCTGCCCACTAGATGCCCGCAGTGTCCCCTCACCCAGCTGTGACAATGAAAAATGACTCTAGACTTTGCCAAATATCCCCCTGGAGGACAAAATGACCCCTGATTGAGAACCATTGCACTAACTTCACCTCCACTGTGACCGCGGAGGCCATAGCGACGGAGAGCAGTTAGCTGCCATTCTGTGGAAGCCACCGGATGGCCCACACCAGGGACAGGCCATTTGTCAGAAGTAGGACCCCAAATTGCTGGCCTACTGAGCCTGGGTTTTGGTAAGAGCGGACGGTGGCAACCCAGAACGGGCCCCGGCACGGGAAAAGCCTCCCATCCTCCAAAACCAGTGCTCCTCAAACTTTCTTTTGTTCCAGGACCCCTTTACACACTTAAAAAGTATAGGGAACTCCAAAAAGATTTTGTTGATGTGTGTCCTACTAATATTTACCGTATGTGAAATTAAAATGGAATTTAAAAAGAATGTACTCATTAATTTATTTTAAAAATAAAAAACCCAATATATGTTAACATAAATAACATGCTTTTTATGAAAACTAACTATACTTTTCCAAAACAAAATTAGTAAGGAGTCCCATGATTTCCAAATCTCTTTAATATCTGGCCTCCTATAAGCGAATCGGATTCTCTTCAATTCAATTCAAGCAATTCATTCAATTGCTTTCTCATTGCAATATCACATGTCATGAAGCCTCCAGGAAACGCCACTGTACCTCATGAGACAATAAGAGTGAGAAGGATGAGGGATGTCTTAGTGTTATTATAAAAACAGTTTTGACCAGGCAGACCCTCTGATGAAAAGGTTTCAGGGATTTCTCCAGGGGTTCTTGGACCACACGTTGAGAACGATTACTCTGAGCTAACATGTAACAAACGCTATTTTCAACCTCGTTCCCTTGATGGTTGACAAGCTTCTTTAAAACCCAGGATCTCTAGAGAGAGATCGCTATTTGGACCATAGTGTGAGTGCCTTAGACCAGTCTGCTCTGTTCCTGGAGATCTAGTGAGAGCCACTGTACTGAAGAAATGGGGTGAAGTCATTTGAAGCACATAGTACCTTGAGGGAGGACAGGGACTGGTAAGGACTTAGAGAGCAGGATGAGGACACTGCGCCCTTTGCAGGAAGACAAGGAGAAGCACAGAAAGGGGAAAGAACATGCTTTGTGATTTTTCCTGTGGTCCTGATGGAATCGGGCACCCAGGTGCTATTGGGAAGCATCCCCCTGCCATCTGAGCCTGTGTGCCAGTGAGCACTGGGGGAGAGGTGATGATAACACAAAACCTATAAGGGGAAAGGAGAAACCAAAGGGGGCCAGACAGCGGGAAGCAGGGGAGAAGGCGGTTCCAACACTGATCTTAGGGCCACAAATGGCCTGTCCGTCCTTTAAGTCTTAGACTTGGGGCGCCTGGGTGGCTCAGTCGGTTGAGCGTCCGACTTCGGCTCAGGTCATGATCTCACAGCTCGTGAGTTCGAGCCCCGCGTTGGGCTCTGTGCTGACAGCCCAGACCCTGGAGCCTGCTTCTGCTTCTGTGTCTCCCTCTCTCTCTGCCCCTAACCCACTCACATTCTGTCTCTGTCTCTCTCAAAAATAAATAAACATTAAAAAAAAATTTTTTTTAAAGTCTTAGACTTGGGGCACCTGGCTGGCTTAGTTGGTAGACTGTGCAACTCTTGATCTCAGGGATGTAAGTTCAAGCCCCACATTGGGTGTAGAGATTCCTTAAAAACTAAACATTTTTAAAAATAAACAAATAATAAATAATAAATAAATAAATAAATAAATAAATAGGATTAAAAGTCTAAGAGTTAACTTTCACTGCCAAGAATATTTTAAAGGGGCTCAAAGTTTTATTTGAGTATCTTTTGTTGCTTTGCATCCCAAGCAAATCTGGTTGGCATTTGAGAAGGCTAAGGTTCTGGGCAATGATTGAAGGAACTTGTTTAAAGTATAAAAAGGACCTCAATTTGCCGGTGAGATACAAAATGCAGATGTCCTGGCTGCCAGGCCCAGCACCAACCGAGAAAGGGTCATCTCTCTGACACTCAAGGTGTACGGTTTTTCAAATCTCAAGTACTCTGCAATTGCACATTGTTTTAAATGATGATACATTTCTCAGAATGTCTCAGGATGAGATGGTCTCTCTGCTCTCAACAGCCAAGGGGGAAAGAAAGGAAACAGGCTTGGGGTCTGTCAGAGTCTGATAGAGGCCAGATCTCTGGGACTATAGAAAATCTTACCAGTGAGTGGATATGTTGGTGGGTCCAACTTATCCCAGATAAGCTAAGAAACTCTATGGCATGTCCATAGTAACAGAAACGTGTCTGCTTTCCTTCTTGTAAGTTGGTGGCATTCAGAATAACACGCTCTGGTATTGGCAGTATTGCTCATGTGAATCTGAACACACGGTAGTTTATTGCCTCGTAACACAATTATGCCACCCTCTCTATATAATGCATTTTTTATCTGAAGTTGTGAGAGATGCTTGATTTAAAATTCATTAGCTCCAGAAAGATGACAAGGTAAAGGTCATTGTTCCTATTTTACAGCTGAAGAAATTGCGAAGGGAAGAAATCTTAACCTGGGGACCAGTAGGGTTTCCTGTGTTTGCTCAGTGGCTCTGACTGCAGGCCTTGCACTTTAAGAGGTGGAGGGCTAGGGAGCCATGGCTGGCCTCCTGGGGATGCAGCAGCCTCTCAGTTGAAGCAGTCTTCTCTTACTAGAACAGCTTACCTAAAGTGTTCCTCTACGATACTACCCACAGTTGGCCATTTTAGACCGGGCCATATTAATAATCCGCTTTTAAACAACCTGCTTCACCCTCCGGTCATCTGAGCTGACGGCAGACCTTCGGCCATATCAGAGAGACAGCCAGTCAGTAGCAAAAAGAAGCCACGGGCCAGTTCTGTTGTTGTTGAAAGCGCCCCCATCCAAAACTCAGGGCTCCACGTTATGCTATCACTCCTAAGACCGGTCCGTGCATGAGGGTGGAGTGACGACACGTGTATAGTACGGTTCTTTCTGAGATCACGTGCATCTGGGCGACAGCTGTGTGTACTAAACGACAACTGGTCAGAAGGCATGTTACTCACGTAGAATCCATATCCTATTCCATTCAGAGTCATCCCTTTGTCTGGTTCCGCATACGGAAACGCTTCCCCTTCCAGCCCCATCCCCTTCCCCACTCCTCCATAGAACTCGCTTTCTGTCTGGAAGTACAACAAGACACCCGGTTAGATCAAACCTAACCCATCTCCGTCACAAAGCTACCGCAAGCTGCCGCCGACGATTGTCACCTGAGGGGAGACCCCCCCCTCACCACACACAGCCTATCCGAGGAGTGCCTTTGTTTTTTCCTATCCTCATTATTTAACAGTGTGTGCCGATTACTCAAAGCGATATGGGCAGGCCCTGGTAAACATAGCGTTGCTGTAGTGTTAACTTTTTATAAGGTAATGCTCAGGTTGCCTGCAGTGTCTAAAATTACTCTGTGGCCAGGGCCCCCTGCTTTATCGCTTTCTATAGTTTTAAAGTAGTTTGAAGCTTGAATAACATAAAATAACATAATATAATGTTATTTATGTTATTTCCCACGTGAAGAACGCCTGTAAACCTTGCAGTATTGAAACTCAGTGAACAAGGCATCTTAGACAAGCTGAAAAACAAATGGTGGTACGATAAGGGGGAGTGTGGAGCCAAGGACTCCGGGAGTAAGGTCAGTCGCTGAAGGTCTTTTTGTACTGATTAGCAATCACGTTTTGAACCACTGTTTATTTTCCACCCCCAAACGGCTTTCCTTCCCAACACACACTCCCTGACACAGTGGGACCCCTTTATAACACCGGCGCTAAAGGGACCAGGCCCACAGCAGCCTCTAGGCCTGCCAGGTGACATCAACCCTTGACCCGGAAGGAGCAATTGTTGACATGGCCACGCAATCCGGCCCAACGCACTTCCAAAGCTGTAAAATACCGAGCTGTGTTATAAAGGGGTTTTACTGTATTTCACATTTCGAAAGCGCAAAGAGAAAAATCTAACAACCACAACAACCCCTCCCCCCCTCAAAAAAAAAAGATCCATTTGTGACAGTACTTTTTCTTTACCTGTTACTGTGTCAGAGACTTTATAGTTGTAAATTCCTTTGGTTGTTAATATATTATGTCAATCCCATCTGAAAACAGTCAAAGAAATAAATAACCAAGACTGGTCTCTGTAAGCAGAATGCTTAGTCTCCTCCCAGCTGCTATTGTATTGAGTTCAGCCTCTATTTGGATCTCAAATATAAATAAGTCTGTCACACTCCTCTCTTCCAAAGGTGTCATTTGAATCTCTGTACGTAATACTTTTGAAATTGAGTCGCATGCTCCTTAAGGGTATACATTGTCAGGATAACATCACATTGAGAAGCATGAAACACTCTTCCCCGCCTCCTTCCTGCCCCCCTTTGCTCCCCTAAGAAAGTTCTTTTTAGTTTCAGTTTTTTGCCTCGCCTTTTTTTGAACTAATATTGTGGTATCAGTTAATTCATTTCATGAAGTGCCACTCATTTTCCCTGTGCCGTGAACCATTTTGCTACTGGTTTTCCACAGCCCACAACGGGAAATTCTGTGAAGCTTAAATGCAAAGAACGCAAAACTCTTCCTTGTTGCTACAGCACAGCATGGGTTCTGTCAAAGGCCATGTCTCCCCCGTCAAATACCGCATGCATAGAACAATCTCCTGGCAGAGGGAGGGTTACCAGGACTGGTCCATCTCCAGATGGACTGTGGAACCTCCTGGCAGATAGCCTCACCAGCCTCCTTCAGGAGATGATCCACTGTCTCATCAGTGACAGAAACTCTTACCACTTCTCCAGTTACCTGTCTTTTATCCTGGAAGAGTGACTATCTGCAAGTTTATTGTGGACATAAGGCACGCATACCCCGGCCCTCCCCAGCCGTGCACTTCGATTCCTATTGGCCTTTTTATGGAGGTAAACAAGTATGGGACTGGCTCTCATAAAAATAGCAGCAGGACATGGCCACGTCATCTCTCCATTTAATTCTTTAAATGGTACCAGGACTAGGTGAGCCACAGGAGTATTGAGCGCCAGCTTACAGCCATCAATCTGCTCACCGTGTTGTCATTTGAGTAAGATACTCAATTCACCCACTTAACAATGTGGGCATTCCATTCGATTGCATTCAGCAGCAAAATGGTTACATTCCCTCTAAAAAGACTACAAAATGCTATTTTATTTATTTATTTTTTTCAAAGAAAGGCTCCTGGCCCTTGGTGTGTCCTACCTCAAGGTAGGGCTCAAGACACCAACTTTTTTCTTTCCATTGTTCAGCAGTTCAGTTTTTGCTCTTTCATACGGGCAGATAGCTTAGTCAGATTTGCACAGTTTGACCTGAAAGTCACTGACCGGCTTCCTCAATTTCCCCCCCCCACCCCATTTTAAATAGAAAACAGACAAGTGTAGTATTTTTTTAATTACTCACTACATTCCCTGGAGTAAAGCTAAAAACGAGCTGGATTTATTTATTTATTTACTTACTTACTTACTTACTTACTTATTTTCATCATCAGCCTCCTGGAGAAGCTTTCTGATTGGTGTGTGGAGCCAATTCAGGACCCAGTGGGTCCTCCTGACAGTTTCCCTAAACTCTCAGGAAGATGGAAGGGAGCCAGTTCTTTATGCTGTGCCCTCGTTCCAGCAGCACAAAGACTTGCCGCCCTGAGGATGAGAACTTAGCAACCAGTCCCCGAAGGGAGCAATTTCTCAGCCACCAGGGGAAAGGGGAGAGCTAATAATCCCTTTTAAACAAACCCTTGTGAAGTCACTCCCCAGATAAGAGTATCAGGCACCTCTAATATTGTCACCTGGTAGCTTAAAGACAAGCCGTTGACAAGTTTGTCACAGGGAGAACAAGGGAGAAAGGGGTGTTGCGGGCCAGAGAGGGGAAAGAGTGCTTCAAGTCCCCAAATGAGAAGAGTGTTAACATTTATAGAGATGATGCCACGGCTCAACTCTGGCAAATGGCACCTTGAGGCTGGCAGAGGAACACATTGTGCTTGTGTTTACACTTTTGCTCCCATGGCCAAGTGCTGTTTTATTTAGTTCCATTCGGAGGTACCGAAGGAATTAAGGAGTCCAAATAAAAGAACATCTAGGTGAGGATCACAACTGTCAACAGAAGCACAATCTACCATGTTGCGGGCCGCTGTGAAACAGCAGCCGGTTGCCAGAGTCGAGCCATAACACTTACATCAATGTTTAGTTGTTTTACAACTGAGAACTATACTATATTGTTGTCATGTGTTATAATGTCCCATTGCTTTTGTTGCCCCCAAGAACTAATCACGTTGTTCATTTCTCTTAGGACAAGACCAGCGCTCTGAGCCTGAGCAATGTGGCAGGCGTTTTCTATATACTTGTCGGAGGTCTGGGGCTGGCCATGATGGTGGCTTTGATAGAATTCTGTTACAAATCACGGGCAGAGTCCAAACGCATGAAACTCACAAAGAACACCCAAAACTTTAAGCCTGCTCCTGCCACCAACACTCAAAATTACGCTACATACAGAGAAGGCTACAACGTGTATGGAACAGAGAGTGTTAAGATCTAGGGGTACGGTCAAGGTCTAGTAAACTAATCAGCCTTACGTGACTGTATGTGAATCTCTTTTTTCTTTCTTTGTGTTTTTGACTTCGGTGTATCATTTCAAGTATTGTCCAGTCTTTGCAACCATTTGTTTCTTTGAAAACAATGGTTGTGCTTTCTCGTCGGGCAGTAGCGCTTTTCTAATAGCACCGTCGTAATCATACTGTGGCCTGCAACCCAAAAGGAAGAGACATTCTCTAGAGCTGCGCTGTTCCGTGGGAATATTTGTGAGCTGCACATGTGAACCACAGGTGTAATCTGAAGCGCTCTAGTAGCTACACTTCTTTAAAGCAATGCAAGTGAAATTAACTTAATGAGACATTGTATTTAACCCAATATACCCAAGATATCGTTCCAACATGTTATCGATATATAAAACGAATGAAATATTTTACATTATTTTCTTCACCCTAAGTCTTGGAAACCTGGGGTGTGTTTTAGCCTCATGGCACATCTCAACGTGTCCTAGCCACCTCTTGAGGGTTCGGTAGTCACATGTGGCTGCCGTTTTGGACAGCGCAGTTCTACAGAGAGCAGCCGTTCTGGAACTGATGGTAAAATGAGGAATGGAGGCAGGGCGTTGCCCCCTTCAGGAAGGCAGTGCTTCCACGGGGCACGGCGGTTCCCTTTAAGTGTAAGCCTGAGACCATTTCTCGAATCTTTGAGTTCCTTTGTTGTCCGTTTCTTGGAAGCGATATTCAGGTAAGTGTCTCCCAAAGAACGGTTGAGGCTCCCTGCTGCTGGCTGCTCCAAATCCATACTTAGATAAACCTGACTGGTGCCACCTTGACTGGGAGCTCCAGCCAACTCCCCAGCCTTCCTCTAACCAATAACTCAGACACGTGCAAAGACAAGCTTGAAGTAGAATGATCACCTATCTGTCCACTCTGGAAGTGTTAAAAAGAATACAGTCTTGCTGTTATCTTCAAGTGCATCTGTCATCGCCAACATGCCTGTCTGAAAGGAAAGAGAACAGTTAGCAACTTCGTAGCCCTTACTTATTTCCGGTGGGAGATTTGTTAGCTCACAAATCAACGACACCATGAATTTCCTGAATGCGCTTGAATTTCTACAAATGCAGTATTTGTGTTTTTGGTCCCGTTGTATTTCACACCGTGGAGCTAAATTCAGCCAATTTTTAAATAATATTTCATCCAAACAAATCCTGTGTCTTCACCACGGAAAGTATTATCTTGTTTGAGGAAGTTGCTGGTTGTCCTTTCCTGCTATAGACTGCAAGCCTGTGCCACAACATACCCAGTACACCGAGCTAACCCCCTGAGTGTTCCCAGCACATCGCTGGTGGTACAGTACACAGGTTCATCTGTAATTAGTGTTGTTTGCGTGCAAGTGTTTAATGTTCAGGGTGCTTAAAATATTTTACTCTTGAGTAGCTTCTATTGGTCCATTACAATTTGGGGCACATGATCTGCTTTTCCGTAGGGTAGTGCTGGGTGATTTCAGCTTACCTTAATTATCCCAAATTCTGAGATACTGACATCCAAAAAAAAAAAAAAAAGAATACATCTGAAATCCTCATAACAGGTTTTCAAGTTTTTTTCACATCCATTGCCTCGTTGGAGGTAAGGGGTCGCAAAGTGTTTTCCCTTTCGTGGCAGTTCTGGAACTAGAGCCCAGACGCTCTTCCTCCTACAGTAGTCTCTTCGCAAATCCATTCTGCCTCTAACCACTGGCGGCCTGGTGGTTTCCAGGAACCTTGAAATTCCAATGGGATCCCATCAAACCGAAGGCAGATCCAAAGTCTGTGCCCCAGTTTTTTTACAAAAAAGGCACACACCTCACTTCTCATGCATTCGACACGAGGTCGTATAGTCAATCTCTCCTACTTTCCCCACAAAGACTCTTTCTGAGACAGGATCAGGACTCAGGGTCACACAGCCTCCAGACCCTCTCTATTAGCAGCCATTCCATCTGAGAATCCATGTTCTGCTGGACCACAATAGCCTCAATCTCTCATTCAAGCCCCAGAAGAGTGCCTCCTAAATGTCAGTGTGCCTTGTGAATCACCTGGAGAACTTATAAAAATGCAGATTCTGGGGCACCTGGGTGGCTCAGCCAGTTAAACATCCAACTCTTGATCTGGGCTCAGGTCATAATCTTGCAGTTCGTGAGT
Source organism: Neofelis nebulosa (assembly GCF_028018385.1). Taxonomy (NCBI): domain Eukaryota; kingdom Metazoa; phylum Chordata; class Mammalia; order Carnivora; family Felidae; genus Neofelis; species Neofelis nebulosa. The sequence goes on from NC_080800.1 coordinate 101,366,757, forward strand.
TGGAGCCCCTCATCCGGCATCTGCGCTGACAGTGCGGAGCCTGCTTGAGACTCTGTCCCTCCTTCTCTCCGCCCCTCCCCTGCTTGTGCTTGTTGCTCTCAATACATAAACTTTAAAAAAATGCAGATTCTGATTCAGCAGGTCTGGGATGCTACCTGAGAGGCTGCACTTCTCACAATCTCCCGGGCATTGTTGGTGCCGCTGGTCCAGGGAGCAGTAAGATTCTAGAGAAAACTGTCTCAGGGCATGTAATTTAAGGAAAGAAAGGAAAGAGGGAGGGAAGGACAGAGGGGAAAGAAAAGACAGAGAGAGAGAGAGAGAGAGAGAGAGAGAGAGAGAGAGAAAGGGAAAGAAAGAAACTTGGGGTCAGCAAACCTGTGGGCAGAATGTTGCAGTCCTGAAGTGAATGCCCTGAAGTGAAATTGCCACAACTTCTGACTTGCTCTCTTTTCTTTGGTCACCTTGGTTGATCCATTTTCTGAAGCAAAATTCAGGCTACATGACACAAAACTCACATTTTAATAGACATCAGTGTCAGTGTGGTTACGGCCCAGTTAGCTAGTACCTTGGCAACTATCCCTAGGATGAAAAGAAAAGCTGAGAAAAGCCTCTACCAACAAATCTGTCCTCTGAGCCTATGTGAAGTCCCCAGACAAGAAGGAGAAGCCTCACAGGATGCCAGAAGAATCCTTCCATGTGTCAGTCCAAGAGGCACAAAGCAAGCTGAGCAGGAAACAGAAACCTCTCTGCTGTCCTCAGCCAGTTTGGTAATGTAATGGTAGGGGAATGTTGGTTAAGTGAAGGGTGAGCCCTTTATCCATTCATCTTTTAATTCCCAGGAAGTTCTCTGAGTTGGCCTAGATCTGTCAAGGTCTATGCAGGGGCACAGAGATCAAGAGGCACCCTGAGATTTTACTTTTATTGCTAATTATCAGAGCCAGCCTTAGGAGTTAGGGGTGCCAGTAACTCTTGAGGAAACATGACCCCAGGGCAAATCACCTGCAAAAATATGATTGAGCTGAAACGTGGTTAATAAAAAACATCTTTGGGGTGCCTGGGTGGCTCAGTCAGGTATACGTCCGACTCTTGATTTCGGCTCAGGTCGCACACTCACGGTTCTGGCATTCGAGCCCCTCGTCAGGCTCTACGCTCTGGCTCCCTCTCCCTCTGCCCCTCCCCCACTCGCACACCTGTGCTCTCACTCTCTCTCAAAAATAAATAAACTTAAAAAAAAAACAAACACGTCCTTTGAAAGCAGAGTCATCTCTCCTTCTGTATGGGCGAGAATAGTCAGGATTATTGGACTTGTGGGAAGGCGTGCCTCAGCCTCAGAGCCAGCGCCCAGGAGGGAGCACACAGCCTCCCGACTGCCTGTTGCCTCTCTGGGTTACTGAGCAACTCCCGGAAGCGTGGCCCCCAAAGCGTGCCTTGGCAGGTGACTGACTCACCGCACCCCAGGGTTGACTCTGCTAACTGTCTCAAGAGATTCTTCCCAATTTCCTCATTGCTGTCAAGAACTATTTCTAGCTTCTTTGGTTTCTTCAACAATGTTTTTGAAACGCTTCTCATTTTCAAGACCTCAAGCTGCCTGAAGTTAAAGAAAAAGGTTTCCATTTTTCCTCTACAATACTTCTGCTTAGGCTTCCCAGAATATGTTAACTTTGTTCATACAACCCATTTTCAAAAGGATCAATTTTCCTTCTGCAGCCTATGCATAGGCTGGGGCTATGGTTCCCCAGACCACTTGCTGGGGAAAGTTTCCCACTTGAAGAGTTCATCTCAAGGTTACGTGGAAACCACGTTCTGGATATCTGAGGTGGTGATGTTCTTTGTTCCCAGAGGACTCTTCACGATGATACTTCATCGGCCCCCATTTAAAAGCAGGAAACAGAGGCAGTGACAGATGTAGGGGCTGTCCCAAAGTTATGCAGCTATGAAACGACATGCCATGGCCAATGGAGAGGGAGGATGGGGACTCCGATCTTTCCGCTCTAGATACAAAAATTTCTCCAAGCTTCTGAGACAAATATGACTCTGGACTCTAGAGATTCCAAGGAAGAGGTTTACCTACTTCCATGTTACTCTCATTCTGCCCTCTTTGGGGGCTTTTGGCCTGCAGGTGCGTCTTTGACACTCTTCTTACAGACCAGCGGTGGAATGTGACTATGTCATTCCCTTGGGCAAAGCTCATTGTTAGCTCAAGACAAAAAGAAGGGCTCCCTTCGTGTACAGGGAAAGGATGGAGAAGAGGCAGAAAAGTGAAGGCAGAAAAGCGCCCTTAAGTCTTCAGAGTCAGGGGCCAATGAATCCCCTGCACTAGTGAATGCCTCCTACAGGAAGGCAGCACCAGCATCCCAATCAGGTCCGTAATATCTGGGCAAAGACCCCATGGATGCCAGCCAAGCCCCTTCATGGGTATCACTGTTCTGGCCCCTTTCTGGAATGTGCTGTCTCTTTGAAGTCCGTGTGCTATTTTCAGATTTGAATAGCTAAGGTTGTAGGTATTGAGAGAGCCAAGCTGTCACCTTTCCGGCAATGAACGGCACATTTCCTTCTCACAGTCAAATGGATTCCAGTCAAGCAAGCCACAGAACATTGTTTATCCTCTGTCTTAGGTAAACAGTCCTCTGTCATAGGGTCTGCAATCAGAATACACTCCGCGGGTTAGTTGTCCTGAATACCTACATATAAGTGCTACTAAGGCTTTCTAGTACACCTGCATCCTAAGTGATCAGTGCCCTAAGTTAGACTTCATGTAACATCTGTATATTCCTTAGTGCAATGCCCGGTGGAGAAGGAACGTAATTTAACCTATTGCAAAGCATTCGCATCAGGTCAAAGAATTTAAGCAGACTTGTTGCCTAAAGCCAGTCAATCTGGGTGCGGCCCCAGAGATGCCCATCTGAGAAAACATTCACGGTTCTTGTCCAAGATAGACTGAGCCATAATAGACTTTGCAATCCCTACAAGAAAGCCCATTCAAACGTAAGTTTCCCCTTGTCTTTGCAGATCCCGCCCCACTGGAGGCATGTGATGAGAGGAATCACCGAAAACGTGGCCGCTTCAAGGATCCTGAGCCAGACTTCACTCTCCCTGGTGTCGGGCATGACACGAATATTGTTGATGGTGCAATGACCTTTCAATAGGAAAAACGGATTGTTTTTCCCTTCAGTGCCTTATGGAACACTCTGAGACTCGCGACAATGCAAACCATCACTGAAATCGTTTTGCTTTGCTTGAAAAAAATTAAAATAAAACCAACAAAAAACATGGACATGCAAGATTCCAGTATGCGGAAAAAAAAATCGTATTACAAAAAGTCAATTCAACAAAAGCCATTCTTTGATACCACTGCTCAGTATACAAACACCATGTTCTTTAATACACACACACACACACACACGCACGCACACACGCACGCACACAAATTTAAAATTCCAATTCAGCCAATAGGCCCATCTCAGCTAAAATAATTAATTCCTCCTGATTAAAAAAAAAAAAATCTCTGACTCCCTGTGTTTGGGAAGACAGACTGGCATTTCTTCTAGGATCTGCTGACCAGATGTTTTTGGTATTTCCTGTTGGTAGTGATGTTCTGTGCACCCTATTTCCTTTCAACGTTGCTGAAATGTGTATATCTTTAGAATGTAAATCCAACACTTAAGAAAATTCAAACACTTTTGGAAAAGGGACTCAACCGTGACTTCTCTGTGTTCTTGAAATGGTTTTGTGCGAATGCTTTGATAACTTCCCACTCGGTGAAGGGATTCCCAGAGCTTTCGAAATGGACTTGTGTGTGTAGCAAGGGGCGAGGCACGATCAGGCGTACCTCTCGGTGCTTTCCTACAATGGATCCCGGGGCTTTCCAAGAAGCCTGGAATTGCAGCTCACAGATCTGTTTTTCTTGCTTTGGTGTGCGTTTTAAGTCAATACAGCTGAGTCTTTAGCATTGAGGTGAGGGAAATGCTGCCTACACTCCCAAATGTGTTTAGAATATCTTTCTCAGAAACAACACTGTGTTTAAGCTCCGCTTTTCTCTGCTAAGTATGCCTTTCAAGTGTACACCTCGGAGACAGGACCGCGTTGCAAGGCGGGCCGGTGGGTTCAGACCACGGTTGTCGGTCTGACTTTACTCTTGCTAGGTCTGTCTTCCCAGCTGTTGCCTGTGACTGCCCGTGGCTCTCCGTCAGACTGCATGTGTCCTTTTCTAGTTTGCAAAGACTAAAATGCATTCCCAAACCTACTGCTAAACCGAGGGCCTCAGCATCACTCCCAGGTCCTTGCTCGGAGCAGTCTCTCCACTGACTTTCTCAGAAGATCGCGCCACTGCTCCACGGGCTATCAAGTAACTAACTGCGTACCTGCCGTTGGCATCATCAGAACAGTCAGAGGAAATAGTCTCCGCTCACTAATTACCTCCTATATAATGACGTATGCTTTCTGTAGTTCAGTAGTTTGCTCTCATCAGTGACGTGCATTGGGAAGTTTCCAGACTGTAAAAACTAGGAGCTTGAATTCATTTCCCAAGTGTGACCTTTAGATGCCTAGTTGACTCGCTGCCCATTTGCTCTTGTCTTCAGAAAAGGAAGGAGGAAGCCTCGTTCCGATGAAACGTTTCCAGAAAAGTGTAATATAAACTTTCATTCCAAAAATGGTGTCATAAGCGAGTAACTCACCTGTCAAATTTTAAATGGTATTGAACAAAAAAAAAAAAAAAGGAAGCTGTTGTGTTTTCGTTTTTGTTTTGTTTTCATGAAACTGTGATTTTCAACTTCTGAATGCTATAATGTCCAGAGCAGGAAGCTAACGCTGTGCAAATATGAAGTTGTATAAAACAAATCAACCGACCTACACACAAATGTTTTCGTAGGCACTGTATAAGGAGAAATGTATGTTTATGGACTCAAATCAGTTTTTCAGAGGAAACTTTGCTGGGAATGAAGAGGCAGATAAATTGGTTTGTTATTTTTTAAAAACTTGCATGTTTAAAAAACAAACATTGATTGCTTCAAATTTCTGCTACTAACTTCAAGCTATGGGAGTTTGGCGGTAGTCACTTGAGGATTTTTTTTTTCCAATTCTTTTCTTTTTGTTGTTAAAGCTGTACTTCAGTGAACAGAAAAATTGCCAAGCCAACTAATGGCCGTAAAAGCGTAAATTGCATGTGTGGGCATAAACTACGGAGCCTCATTGCCGTGAGGTATTGTACAAAGTTTTAATACATTTTGTAAATAAAATTGTAAAGAAAGAAGTCTGTTTCTGTGCTTTGACAGTTTAAAACGGACGTGGATACAGGTGCCAGGAAGTTATTATTCATCAATTTACTTCCCACCGGAGGCTTTGCCAATGATATCACAGTCACCTCGCCGGTGGTTTCCATAGAAGATTATGCCGCTCCCCCGCCACCCCACCCCACCCCAACTCATCTGCGACCACAGTCACGCTCCAGCCCTCATCCTAACTACACATTCCATTAGAAAAACCTTCATTCCAGCAAGCGTCACCGATCTAGAGTTCAGAGAGAAATAATGAATGCAGGACTATATTGATTCTACAGCGTTTCTGAGGGAGAGACAAAAGGCTGCTAATCAAGTCTGATTTGTAGACTCTGAACATGGAGTACAGTTTTACCCAATACATAAAGCAAGTGTTTAAATATAGGCCAGTTTTATATGATGGCCGCCCTAGAAAACAGGAGATAATGATAGGAAAGGAAGGGATAATTTGCGGCTGGGCCAGCAACAAAGAAAAGTACAGCTGAGATGCTAGAGAGAGGAAGGAAGGAAGCCATCTGGGGTCGGGGAGTGTGGAACAGAGAGCACGAGGCCTTGGAGACAAAGAAAACTCAGAGTGGGAAAGGAAATCACCCAGAAGAGTCTGAAGTATAGGCTGATATAAACACGCTGAGGTTAATTTGGCCTGGAGGCTTCGGCACATTACTCCAATCTTCACCGTCGTCAGAAATGCCGATTGGCTGACGAACCGTCACGCTTTACAGCTCTTCAGCTGCTTTCCTTTTCTTCGATTAGGTCACCCACGGCAGTCCCACCAGAAGAGAACTGATTCTCTGGGGAGCAGATTCCGTGACTAGATTGGAGTGATGGTTCCCTAGCTGGCTGATAAAATCAATTCAAGTACCAAATGATGCCCCCGGATCTTCTGAAATAATAGATTCCTATTTTAACGGGAACTTCAATCCCTTACCCCAAAGGAATAGCCACTCTCGGGTACTGTGGCAGATGATGATAGAGTGCAGTTTGGGTTAGCAGGGGTTTGGGGTTTTTTTCCTCCGTGGAGGAAGGGACAAGCAAAAAAGATAGTCTTTCTCAGACCAGACTGTAGTCAGCTATATATCTTGCTTACACATAGGGTCATCCTTGCCCACCAACCAGGTCTGCAAACGGGTCTTGAGTTTCAAATGTCACACTCCCCCTGCGCACAAAAGGACAAGGCCTTTTGGTCCCTGCACTGGTCTCCTTGCCTGTCAAGACTCACATCTGACTGCACCGTATGGTAAGATCTTCCAAGAGGAAGGCCAAAGACATTTAAGGAAACCTCGGTAGGCTTGTGGAAGAACAGCGCGGCCCATCACCTTCCTGCCATTGGGTGGGGACAAAGGGTTCACTGTGACTTGGGGACATGAGCCTGGAGGAGGAGAACAGATTAGAAGCAAGAAGCAGAAGCATTATTCCTCAGAATTCAGACTCAGTGAAACAGAAGATCTATCAATCCGAGGTCCCATAAGGGTCGTGAACCAGTTACACCACCAAAAGTTACTCTCCACTGGAGCCAGAGCCAGCTATTCGGCTACTCTGGGCAAGACCCCTCCCCTCTTACCCTTACCCTCCTGGACTGGGCTTTTGGGGAAGCAATTTACCAGCAGATCACTTGGCAGATATGACACCCAGCAGCAGTATATCTGCATTCGGCTGTGGGCACACACAGCACTTGGCGACCCGACAGGAAATCTCTTTTGAATCCGGGGCCACTGGAGGGCCTTACAGTTACCCCCTCCCCACCCCCATCATTTCGGACTGGAAGAAAGGCAAGGTCTTGGAAGAGAGTGACCAGTGGCGCCCAGAATTCAATGGAACTTGCCTCTAGAACTGAAGGTGAAAGAATGAGGCACTAAGAGACTTCCTGTACACCTAAGACTCGGAGTCCGAGACATGACGTTCCTATTCAGTGAAGACGTGTGGCACGCTTCTGGGCTCTCTCGAAAGGCTCCCTGGGAGGGCACTATCGTCAGGAGAGGTTGGAGGGAGGTCTTATGCGAGGTCTGTCATCGTCCCGAACCTGCTGCCACTTCCTTAGCATCCTCTAAACCGAGGGTTCACAAACTCATTTGGACGGGCGAGACGCCCAAGCTCTTTGACAGGTGTTGTCCTTGTAACTTCACAGATGATACGGTAGCAAACTTGGCTCCTGCCCTCAGGGGGCTTGTAGTCTTGGTGGAAAGGCAGAGGATGAATCGACAACCATTCATGCCCAGCGCTTTGCTCAGACAAAGAACTGTAAGGAGCCTAAAGTGAAGACTTTCTGTCTGCCTCTTCACTTGGATCCGTGCTTCCTAATACACCCGGGTGGAGCCTGATTTCTAATATAAACAGGTGGAACTTTTGTGCCTCCGAAGCCGTGAGCCTTTTCAACTGAGGAGTCACACCTGGGCCCTGCAGGCCGCTAGCTGCCGAGAACCTCACAATGACCACTTTCCCGCCAGTCTGCCCACCCTCTGAGCAGCGGATATTTGCTTATGTATTGACTCACGGTGCCCTCACTATAGAAGTATAAAAGAACCTGCAATGTCAGCCTAAGAAATAATCCTCTCCCCGTGTCAGCAGATTTGACAAAATTAGCCTTTCAGTGGTTTCACTGAGTTTCAATCCTGGAGCAAAAATGACTGATTTAAATTTTTCCTAATAAATATTCATTAAGCCTGAACAAGCCAAAGCCCTGGCAGTAGCTCACCGGAAGCTTGAATGTAGGCTGATGGGGGAGACAATTTTGCAAATACTTCCAAACAACATTGCCATCTTCCCCCATGAGAGTGCTAATTTTCTTGAAAGGCTGCAAACCCTCTCCCAACCTAGTAGTGGCTCGTAAGGTCTACATTTCCCCCCCACTTACAATATAGTTTTGGAAAAGCTTGTTATTCCCCATCATTGGACTATGGCTTCCACCCCACTGCTCTACGAGAACTGCTTTTGACAAGGTCATCAGTAAACTGTATTCCTATTTGATTTTTTAGCATTTATTTATTTTTTGAGAGAGACAGAGCGCGAGTGGGGGAGGGGCAGAGAAAGAGGGAGTCACAGAATCCAAAGCAGGCCCCAGGCTCTGAGCTGTCAGCACGGAGCCCGACGCAGGGCTCGAACTCACGACCCGCGAGACGATGACCTGAGCCGAAGTCGGATGCTTAACTGACTGAGCCACCCAGGTGCCCCAGCATACTTTATAGCAAGTGATCACAAACTCTGGCCCACAGGATAAATGTGGCTCACCACCTGTTTTCATTAATAAAGTTTTATTGGAAAACAGGCACACCCATTCACTTACATCTCGTCTGTGGCCACTCTCAGCCTACAATGGCAGAATTGAAAGGATGCGACAGTATTGCCCACAAAGCCCAAAATATTTACTAATTTGCTCTTTACATAAAAAGCTCACTAATCCCTACTGGACCCTATTCGATAGTCATTGTCTTACTTGGCCTCTTTCCAGAATTTGATGCCATTAGCCTGTCCCACCTTGAAAATGTCTATTCCTTTGACTTCCATGACAGCACTCTCTCCTGGTTTTCCTCCTACCCTGCTACTGCTAATTTCTCTCCTGCTTCCTGGTCTCCTCTTCTAAATCTTAATGTCAACGTTCTCCTGAGTTCCGCCATGTTTCTTCCTCTCTTCTCACTTTGTACACTCTCCCTGGGTGCTATCCCATAGTTTCCATTTCCACCCATATTATGATGTCTCTCTAGTCCTCATTTCCATCTCAAAACTTTCTCCTGACCACCAAGGCAGTATATCCCAATGTCTGTGGTACCTCCTCACTTGGACAATCCCATAAGCACAGCAAACTGAATATGCCCAACATAGGAACTGTTTGCTCTTACCCTCACCCCACTACTAAACCAGAGTTCCCACTAAAAGTCTCCGTCCTGATTTAAAACCCCATTGATAGAGAGTAGAGTGAGATAGAAGAACAAATCCAATAAACTTTAAAATTGGTAGGTGTAACAATCTGAGGAAAAAATGGGCTTGCACTTAGAAGCAGAATTCTCAGTACAGTGACAATGAAAAAACAAATGGGTCAGTTTAACATCAACTTGTACAGCTGTAAGATGTATGTAGTGAAAAGTAAGTGTATGATTTTTCTTACCTTTTGGATCTCAGAATCATAATACGGTTTGTGCTCATGTGGAAGAAAACCAACTAGAGCTGTCACCAAAGAAGGAACATGCAGGGGCGCCTGGGTGGCTCAGTCAGTTAAGTGTCTGACTTTTGGTTTCAGCTCAGCGCATCATCTCACGGTTAGTGGGTTCGGGGCCCACATCGGGCTCTGTGCTGGCAGCCGGCACGGAGCTTGCTTGGGATTCTGTCTATCCCTCTCTCTGCCACTCCCCCTCCTCAAAATAAATAAATAAATAAACATTTCAAAAAAAAGGAATGTGTACATTCCAAACAAGCTACGTGGATCACTTTTGGAAACATAATACAAAAAGATGGTTCTGATCACCCTCAGAGAGATATGAGGTAGGACCCGGATGGAATCAAAGAAAGAACAAGGGAAGGATGGAGGGGGGGGGGGGCGGGGTGATCTTCCTTATCCTTGCCACGGCCATAGAGAGCTGGGCCGTGCAGAGAGGACCATGGGACAGGGTGGTAATCACCACCATAAACCCAAACACCCAATCCAGGAACCAAAGCCTGGTTATCAACCTTGTGCGCACCCTCCCTCATTTTCACCCTCAGACGAGTCTTGGCTCTGATAATCCATCCCTAGCTTAGTCTGAGCTTGTGACACTTTCCATATGGCCAAATGCAACCGTGTCTTAACTGTTCCCTTTGTTTCTAGTTTTTAATCCCCCAATTCACCCTCCACTCTGCAGCCAGAATGATTCTTTGGATCTCATCACTTTTCATTGCCCTTTGGCTAAGACTAAATCCCTTAGTTTATCATAAAAGGCCTTTCGTTTAAAAAAAAATGTTAATGTATACTGATTTTTGAGAGAGAGCACACAAGCGGGGGAGGGGCAGAGAGAGAGAGGGAGACACAGCCTACAGCACAGGACCCAACGCGGGGCTCAAACTCATGAACCATGAGATCGTGACCTGAACCGAAGTCAGACAACCAACTGAGAGCCACCCAGGAGCCCCCCTGAAAGACCTTTCATAACCTGCCTCCTGCCTATTTCTTCAGCTTCCTTGTTCACCACCCCTTCACCTCCATTCTCTACTCTACTGAGGCCTCGTCATATCCAACTACTTAACATTCCTGGCTCTGCCGTGTCTTTTCGTGCTTCCATGGTTTTGCACACGCTTCTCCACCTGCCAGGAAGTCCCTTCCCCTCACTTTTATGCCTGATTAACTCATAGTTTGTCTTTAAGACCAAATTGGCATCATTTCCTCTGGGAAACCTTCCCTGACTGTCCTCTGCCCCCAGGATTGGTTTACAGACTCTTTCTCAGTATTCTGTCCCAGTAGTACTTGCCTTTTTCATAGTGCTAAGATGTTAGATCGTCTTCCCTACTAGATCACTGGCTGACACCGTGGGCAGAGTCTCTCTTAGTCATTTCCATAAGTGAAACAGAATTGTAAATGTTTGACGAACAAATGAATGAAATGTGGAAATGAAAAAAATAACCCAGAGGCATAACTTAGGAAGCAGTGTTGAGGACAGAGAAGAAGTGCCACCTTATACTGCACAAAATGAAAATGAAAAAGACTCACAAACTCTGTAACCAAAGGAGTCCACCTTCCACATCATTATCATTAAAGGTAGTTTTTCAAAGCCTGCCATCTTCTCAATGTCCCTCATCCCCCAAAAGAAGCCCCACGTCATCTCCAGCTATCCAAGCAGCCAGGCCCTCAACTTCCTTTGGATGCAGGGTATCTCCTGCACTGGGCACCATCACCACCCCTATGGGTCTCCTCCCTGGCCGATGCCCCAAGCTGCTACACTCCTCCAAGGTCATGTATTCACTCATGGGACACTCAGGTATGCAAATCTAATCTCCTTTGTGAGACTCACCACTGGATAGTGGGTGGGCAACATAAATTGTAGTCGGAACAGATAAATTTAGCTCATACACAGCGGTATTAGGCTCAGTCCACGTGGCAGACATAATTATGCACTCTTCATCCTCCCCCTTAAAGAAATGACTTACTGCCCAGCTGCAAGCGGTGTAGGCACCTGACAGCCTCCAGCTATTAGCATCTTCAGACTCCACCTAAGCTTTTGAACTCAGATCACATTCTTATTGGGGCGGCCTGCAGCTAGTGACTGAGCAAAATGGTGATAAAGTCACACTCTCTCCGGGTAACCCCCAGCTAGTGACTAAGCAGATCAGTGGTACAAGAACCTAGCCATGTCCACCCAACACAGGACTTCTCTAATGAGCAATCTTGATTCCAGAAAGCCCCGTTGGGCTGGTAGAGACGTTAGCAGGTCCACGCCACAGTCTGACGGCCCCATGCTCAATTTTGTTTCTTTGTCCCTCTTCTTTCCCAGCCTTTTGCATTCCTAACTTCTCAACACCTGCTTCTTTGAGAGTCCAACCCGTGACATTTGGTAGCAGAAGTGGTCCCAAGAAAGCAGGCTGTGGATGGGGTTCAAGGATTGGATCCTTCACCCCTAGGGTCGTAATGAGGACCCTATTCCCGGTGGGAAGTTGTGCCCAGACAGCCCCTGGCACGAGGCAGCAGCCTAATTGTTAAAGCTTTCATCTGTGGTGTTTTGGAAGCATGTGCCAGTGGAGAAGAGACACTAGCTGGTGGAATGATTCTATGGGAGAATTATAAATATAAAGAAAATGGAAACTGATACTTGTTATTCAGCCACACTGATGCCCTAAAAACAGATAATAGAAAGCTGAGTGCAAATAACAATTAAAAACTAAATGTGAGAACCCAACAGTCTCTTTAGCTTACAGATACTCTCATTTCATGCAGTGGTGAGCATAAAAAGGCGAAGCTCAAACCCAGCATTTGATCATTAGAGTAGCTGAATTTCAAGGATAGCTGAATGGGCAACTGAGGCAGGTATGTTATGCAAAAGTCAGGGTCCTTAGCTGGGAAAACCCAGCACCCTGACACAGAGGGTGGGGACATCTCAGTGGAAGCTCCTGAAGATTTTGACTCCCCGGTCTTCTCTGAAACTTCTGTGTCCACTCCTCCCAAATAAGAGCTAGTACTTCCTCTGTATGCGGAGACAATACAGAGGTCTTTCCCACACAAAACAACAGGCCTAGAAGCAGCATGGCCCTCCCAAGAACTAGCTAACCCTGACAGAGGAGGAAAGGGACTACACCCTGAAGGAACTAGGAGATGGAACCAGCACAGGCTGGCAGGAGTCAAGGGAGTACCCGTGGGGCTAGATTCTGAAGGTGCTTGATCAAGAGCTGCTTTGTGTTAAGACTGGATAAGGGAGAGTTCGTTGACTTGGGGGCACTTTCTTGGGATACAAGACTTAACACCCTAGCAGAGAGCCCAGAGGTTGGTTTAAGCTCGCAGTTTATAGGTGTCTCCTCGATAAGCCTAGATAAAACAGTAGCCCACACTGAGTGATATTGAAAACTCCTGAATTATTGTGGCAGATGGTAGAGGAAGGAATTAAAAGGCTGAGGGGGAAGTTGACATACCAGAGTGGACATATCATATGAGGCCAGAGGACCCACTGGAGGACCATGTTCCATGTAAGGGCTAAGGGAACACAGCATTCATCAAGGCCATGAGGAATGCTGGTGAACGGGACAGAAGCATCAGCAAGAAGCTCAGTGGTGGCTCTCCTTGCAGGCCAGGGCAGATGATAGTGGAGGCTGTCCCTGAATCCCCGAAAGAAATGGAAAAGGTAAGCAACCCTCTCTACCTCCCAGCAATAGAGTCCTGGGGATAGTGTTTAGCCACCAGCAGCCAGGGGTTGGTCATTATTGGAACAACAGACAAGAATAGAGTGGCAACCATGCGGGCCTGATTTGTATAAAGTTAAAGAGAGGGTTGATAAAACACAGCATTCCTCGATGCAAATAGATAGGCAAACAGGGTATTGTTTAACATGTATAATAAAATAAAAAGAGTAAGAATAAATGAGACAAAATTTGAGGTCAGTCTTCCCAATTAGCAAAATCGTGATTCCTAGTCCAGTTTCCAGATCTAAGCTAATTTTTAGTTCCAGAACCCACTGACTGAAGAGATGGCCCAGAGGAAGAGCCCTGCAACACCATCCCTTCCCCCAGTCATTACCAAAGGGACCCACAGTCATTTACTTGGGTAAATTTACTGTACATACTGCCCATTTATTGTACATTGTGGAAAGAGAAATATCCAGACATTTAAAGGCCTATTAAACCAAGAATCTGAATTGATATTGACACTTGGAGACATGAAACATCATCATGTCCCCTTGTTAGATTGGGGTCACATGCGGGTCAGATAATAAATGGAGTCCTGGCCAAAGCCGCACTTACAGTGGATCCATGGGGTCTGCTGGCTCACCTGGTGGTCATTTTCATGGTACCTGAATATGTAGTTGGGATTGACATATTTGGCAGTTGGAGTAATCCCTACGTTGAGTCCTTGCTATGGTAGAGAAAGCCAAGTAGAAGTTTCTAAAGCTGCCTCCCTACCCCCAGGGACTGAACAAGGTAGTACATCAAAAGTAATATCACATCTCGAGGGAGATGGTGGAAATCACTGTCACTTGTAAAGATTTAAACAATGCAAGGATGGCAGTTCCTATAATATCCTGCTTAATTAAAAAACCTAGTCCCCGAATTAACTAAGATGGATCCTGGAGAATGACTATAGACTACTGCCAACTCAACCAAGAATTAACCCCCCTGGGTGGCTCAGTCAGTTAAGTGTCTGACTCTTGGTTTCAGCTCAGGTCATGATCTCATGGTTCGTGGGATCAAGCCTCATGTTGGGTTCTGTGCTGACAGGGCAGAGCCTGCTTGGGATTCTCTCTTCCTCTCTCTCTCTCTGCCCCTCCTCTGCTCATGTTTCTCTCTCTCTCTCTCTCTCTCTCTCTCACTTTCTCTCTCTCTCTCTCTCTCTTTCTCAAAATAAATAAACTAAACAAATTTTTAAGAATTAGCCCCATGGCTTCAGGTATATGACATGCAGCTGTTGATTTGGTAAATGTCTTCTTTCCTATTTCAATCAGGAAAGAGGATCAGAAACAGGGAGCATTTGTATGAAAAAGACAACAAATACACGTATGATTTTGCCTCAGAGCTAATTAATTCTCATACCCTCTGTCATAATGGAGTCCAAAGAGATATGGACCATTTGGACATCCCTCAGGACATGATCACATTGATCTCTTACATCGATTGACCTCATCATGCCAATCCAGAAGAATAAGCAGGAGGTGACCAGCATGATGATGGCCTTGATAAGATACATGCTCCACAGGGTGAGAAATAAATGCTTTAAAGATTCAGGGACCTAATAATTCAGTACAGTTTTCAGGAGGTGTAATATTAGAGGCATGCAGGAATATCCTCACCCAAGTAAGAGACAAATTGCCAAATCTTGTAAACCCTACTACAAAGAAGTAAACACAATGTCTGATAGGTCTGTTTGGGTTCTGGAGGCAAGACATTCATACACAGGCATACTGCTGTGGCCCATATAGTGGGCGAAACAAAAGGCTGACAGTTTTGAGTGGGGTCTACATCGAGGAAGGACATATTATTCCCATCTCCTGCCGATTAGGGTCAATTATGCCTGACAGGATGGTGGGTCCTCTTCTTGGGTGCTGGTCATTGGACACAAGGAACACAAAGGATCCAAGTGTCAGTTGTAGCTTATAGGCCAATGAGATCCTTGTTGTGTCCCCCTGGGGAGAGTGAGCCCCTTTACACTGTAAAGCATAGGGTTACAATGACAGGAGACACAAAATCCTCCATTGGATCACTGGGAGTGATAGCTAGTGGGGCCATTCCTGTTTCCACTCTTTGGTTCCTGAACCCTCTATTTTTTCTATCAGGGATACAGCACCACATAGAAGCTTCCAAATCCATTCATTCCTCCTGAGTGTCGTCTCTGAAATTGTATCTTTAGGAGAGAGATTTGACAATATGATAAATCAACCATGCCTCGAAGTGGGAGTTGCATTTACCATTTGATCATCACAAGCCTATGATGTGGGTCCTCTTATTTTCTCCATTTTACAAATGAGGATACTGAGGCATAGACAGGTTAAGAAACTTGTTAAGCACAACTTGTAAGCGGCAGGATATTTTAATGGGACCATCCTGCAGAGGTGCTACTACAAACCAAAGGAGTGAGTGTCTAATAGTAAAATTTCAAGCCTACTGATTGGTTCATTTCTAGAGTCAGTGGCACCAAGAACATCCCACCCAAAGATTTTTTTAGCATTCTTTCCAAAAGGAATTGCCATCCCAAGATCTTCCAAGGTCTTGATTAGAAGCTCTAGCCTTGACAAATATCCTGGTGAAATGCCAGGCTCCTCCAATGTTGCAAGTAACGAGCGCCACGCCATTGGCCTTCCCTTGCTCATCACTCCTGGCCTACACCTGACCCTCAACAGGGATCATGCCTTAATGCTGATCATGTTATAATGGAAACATAAAGCCCTAAAACCATCTGAGAGAAACAGTTGGTAGGTTTTAATGTGTCTTTCCCCTATTCTATTTTCTCTGGTGGGATTTACTTACAGGCATAAATATGAAAAATACATATCACATACGATGATTTACAATTATTAAAATTAAATAAGAGAAAATCTTTGGCATTCACATTCATTTTCTTATTCGGAAGAGACATCCCATTCTACTGATTGCAATATAAATAAGTTTGGAATAATGATCGTGATATTCCATTAAACTAATGGATTCAATCTCATAAGTCATTTTTATGGATAAAATTTAAAATACTGTATTAATTCCAAACAGAATACATTTGCAGTTTGTTCCGGGAAAACAGATTACTACATGTAATGTCAACAGTCATTACTTCCTGATGTTATTTACCTGATCCCAATTTCTGAGCTAATACCACCGTGTGTGTAATGAATAATGCACAGTGTGAAATGTACACTGTGCAAAACACATCGTATATAGTAGTTCCTGGGATGTACATTGCCTAATAAGATAATCTGTATTTCTTCCCTGCCCCTCACTCTCTTCCCACTATTTTTTATCTAACATAGGCCTAAAAGAAATATTTGGCGGGGAGGGGACAGGATGTTCAAAGTGAGCAAAGTTTTTTGATTATTTATTTATTATTGAGATATAAATGAACAGACATAATCATTACCCAGATCAAGATATGGAAAGTTTTCAGAACCCCAGAATGTGCCCCTGTGTCCCCTCCCCCCCATACCCAGAAGGTAACCACTATTCTGATTTTATCACCATAGATTAGTTCCAAAGTGAGTAACTTCTTTTTAATTTTCATCTTTTTAAAAATTTATTTATTTATTTTGAGACAGCGAGAGAGAACAAGTGGGGAGGGGAAGAGAAAGAGGGAGAGAGAGAGAACCCCAAGCAAGTTCTGCACTGTCAGCACAGAGCCCCATGCAGGGCTCGAACTCAGGAACCGTGAGATCATGACCTGAGCTGAAACCAAGAGTCAAAAGCTTAACCAACTGAGCCACCCAGGCGCCCCAAGTAACTTCTTAAAACTGCAAAATCAGTGCCTAAAAATCTCCTAAAGCGAAGATTGATGCTATTTGTCACGGCTGCCAAGGCAGCTCAGGTGAAAGTCCGTCACCGTTAGCAGTGCAGTTTAACAAAACTTTTGCTTTTTTAGGAAGCTGATAAAGTACAGTTGACCCTTGAACAACACAGGGCTTAGTGGTGCCGGCCCCCGCCTAGTTGAGAATCCGCATTCAACTCTTGACTCCCCCAAAACTTAACTATTAATAGCCTACTGTTAACCAGAAGCCTTACCAATAACATAAAGTGTCAAGTAACACATATTTTGTATATTATATGTATTAAATACTGTATTCTTACAATAAAGGAAGCTAGAGGAAAGAAAATGTTATTAAGAAACTCATAAGGAAGACGGGTGCCTGGGTGGCTCAGTTGGTTGAGCATCCAACTCTTGATTTCGGCTCAGGTCATGATCCCAGGGTTGTGGGATTGAGCCTGCCATCAGGCTCTGCACTGAGCATGGAACCTGCTTAAAATTCTCTCTCTGCCTCCCCCTGCCCCTCTCCCTGGCTCACTCTCTCTCTCCAAAAAATAAAAAAATAAATTAAAAAATTAGAAAATAATAAGGAAGAGAAAGACATTTACAGTACTGTACGATAGTTATTGAAAAAAATCTATATATAAGTGGACCAGCACAGTTCAAACCTGTGTTGTTCAAGGGTCTACCGTAGTTCAAAGTTATCCAAACCTCCGGCCTTGCTTCTTCCTTTAGAGTCTTTAAAGCAGTTCCTTTGGTGTTTATTTCCCTGTCTCCCTCACCCCTCATTCTGCCTCCCTTGCCCCACACAGGAACTATGGAGAGCTTGCAGGAACTATGGAGAGCTAATCGTACACCTCTCTTCCCAACTCCACACTCAGTGCTCAACTGGAGGTTTTACAATTGGCCATGGTGGAAGTATTTATACTGCAGAAATATGCAAACGTTACAAACTAGGGCCTCCCAGCCCCCAGGATAAACATGAAACATTTGTCACCACTGACCACTACACCACACACACACACACACACACACACACACACACACACTACATTCAAATCATGTCAGATTGCTTCAAAGAGCTTTGGAGATTAAAAATGCTATCCAGTCACACAGAATAGAATCAACCACAAAAAGCCTCGTAGGAACAAGTTCCAATCAGCCAGTTCTTTCATATTCAAAACAGCTTGTCATGGTTTGGATTTGCAATAATCACGATTTTGTGAATTGACCCCTCCTCCTAAATTTAAATGCATGGCAATTTTTAAATGGAGGTAAACTATCGCTAACCTTGCTTGAAAATTTTTGTGCGACAGCCTTAGAGACACAATAGCATGTTGCAGAAATAGTTGAAAATTCACTGTCTGGATCAGGATTTTAGTAACTCAAGTCTGTACTATAATCTCCATGTTTTGTCACCAAACCAAACAATTAAGTTCATGGGGTCAAGAGCAGTGTCTTCTCCCTAGAAATTCTTCACAATGCTTAGCACTGTGTCAGGGTTTGAGCAGATGCCATGTAACAATGCATGAACTTCACTGTTTTCTCCCCTTTTTCCTTTTCCATCCCATCCCCTTAATCAATTACCCTACACTTCCTCAGAGCTACTCCCTAACCCACCCAATCAACCAAATAAACTCTACCATTATTCATAATAGCCAAGATATGGAATCCACCCAAATGTCCATCAACAGATGAATGGATAAAGAAAATGTGGTGTATAACATATAAGGAAATAATATTCAGCCTAAAAAAAAAAGGAGGAAATCCAATCATTTGTGACAACATGGATGAGCCTTGAGGACATTATGCTAAGTGAAATAATCCTGTCTCAGGAGGACTCATACTGTATGACTCCATTTATATGAGGTATCTAAAAGAGTCAAACTCCTAGAAGTAGAATATAGTATGGTGGTTACCAAAGGCTGGAAGGGAGAGGGAAATGGGGTATGATTGTTCAAGGAGTATAAAGTTTCAGTTATGCAAGGTGAAAGCCTTCTAGACATCTGCCAAACAACACAGTTCCTAGAGTTAACAACATGGTATTGTGCACTTAAAATCATGTGGAGAGAGTAGATCTCATATTGAGTGTTCTTATCACAGCAAAAAAGCAGGGGGGTGCAAGGAAACTTTTAGAGGTGATGGATAGGTTTTCTTACCTTGGCTGTAGTGATGGTATCATGGCTGAAAGCACATGTCCAAACTCATCAGTTGTATCCATTCAAAATGCACAGGGTTTTTTTTGTGTATCAATTATACCTCAATAAAAGTGCTTTTTATTTTTTATTATTTTTTTAGTAATTCATTGTCAAGTTGGCTAACATACAGTGTATACAGTGTATTTGTGGCTCCAGGAGCAGATTCCCGTGATTCATCCCTTACATACAACACCCAGTGCTCATCCCAACAAGTGTCCTCCTCAATGCCCCTCGCCCATTTTCCCCACCACCCACCCCCCATCAACCCTCAGTTTGTTCTCTGTTTTTAAGAGTCTCTTATGGTTTGCCTCCCTTTCTGTAACTTATTTTTCCTCCCCTTCCCCAATGGTCTTCTGTTAAGTTTCTCAAATTCCACATATAAGTGAAAATATATGATATCTGTCTTTCTCTGACTGACTTATGTTATTTTATTTTAAAGGCGCTTTTTAAATTTAAAACAACTTACCATAAAAATTAAGATGACTATTGGGAGGCTTGGGTGGCTCAGTCGGTTAAGCATCCGACTTTGGCTCAGGTCATGATCTCATGGTTCATGAATTCAAGCCCCATGTCAGTCTCTGTGCTGACAGCTCAGAGCCTGGAGCCTGCTTTGGAATTTGTAACTCCCTCTGTCTCTGCCCCTCCTTCACCCATGCTCTGTCTCTCCCTGTCTCTCAAAAAATAAATAAATGTTAAAAAAATGAAAAGGAAATTAAGATGACTATTATAATTATACTGTATTTCAGGAACAGAGTACACTCATTTGACAAATTTTTAAGCA